>NC_080671.1:229346822-229714800 GCF_030247195.1 Topomyia yanbarensis
GGACGAAGTCGACATAAATAATGACTTTTACTGTGAGTCGTGTTTACCAACACTGCCATTAAACTGTGAAGCAATGTTTGTCAACACGGCTGACAGTAAAAGTCATTTTTAAGTCGACTTCGTCAGCGTGCGCAGCCTATTTAGAGGGCTAAGCTGAGAGAGACACAGAGGAAGTATTAGTGAAACTAAGAAAATATTTCTAAAATAGGTTTGGTAACATCACTTCTCAAAAATCTGTATATCTGTACATACATGCAAAAATCTGTATATCTGCACATACAGATTCTTGGTCTGAAAATGGCTGAAAAATCTGTATAAATACAGATTATTCTGTGTTTTTGGTAACCCTGTTCACCCCCACACAGTGACATTTTCGCACAAAAGCCCATGGAAAAGGTGCTTGTCGAGCCAGTTTAAAAATGATCAATGATGATCAAATGTGGACCGCAACTGAGTCGTACGATGTGGCAAGTAAAGCTGCTTTGTCACGCAATGTTTCAAGTTCAAATCTCAGAATAACATAGGAAACGTGCCAATCGAACCAATTTATTCTTATGCAAGAGCAGAGAAAAATCCACAGAATTGTTTCGAAAAATGCCAAACCACACCTGGACCACAATCATTTCACTATGATGAGACGAACGTGGACTTCAAATTAAAACTGAAGATATTTTCTTCCGGCAACACTTTTGAATGATTAAGACAAAATAAATCTGAAATTAAACATACATCCAAATGCAATAAATCCTAAAGTTTATCGCAAGTGTGTTTTACACAACGCGCTGGTGGGTAAAACTTCATACACCCAAGTCTCAGTACGAGCGAAGCGCGCGGCGGTACGTTTTTCGCGCACAAGGCGCTATTGAAAAATTCATATCTCCGTAAGTATTTAATTGCCCACTCCTAAATTTTTATGGCATCAAGAAAAATGATTTTCCTATTTTATACAATAAAAAAAAAGAAAAAAAAAATCATGTCCAAGTTTGAAAAAAAATAGATTTGTTTTAAACTTTTCAATATTTTCCATGAAACCAATACGTTCAGTAAGTATTAATATACTTCATCCAAAAGCTGTGAAAAAGGCGTACATTTCATGTTTTGGGAACTTTTTGGTACCTTCTTTACTTTTGACAGTACGAGCGATTGAAAAAAGTAGGTTTTTTTAAATGGTGAAATTAAACACAAAAAATCTCGAAAGTCTCGCCTACTATGTTGAAATAAAAAAATACGTGCCGAATATTTTTGACTACTAAACCGAGAAAAAAATTGATCTGGGCAAAAAAAAATTTTTTGTTGCAAATTTTGCGTGGAATGCCCCATATATATGTCACTGACTCAGCACCAAGCAACCTACCTGATCAGCCAACAGCGGGCCAGTTCCAACAACCGCCCAACCATCCTTTTTAGGAAACGGGCAGTCTACACATTAAACGTAGCTGCCTCGAATTTCATAAAGCTCAAATTGAACAATTCGAGCAAGATGTGCACTTTCCTGGTCGACTCAGGAGCTGACATATCACTCATTAAAAGCGAATGTATCTTGCCAGGTACAAGCATAGATACAACTCGCAAATACAAACTAAAAGGGATTATTCCTGGTGAACTGCAGAGCCATGGAATTACCAAATGCATTTTTTACATGCAAGAAACACTCTGCATATAATTAACGATGATCTTCCTATACCAACCGATGGTATTATTGGAAGAGATTTTTTGGCAACATACCGATAAATTATGATGCATGGTTGCTGTCAATGAATGTACATAACATAAATATAGATATACCTATACACAATAATCTAGGTTGCTCAACCTGGATACCAGCTAGAGCAGAAACATATAGAATAATTAATAATTTTAACCCAGAAGGAGACGTTGTATTAATTGCATTAGAGATCGCTCCTGGAGTTTTTTACTTGCAACGCAATTGTGAATAAAGAATCTCCTTATATAAAGATTGTAAATACCAATAACGAACCCCTTTTAATCAAACATTTGTTACCACAATATGAACATTTAACCATTTAACATTTAATCAATTAGCGACGATCAGCGAAACTGATTCTCGGAATATTAAACGAAATGATGCTCTCCAAGAGGAGCTCAATTTAAAAAATTTTCCGGCATCTGCAAAAGATAGCCTTATTAAATTATGCAACGTATAA
Organism: Topomyia yanbarensis; assembly: GCF_030247195.1. Taxonomy (NCBI): domain Eukaryota; kingdom Metazoa; phylum Arthropoda; class Insecta; order Diptera; family Culicidae; genus Topomyia; species Topomyia yanbarensis. The sequence continues at coordinate 229,348,988 of NC_080671.1, forward strand.
CGATATCTTCCACCTAAAGGACGACACACTATCTGCAAACAATTTCTATAAACAAAAACCTGTTTTAATCCACCTAGAGGTGCAATTGTGCCTTTCTCATTTCTCCAAACTATGATTTAATAGCTGGTTCGTACAATATAACATTATGGATCATTCGTTTTCGAGCTCTCCATCGAGACAGAGGTTGTTTTTTCTAGTCCGTAGTGCTGTGTGAGGCGATAAAGAATAGTGTTAATCCGCATTCAAGGTTATTTTGCCAGTTCGGTTCGGTCCTCAGTCTTTTGTTCGCGTGTGAGGATTAAACAATAGCCAGCTATATAAGCTGGATCGGTTCGTCGTTGGACACCAGTTTAAAGCTAAGTGGTTTTTGTCTTTTGTAACACATTTATTCCTTTCTTCCGTCTGCGCGGGCGCTGACCCCGTGCGTTGACGTTTTCTATGGTTCCCTCTCCGGATGGTCAAATGGAAGTTGAATCGGGTTCAACTAGTAAGGCTCCCCCCCGGCCCAAATGCTATCCAGAACTCTCAACTGGTCCATTTGTGGTCTTCTTTCGGCCCAAGACTAAATCACTGAATCTTCTTCAGATTTCTAGAGACCTGACGGAACGGTTCTCGGCCGTGACCGAAATTTCAAAGGTCCGCTCGAACAAGATAAGGGTGTTGCTAGCCAACTCAAAGCAGGCAAACGATATTGCTTGCTGTGAGCACTTTACGCGGGATTATAACGTGAATATTCCGGCGGTAAGAGTACAATCCGAAGGCGTCGTAACCGATGAGAGTTTGACGTGCGAGGATCTGCTGAAGTACGGGGTTGGCCGATTCAGAGACCGATTACTTCAACCAGTGAAAATACTTGAGTGCAAACGTTTGCACTCAGTAGTAGTTGCGGGGGATGGTTCAAAAACGTACCCCCAATCAAACTCTTATCGGGTGACCTTCGCTGGTACCGCTTTGCCAAATTTCGTCCTCTTGCACAGGGTTCGTCTGCCTGTGCGTCTGTTTGTGCTGCGGGTCATGAATTGCACAAAGTGTAAACAACTGGGTAACACAGCCACCCATTGTAGCAATAAGGCCCGCTGTGGAAAATGCGGGGAGAATCATCTAGATGATTCGTGCAGTAGGCAAGCCGAAAAGTGTCCTTACTGTGCGGAGAGTCTGCATGATATCTCGGCATGTCCCGCGTACAAACTACGCGGGGATAAACTGAAACGTTCCCTTGCGGGACGATCCAAACATTCTTTCGCAGAAATGTTAAAGAATGCTACGCCACCATCCTCAGCAAACATCTATACTCACTTGCCTCCTGACGAGGGCGAGGCTGGTAACCCACAAGAGGGAACATCTACTAGGGTGCCTAGAATTTATAGGAAGAGGAGGAACATTTCCTCTCGTAAAGTTCCTTGTAAAGGCCAGCAGGTGTCCCTTGAGGGGGCTCCGAAAGTCACATCTATTGGAAGTGTTGCAACCAAACCGAAGCAATTAGCTCCTGGTCTCGGAGGATTAAGCTCAGAGAAGGAGTTCCCAGCACTTCCAGGAACATCAAAAATCCCAAGTGTTCCTTTGTTTCAGTTCGAGAGTAATCACAGCACTGGAAATATAAAACTCTCGGACATAGTGGAGTGGATAATAAAAACTTTCAATATTACTGATCCTATTAAAAGTCTTATGTTAGCTTTTCTCCCTACAGTGAGAACATTTTTGAAGCAGTTGACTGCTAAATGGCCCCTCCTCTCAGCGATTGTATCCTTCGATGGCTAACTCATCGAACGAGGTCACGGATTTGATCACTGTTCTACAGAAGTATCATCCCGAAAATCGATTCCTTCAAAATTTTAATAAATAATTTGAGTTGCGATGCATTTGCATTATGTGAAACTTGGTTAACTTCCGACATCGATCTCAACTTCCACGACTTTAATATTATTCGCCTGGATCGAGACACCCCCTATGGAGGAGTGCTTTTGGGGATCAAAAAGTGCTATTCCTTCTACAGAATTAACCTTCCCTCGATAACAGGTATTGAAGTTGTCGCTTGTCAAGTAACAACCAAAGGCAAAAGCCTTTGCATAGCTTCCATATATATTCCCCCCAACACCGCGGTTGGGCACCGACGGCTACAAGACATCTTAGAATCCCTGCCAGCACCGCGACTAGTTTTAGGAGACTTTAACTCTCACGGTACAGCATGGGGTTGCCTCTATGATGATAACCGGTCTTCCTTAATTCAGGATCATTGCGATAACTTCAATTTGACAATTTTAAACACGGGTGAAATGACACGGATTCCTGCTCCTCCAGCGCGCCCGAGCGCCTTAGACTTGTCCCTTTGCTCAACATCGCTGCGGTTAAATTGCACGTGGAAAGTAATTCCTGATCCCCACGGCAGCGACCATCTGCCGATTGTAGTCTCAATCAATAACGGTTCAAGGCCATTGAAATCAATCAATATTTCGTATGACCTCACACGAAATATCGATTGGAAGAGCTATGCTGCCGCGATATCCGACAACATCGAATCTACCCAAGAACTTCCTCCGGAGGAAGAGTACAGCTTTTCGGCTGGCTTGATTCTCGACAGCGCGAATCAAGCTCAGACTAGGCCAGTACCCGGCGCGAACATACAAAAACGTTCTCCCAATCCCTGGTGGGATAAAGAGTGCTCAGACGTGTACGCAGAGAAGGCCGCCGCGTTTAAGACCTTCCGGAACGACGGGTTACCCGCCAGTTTTCGGCAGTACGCGACGTTAGACAAGCGAATGAAGAGTTTGATGAAAGCCAAAAAACGCGGTTATTGGCGCCGGTTCGTCGACGGATTAACGAGAGAAACATCGATGAGCACTCTTTGGGGAACAGCCCGACGTATGCGAAATCGAAACAGTACTAATGAGAGCGTGGAATATTCAAACCGTTGGATATTCGATTTCGCCAAGAAGGTTTGTCCGGATTCCGCCCCGGCACAGAAGATTTACCGCGCCGCGTCTCCTCACGATAGCGCGAACGAAACACCTTTTTCGATGGTGGAGTTCTCACTTGCTCTCTTGTCGTGTAACAATAAAGCTCCGGGGCCAGACAGAATCAAATTCAACTTGTTGAAGAATCTGCCTGACTCTGCCAAGAGACGCTTGTTGAACTTATTTAATAAATTTCTCGAGGCTAACATTGTCCCACTCGATTGGAGACAAGTGAAGGTCATCGCCATCCAAAAACCAGGAAAACCAGCCTCCGACCACAATTCGTACCGTCCGATCGCAATGCTATCCTGTATCCGGAAGTTGTTCGAGAAAATGATCCTATCCCGCCTCGACAATTGGGTCGAAGCAAATGGCTTACTGTCAGATACACAGTTTGGCTTTCGCAAAGGCAAAGGGACGAACGATTGTCTTGCGTTGCTCTCAACTGAAATTCAAATGGCTTATGCTAGCAAAGAGCAGATGGCATCAGTGTTCCTAGATATAAAGGGGGCTTTTGATTCAGTTTCGATCAACATTCTCTCAGAGAAGCTGCACCAGCATGGTCTTTCAGCGACTTTAAACAACTTTTTACTAAACTTGTTGTCGGAAAAGCACATGCATTTTTCGCATGGTGACTTATCGACATCACGATTTAGCTACATGGGCCTTCCCCAGGGCTCATGTCTAAGCCCCCTTTTATACAATTTCTATTTCAACGACATTGATGAATGTCTTGACAATTCCTGCACGTTAAGGCAACTTGCAGACGATGGCGTGGTGTCTGTTACGGGACCCAAAGCTGTCGATCTACAAGGACCATTACAGAATACCTTGGACAATTTGTCTGCTTGGGCTATTAAGCTGGGTATCGAATTCTCCACGGAGAAAACTGAGCTAGTTGTATTTTCAAGGAAGCGTGAACCAGCACAACTACAGCTTCTATTAATGGGTCAAACTATCGCTCAGGTCTTCACAGTAAAATATCTAGGGGTCTGGTTCGACTCGAAAGGTACTTGGGGATGCCATATTCGGTATCTGAAACAGAAATGCCAGCAAAAGATCAACTTTCTTCGTACAATAACCGGAACATGGTGGGGTGCCCACACAGGAGACCTAATTAGGTTGTATCAAACAACGATACTGTCGGTACTGGAATACGGATGCTTCTGCTTTCGCTCCGCCGCGAACATACATTTCATCAAACTCGAAAGAATTCAGTATCGTTGTTTGCGTATCGCCTTAGGGTGCATGCAGTCGACCCATACGATGAGTCTCGAAGTGCTGTCGGGCGTTCTCCCGTTGAAAAATCGATTTTGGGAACTCTCATATCGATTGCTCATTCAATGCGATATCTTGAACCCGGTCGTGATTGAAAATTTCGAAAGGCTTGTCGAGCTCAATTCTCAGACCCGTTTCATGTCCCTGTACTTTGACTACATGGCGCAGAATATTAACCCTTCTTCTTACAATCCCAACCGTGTGCATTTCATAAATACTTCTGAATCTACTGTTTTCTTCGACACATCCATGAAAGACGAGATTAGTGGAATTCCGGACCACATACGCCCACAAGTGGTTCCAAACATTTTCTTTAATAAATTCCGAGAAGTCGACTGTTCTAAGATGTTTTATAATGACGGATCAAAAATCGAAGGATCCACTGGCTTCGGTATTTTCAATCAAAAGTTCACCGCCTCCTACAAACTCAGTGACCCTGCTTCAGTTTACGCCGCAGAACTAGCTGCCATTCAGTATACCCTTGGAGTCATTGAAACATTACCCGCAGGCCATTACTTCATCGTTTCGGATAGCCTCAGTTCCATTGACGCTATTCGCTCGATGAAACATGGAAAGCACTCCTCGTATTTTTTGGGGAAAATACGGGAGCTACTGAGTGCTTTATCTGACAACTCTTTCCAGATTACCTTGGTATGGGTCCCTTCTCATTGCTCCATTCCGGGCAATGAGAAGGCAGACTCCTTAGCTAAGGTGGGTGCCTTAGAAGGAGACGTTTACGAAAGACCAATTTGCTTCAGCGAATTTTTCAGTATTACTCATCAGAGAACCCTCGAAAGTTGGCAAACTTCGTGGAGCAGTGGAGAGCTGGGAAGGTGGCTACATTCGATAATCCCTAAGGTATCGACGAAACCTTGGTTCAAGGGGATGGATGTGGGTCGTGACTTCATTCGTGTGATGTCCCGACTCATGGCAAACCATTACACGCTGGATGCACATCTCCGGCGTATTGGTCTCGTGGATAGTGGTATCTGCGCTTGTGGTGACGGCTATCACGACATCGAGCACATTGTCTGGACGTGCACCGAGTACAGTTCCGCTAGGTCTCGGCTAATGGATACCCTGCGGGCCCGAGGAAGACCAACCAACGTCCCGGTTCGAGATGTGCTGGCAAGCCGCGATGTCCTCTATATGTCCCTTATATACACCTTTGTGAAAACCATCAATATACAAGTTTAACTGCCCCTTCCTATTTTCCTTATCATTCTCAGAACCCTCTTCCACCTGTATCAAAGCATCTGTATCGAATGAGCCAACAAACACGGGACCTACGGCACGAACATAACACGCTTAACTCGAAATGTAGCCGATCCACATCTGAGCCGTACTACGAAATCGTCTGGAAAAACCCCTGCCATCTTGAGGAGGACCACCCGGCGTCCCAGTACATGATTCCCCTGATGAAGGCCACCCGAGTTTGTAATCCATCCGTTGATCTCACGATGCCTGAAACTGAAATAATTTTCTCTCCCTGCCATCTTTGTCTACCCTCCCTCCCCTGACTCTTATACCCAGAAGTAACACCCCTACCCCCCCCCCCCCCCCTATATCATCACGAAGCATTTAGCTCTTCTTGTCTCTTCTAGTTTTAACTATTATATTATATAATCTCGTTGAAAATGCCCAGGAATCAGGAATCAGAATATATTGGCTCAAATGGCACGTTCCCCGTACATAGTCGGGGATTTGTGCCTTGCCGTGTGTTTTCATCATTTCCTGAGCGGAAGGAAAGGACAAGGAGGTGTGGGGAAGTAGACTTGGAAGGGTGGGAAAAACAGCACAAAACAAAAAATAAACAACAGGTAAATTAAACTCACAAGTAGTTCAACTTGCCTGCGAATAAGCCTAAAGCTCTTTACCACATTGGATAAGAAACTTTAGTATGTCTCTGAGTTTCAGTCGACCAAACATGGTTTCGTCTATATAAGGACGGCTGAAGACTCGTAATCGCAATTGCGCTAGCGCTGGGCAGTTGCATATCAGATGATATGAAGTTCCGTAGTCGGATTCACAAAGATCACATGAAAAAGACTCAGCGCGCTGAATAGTTGCCATGTGATAATTGAGTTTGCAGTGGCCGGTTAAAGCCCTGGTCAGCATGCCGCAGTGGAGCTTCGAAAAATGTAAGAGATTTTTCGAAACCACTGGGCATGGTTGTTCTAGAAACGCCTTTGTTTGGCGACACGTTTGCAGATTTCTCCAATAATTGCGGTGCTCGAACGAAGCCCAGGACCGTATTTTTTCCCTTATCCAACTTGTCGAAATTGGCAGCGCGGGCTCAGGACCAACGAAGTCAATCGCTGAACCTGCCTTGGCCAATTCGTCAGCCCATTCATTTCCAGTAATACCGCAATGTCCGGGCACCCAGATAAGGTAGATAGTGTTGACAATGCTTAGTTCTTCGATTTGGGTTCGGCACGCGATCACTAGCTTGGACCGGGATTTGTCTGAGCTAAGGGCCTTGATTGCAGCCTGACTATCGGAGCAGAAGTTTATAACTCTGCCGGACAAACTCAGTTGAAGGGCCGATTGCACCCCGCACATAATCGCAAAGATTTCTGCTTGGAATACAGTACAGTATCTACCTAGTGAGTGAGATTGTTCCAGTCTCATTTCACGACAGTAGACACCAGCACCAGCACGTCCCTCCATCAGAGAACCGTCAGTGTAACAAACCACTTGCGTTTGTTGTTGTCTTTCCATAAAGCCAGACAACCACTCCTCTCGAGAGGGAATCTTAACATGGAATGTCCTGTAAGGAAAACTACAAGTGAGTGTAATATCGCTGGGAGCAAGAATATCTTCACCCCATGTAACCATTTGTGACCACAATCGTGTATGACTGGTAGCAAGATCAACATGATTACTGTTCCAAAGCCCAGTAACCTGCAGTCTGTATGCACATGATAGTGCTTCTTGTTTTAAGTGTATGTGTAATGGTTTGATATTTAGAAGTGCCTCAAGAGCAGCAGTCGGAGTCGTGGTGAAAGCACCAGTCAACGCCATGAGCGCCATTCTTTGCAGATGGTTTAGCTTTGACTGGACTGTCACCACCTCTCCCCTCTGCCACCACACAAGGCATCCGTATGACAGTATTGGACGTACAATTGTCGTGTAAATCCAATAGATGTATTTAGGTTTGAGACCCCAGGTCTTTCCAAAAGTTCGTCTGCACTGCCCGAAGGCCATGCACGCTTTCTTGACTCTGAACTCAATGTGAGCAGACCAATTCAGTTTGGAATCCAATATGACTCCAACGTATTTGGCTTAATCTGCACACAGCAGCTCAGAATCAAAGAACTGCAAGGGACGAACCCCGGTTGTTATTCGCTTCTTCGTGAAAAGAACCATTGAAGTTTTGCTTGGGTTAACTGATAGTTTAACTTGTCGACACCACTGTTCGACAGCTCTTAATGCCTGTTGCATCAAGTCAAAGATTGTTCCGATGCAAAATCCAGTAATTAGTATTTGGTAATCGTCAGCAAACCCGTAGGTTGGAAATCCAAGCTCATTGAGTTTCTTCAACAAGCCGTCAGCTACTAAGTTCCATAACAAAGGTGACAGAACGCCGCCCTGAGGACAACCGCAAATACTCAACTTCCGTATCTCAGCCTGTCGCAGTGACGAGCAAAGTATGCGGTTACTAAGCATTGCGTTTATCCAACCTGAGATACATGCAGGTATCCCATGACCGCGCGTCGCTTCCAGAATAGACTGGAAGGACACATTGTCAAAAGCACCCTCAATATCTAGGAATACACCCAAGCTAGATTGCTTGAGCGAGAAGGCTTTCTCAATGTTGTAAACAACATCGTGAAGCAGAGTGATCGTGGATTTCCCACACTGATATGCATGTTGCATTTTGTGCAGAGGATATTCAACTAAACTAACGTTCCTGATGTGATGATCGATTATCCGTTCCAAAGCTTTCAGAAGAAAAGAACTTAAGCTGATAGGCCTAAAACTCTTGGCTTCTTCATAGCTTGAGCGCCCCCCTTTGGGAATAAATCTAACAGTTATTTCTCGCCATGCTTTCGGGATATACCCGGTAGCAAGACTGGAAAACAAAATCTTTTTTAAGACATGTTTAAGAATATCAAATCCCTTTTGCAGTAGCACGGGAAGTATTCCATCTTTTCCGGGTGATTTGTATGGAGCAAAGCTGTCAACTGCCCACTTGACCGATTCAGTGGAAACCAATGTGCGTGCTAGCGCCCACGAGTCCGAATCACCAGAATGAGATCTGTGAACATTGATCAACTCCGGATCGATACAACCTGGAAAGTGTGTGTCGAAGAGACAATTAAGAACATCTTTTTCGTCTGTCACATAAACACCATCTCTGGTTTTCAAGGAGTTCATCTGAAAATCATTCGATTTGGAGAGAATTTTATTTAATCTGCTAGCCTCGTTCAGACTAGAGACATTAGTGCATAGGCTTTGCCAGCCAGCCCGTTCTGCAGATCTAAGACATTTCTTATATGCACTACGAGCTGACCTGAAAGCCCTGGAGTCATCACGCTGACGCCGGTTCCAAGCTCTTCTCATAACTTTCTTCATTCTATCAAGCTCAGCCCTCCACCAAGGGGTTCCCCTAGTCGATTTAACAGTACGAAGTGGACAAGCTTCTTCGTAGGATGCTAATATGAATGAGTTTGTCGTATCCACGACGTCATCTAAGTCGTCTAGTTGACTAATTGTTGGAAAATATCCATGAAATTTAGTCGCTAAGTTTTCCAAAAAGAGGTCCCAGTTTGTAGACTTAGGATTACGATATGTCACCACATTGAAGGTGACATCAAAATGCTCGAAAAATATATATTTATGATCGGATAGAGACGGTTCAGTTTCATTTGGAACCTGCCAATTTCCCAGTTCATGCAAAATTCTATCAGAGCAAAGTGTTATGTCTAACACCTCCTCCCTCCCAGACCTCGCAAAAGTTGGTCGGTTTCCCACATTCAGAATTTGGAGATTTGTACTACTTATGTACTCCATCAGTTCAGAGCCTCTCAGATTGATGTCTGAGCTGCCCCAAATGATGTGATGAGCATTCGCATCACTGCCGATAATGAGCGGAAGCCCATTTCTGCTACAATATGATACAACGCTTTTGAAATCATCAGAAGGAGATGATTCGTTATGCGGTAGGTATGCTGAACAATATATATATTTTTTGTCTACGTTTCCGACAGTCAATGTAACTGTGACAACACAGATATCGCGAGTTGTGAGCTCCGATATGAGACACGCGTCAATAGCCTTATTTGCAAGAATGCAAGCACGAGGCATTTCACGTGGGTTAGTCATGCCTGTCTTGTTGTAAGCAATGAAGGCAGTGTTAAGTAACTTTCCAAAATAGAAGTTTCCTTTATGGAAATACGGTTCTTGAACCAATGCTATGGAAGCTTTACCTTCCTGCATGAGTCGAGATAAATTCATAGTTGCTGTACGTTTATGTTGGAGATTGACTTGTGCTATTCTAACCATTGTTGATTAGAGAACTGTACATTTCATCTCCAACACAAATTGCACAACAACTAGAGGACACCAAGCGAGTTGGGATGTTAACGCATTTAGCGACCCATATCAGGTTTAAATGGGACATGATCATTTGATTCCCACGATTTGCGAAGAAAGTAATGGTCCACTGTGTCAGAGATTCGCATAACACAGCAAGGGCAAAACCCAAAATGCTCCGTGCGCGTCTGGCATATTTTAGACCCTCCAATCATTAAGTCCTCGGCACGGAACTACACCTTGACTTAGGGTCTCCTACTTTCAGTCGCCTCCTACGACATGGCAGCAGGACTCCAGTGGCTCAATTCTAGGCCGGATACCACACGGCCTCTGGGCAGGTTCATCTGTACACATCGAAATTTGATAATCGAGACTCAACAAAACTTCACCGAACTACCATCAGCCGAGAGTCTCTGCAAACCCTCAGCCAACAAAAATTCGGCAAAATTAAGTGGATCATCGGTGAAAAAAAAATCGGTGTGTAGAGTGAACGTTCCGCTGCGTAATGCAACGTACTGTGGAGTTCGCCCGACTCTTCCCAGGCTCCGTTCGCCATTGAGAATGTTTTAAACCCCCTCAACAATTTTACCCATAGCACGGGTCGCATGACACTATGGAATTGGGGTTCCCTGTTTGGTAGATTTTTACCACTGAAACAGGTAGTCCGTAGTGTAATTCTTAGCCGGTTGAAACAACCACTACCGACACTACATGGCTTATCTAGGCTGTTCGGTGAAAGAAGCTGACATTGAAGAACAGCTTCCATATTTAGATGGGCGAACAGCCGCAGAAGGAAGGAAGGAAGGAAGGATAACGGGAGGAGAGGGATTTGGGCTAAGCGCTTATTTAAAGGCGGCACTGGCTCGCCTTGTCAGGGCTGCTTTAGGGCATGTGGTATTTAGGCCTAGGACGTATAGGGCCCACTACCTCGTCCTACCACACCCGCAGTCAGCCCCCGCTGCTGGTTCGGGTCGCGAATCACAACTAGTTGCTATCGCGATTAAGCATTATCCACCACCTATGACCCGCCCGGTTGCTTGCAGCTCAGCTTCCCACGTAGCGTTCCTCCACCACCACGGGGCCCGGGTATCTATATCATCACGAAGCATTTAGCTCTTCTTGTCTCTTCTAGTTTTAACTATTATATTATATAATCTCGTTGAAAATGCCCAACTCTACTACCCACTAAAATAACTATAATTACGAATCTTTACAAAATTCAATCATGCCCTCTAGTTATTCCTAGTTTTAAGTTAGTCGTAAAAAATTGTCCCCCTTAGTTAAACATTATTTGCTCCAATAATCTCACTGATAAAAATGTCAAACCATATTGCCACAAAAACTAAATGACCCCCCTAATCTTACGAAAATAATATTATCCCCTTGTGTAGATATATAAGATAGCTATAAAATCGCATTAGTTTCATTTAAAAAAAAATCATTATGTAATCCCCTAGTTTTAAGCAATTTAAAATGTAAAACAAAACAAAATTGGCACCTTTAAGCTAACGCAACGTGCCTTATCAAATAAACGATTTGAATAAAAAAAAAACATTATGGAAATGTCTTTCATTCTTATTACACTTGGTAAGTATATATGAGAGCACCTTTTTGCATTCATCGCGGTATCGGTTTGAATCGGAGTTTTCTATGTGATCGCACTCCACAACCCGTAACTCCGGAGCCGGAAGTCGGATGGAGATGGAATTTAATATCAGTTTCCGGGGACGCAACACCTTTCATTTGAGACTAAGTTGATCAAATCGATCTAGCCATTTTCGAGAAACCAATATAACCGTTATTCTGAATTTGGATACTTCAGGATCCGTCGATGGTGGCCAGTGTGGCCAAAGAGACTTTGAATGACTGTTGGGCACCTAGATCTACAAATTCAACAGTTGTGTTTACATTTTGGAAAAAAAAAATTTACATTCATCGCAGAATTCGTTAGAATCGGGATTTGCTGCGTGATCGTACGTATCACCCTGTAATTCAGGAACCAGAACTCGGATCCACACAAAATTCAACAGCAGCTGATGGACCTTTCATTTAAAACTAAGTTTGTCAAAATCGGTACAGAAAATTTCGAGAAACCGATGTGGACAAATCAACAAATTTTGTTTTGTAACCATACTCTTCAACTCGTAATCCGGAACAAGATGTCGGTTGAAAATGAAATTCAATAGCAACCTATGGAAATATTATACCTTTCATTTGAATTTTAGTTTGTAAAAATCGGTTCAGCCATCTCCGAGAAACCGATGTGTACATTTTGTTAACAAATCCGCACATACACACACACATACATACATACATACATACATACATACTTACATACATACACACATACATACACACAGATATTTTGCGATCTCGGCGAACTGAGTCGAATGTTATATGAGACTCGGCCCTCCGGGCCTCGATTAGAAAGTCGGTTTTTGGAGCAATTGCATAACCTTTCTATATAAGAAAGGCAAAAGAATAGGCAAAAAAATATTTAATTAGCTTAATCAGCATGAGTTCAATGTTATCTTCATGTGATTATAATTTGGAAAAGTTGGTGGAATGGGTTTGAACGTGTAGGGAATGGGGGGTTAGTAGAGTGGGAGTGGAGGATGCGTCAGAAATCCTTCATCTTATTTCGGTATACGGGGTGGATGCAGGAAATGCGGGCGTGAGGGTGGTCCAAGAGGAGGGGAGTAATGAAGGAGGGAGGTGTAAGGGCAAGGCGCGGGGGGGGGGGGCGGCGACGCAATACTCAACTGCATATTTTGCCTTCCATTTGAGACTTGGTTTGAGAAAATCGGTTCAGTCATCACCGATGTGACTTTAATTGTGGAATATCCCCGGAATTCCGGAATCGTCGATAGTGGACAATATATTCAAAGGATGTTTGATTGGCAATCAGTGATCTAGATGTGCGATTAAAAGTAATTTGTTGACCATTTCAATAGTTTTTAGCCTCTGAGGTATTACGATTGTACCGATTTATTTGGAAATTCCAGTGTATCCTTACTAACACCCCTGTAACTCCGGAAGCAAGAGTCAGAACCGAATGAAATTCAGCAACAGTCAATGGCATTACTGTATCTTTCATTTGAAATCAAGTTTGTAAAAATCGGTAGAGAATTCGTTGTGGAATGGGTGTGATATTAGCTTAGGAACTTGGCGGGTTCCCCGGGGGCGTCATGAACCGTCATAGGTGGCCAATGTGTTCAAAGCTGCTTTGATTGATCATTAGTGATCCAGACCCGCAAACTAGAGTAATGTTACATCAATTTTAATATGTTTTACATCATTTGAACATCATGGTGGTACCAGTTTATAAGGGAATTTGCTGTGTAACCGCACTCTTCAACCCGTAACTCCGGAACCGGAAGTCGGATCAAGGGGATGGATGTGGGTCGTGACTTCATTCGTGTGATGTCCCGACTCATGGCAAACCATTACACGCTGGATGCACATCTCCGGCGTATTGGTCTCGTGGATAGTGGTATCTGCGCTTGTGGCGACGGCTATCACGACATCGAGCACATTGTCTGGACGTGCACCGAGTACAGTTCCGCTAGGTCTCGGCTAATGGATACCCTGCGGGCCCGAGGAAGACCAACCAACGTCCCGGTTCGAGATGTGCTGGCAAGCCGCGATGTCCTCTATATGTCCCTTATATACACCTTTGTGAAAACCATCAATATACAAGTTTAACTGCCTCTTCTTATTTTCCTTATCATTCTCAGAACCCTCTTCCACCTGTATCAAAGCATCTGTACCGAATGAGCCAACAAACACGGGACCTACGGCACGAACATAACACGCTTAACTCGAAATATAGCCGATCCACATCTGAGCCGTACTACGAAATCGTCTGGAAAAACCCCTGCCATCTTGAGGAGGACCACCCGGCGTCCCAGTACATGATTCCCCTGATGAAGGCCACCCGAGTTTGTAATCCATCCGTTGATCTCACGATGCCTGAAACTGAAATAATTTTCTCTCCCTGCCATCTTTGTCTACCCTCCCTCCCCTGACTCTTATACCCAGAAGTAACACCCCTACCCCCCCCCCCCCTATATCATCACGAAGCATTTAGCTCTTCTTGTCTCTTCTAGTTTTAACTATTATATTATATAATCTCGTTGAAAATGCCCAACTCTACTACCCACAAAAATAACTATAATTACGAATCTTTACAAAATTCAATCATGCCCTCTAGTTATTCCTAGTTTTAAGTTAGTCGTAAAAAATTGTCCCCCTTAGTTAAACATTATTTGCTCCAATAATCTCACTGATAAAAATGTCAAACCATATTGCCACAAAAACTAAATGACCGCCCTAATCTTACGAAAATAATATTATCCCCTTGTGTAGATATATAAGATAGCTATAAAATCGCATTAGTTTCATTTAAAAAAAAATCATTATGTAATCCCCTAGTTTTAAGCAATTTAAAATGTAAAACAAAACAAAATTGGCACCTTTAAGCTAACGCAACGTGCCTTATCAAATAAACGATTTGAATAAAAAAAAACATTATGGAAATGTCTTTCATTCTTATTACACTTGGTAAGTATATATGAGAGCACCTTTTTGCATTCATCGCGGTATCGGTTTGAATCGGAGTTTTCTATGTGATCGCACTCCACAACCCGTAACTCCGGAGCCGGAAGTCGGATGGAGATGGAATTTAATATCAGTTTCCGGGGACGCAACACCTTTCATTTGAGACTAAGTTGATCAAATCGATCTAGCCATTTTCGAGAAACCAATATAACCGTTATTCTGAATTTGGATACTTCAGGATCCGTCGATGGTGGCCAGTGTGGCCAAAGAGACTTTGAATGACTGTTGGGGACCTAGATCTACAAATTCAACAGTTGTGTTTACATTTTGGAAAAAAAAAATTACATTCATCGCAGAATTCGTTAGAATCGGGATTTGCTGCGTGATCGTACGTATCACCCTGTAATTCAGGAACCAGAACTCGGATCCACACAAAATTCAACAGCAGCTGATGGACCTTTCATTTAAAACTAAGTTTGTCAAAATCGGTACAGAAAATTTCGAGAAACCGATGTGGACAAATCAACAAATTTTGTTTTGTAACCATACTCTTCAACTCGTAATCCGGAACAAGATGTCGGTTGAAAATGAAATTCAATAGCAACCTATGAAAATATTATACCTTTCATTTGAATTTTAGTTTGTAAAAATCGGTTCAGCCATCTCCGAGAAACCGATGTGTACATTTTGTTAACAAATCCGCACATACACACACACATACATACATACATACATACATACATACATACATACATACACACATACATACACACAGATATTTTGCGATCTCGGCGAACTGAGTCGAATGTTATATGAGACTCGGCCCTCCGGGCCTCGATTAGAAAGTCGGTTTTTGGAGCAATTGCATAACCTTTCTATATAAGAAAGGCAAAAGAATAGGCAAAAAAATATTTAATTAGCTTAATCAGCATGAGTTCAATGTTATCCTCATGTGATTATAATTTGGAAAGGTTGGTGGAATGGGTTTGAACGTGTAGGGAATGGGGGGTTAGTAGAGTGGGAGTTGAGTATGCGTCAGAAATCCTTCATCTTATTTCGGTATACGGGGTGGATGCAGGAAATGCGGGCGTGAGGGTGGTCCAAGAGGAGGGGAGTGATGAAGGAGGGAGGTGTAAGGGCAAGGCGCGGGGGGGGGGGGGCGGCGACGCAATACTCAACTGCATATTTTGCCTTCCATTTGAGACCTGGTTTGAGAAAATCGGTTCAGTCATCACCGATGTGACTTTAATTGTGGAATATCCCCGGAATTCCGGACTTCCGGAATCGTCGATAGTGGACAATATATTCAAAGGATGTTTGATTGGCAATCAGTGATCTAGATGTGCGATTAAAAGTAATTTGTTGACCATTTCAATAGTTTTTAGCCTCTGAGGTATTACGATTGTACCGATTTATTTGGAAATTCCAGTGTATCCTTACTAACACCCCTGTAACTCCGGAAGCAAGAGTCAGAACCGAATGAAATTCAGCAACAGTCAATGGCATTACTGTATCTTTCATTTGAAATCAAGTTTGTAAAAATCGGTAGAGAATTCGTTGTGGAATGGGTGTGATATTAGCTTAGGAACTTGGCGGGTTCCCCGGGGGCGTCATGAACCGTCATAGGTGGCCAATGTGTTCAAAGCTGCTTTGATTGATCATTAGTGATCCAGACCCGCAAACTAGAGTAATGTTACATCAATTTTAATATGTTTTACATCATTTGAACATCATGGTGGTACCAGTTTATAAGGGAATTTGCTGTGTGACCGCACTCTTCAACCCGTAACTCCGGAACCGGAAGTCGGATCAACTAAAAATTCAATAGCAGCTTATGGGAGCGTTATACCTTTCAGTTGAAACTAAGTTTGCGAAAATCGGTTCAGCCATCTCTGAGAAAATTGTGTGAGTTTAAATGACACACACACATACACACACACATACACACACATACACATACACACACATACATACACACACAGACATTTTCCGATCTCGAAGAAACGGAACCGAATGGTGTATGACACTCGGCCCTCCGGGCCTCGGTTAAAAAGTCGATTTTTACAGTGATTGCATAGTCTTTCTTTATATGAGAAAAGCAAAAATACACCTGAGTGACAAATCACCAGTATATATAAAAAATTATAGAAACGCGCATAGCCAGCGTGAAGAAATGTGCCGTCAAGTGGACGATTTAATCAAAAATGATGTTATAGAACCATCTGTTTCTAATTATAATTCACCCATTATGCTTGTTCCAAAGAAAACAACTAGCACAGAAAAGAAATGGAGACTAGTTGTAGATTTTCGGCAACTAAATAAAAAATTACTAGTCGACAAATTTCATCTACCAACAATTGACGACATTCTTGACCAACTTGGCAGAGCAAAGTATTTCTCTACTCTAGATCTACAGTCCGGTTTCCACCAAATAGAAATCGAGAAAAAATCTAGAGAATTCACCGCATTCTCCTTACAGGAAGGCGGACATTTTCAATTTAAACGATTGCCATTCGGACTCAATATTAGCCCGAATAGCTTTCAACGCATGATGTCAATCGCACTTAGCGGACTAGGTCCCGAGTGCGCATTTCTCTATATTGACGACATCATAGTCATCGGTTGTTCAATCAACCATCATCTTGCAAACTTGGAAAAGGTTTTTCAGAAATTAAGAAATCACAATTTAAAATTAAATCCATCCAAATGTAATTTTTTTCGAGCTGACGTAACTTATTCAGGTCACCACATTTCTGAGAAAGGAATTCAGTCAGATAAATCCAAATTTGATACGATCTGCAACTACCCTATACCTAAAAATGCAGATGACGTACGACGATTCGTCGCGTTCTGTAATTATTACAGGCGTTTTATAAAATTTTTTGCTCAGATAGCAAACCCTTTGAACAAATTATTAAGGAAAACACTACCTTCGTTTGGAATATTGAATGCCAAAATGCATTTGATATGCTTAAAAAACAACTAATTTCCCCAAAAATTTTACAATTTCCTGATTTTAACAAAGAATTTGTTCTAATAACAGATGCTTCCAAAATTGCATGTGGTGCTATCCTAACACAAACATATGACAATATTGAATTACCAGTAGCATTTGCCAGCAGAACCTTCACGAGAGGCGAAGCAAATAAATCTACTGTAGAACAAGAGTTAACAGCCATACATTGGGCTATTAACTATTTCCGACCATATTTATACGGACGAAAATTCACTGTTAAAACTGACCATCGACCGTTGGTCTATCTTTTTTCAATGAAAGAACCATCATCTAAATATACTAGAATGAGACTAGACCTAGAGGAATTCAATTTTACGGTACAATATGTACAAGGCAAAATGAATGTAGGTGCTGATGCCCTTTCTAGAATAAATATCGACTCTGAAAAATTAAAACAATTAAATTTATACGTGGTGCAAACTAGAGCAAAAAAAAAAATACTCGCAAACAAACAAATTCAAATATAGACGCGATATCGAATGACGTTGAGCCCGATAAACTCAAAATCTACGAGTCGTTAAACAATGAAGAGGCATATAACCTCCCAAAATTAATATTAACACAAGAAAACAACAAAATCCATATACAAATCATGGATAAAAGCTACAAGAGGGAATTGACTCCAGCGTTAACAGTCCCTAGCAAGCTATCAAAAAACCTAGGTCACATTTTACAAAATGTGGAATTACTGGCAAACAAAAAAAATTACCACTTTAGCTCTAGCGCTAAATAGTGAGATTCTTAAGGATATGAATATTCAAGAATTTAAAGATAAAGGCCAACAAATATTGAAGAATGTATCAATAATTCTATATACTCGCCAGCAAATAATAGAAAATCCAGAAAAACAAAAAGCAATTATCAAAGCCAACCATGACACACCGATAGGATCATATCGATTATATAAAAAACTTCGTTGCCAATACTATTGGCCAAAAATGAAAATACACATAACAGAATACGTAAAAAATTGCCTAAAATGTAAACAGAATAAACATACTTACAAAACTAAAGAAAACCTCATACATACTCCTACACCTACTAAAGCACTAGATAGTATCTCAGTAGACACAATCGGTTCATTTTCAAAATTAAACAGTGGTAACCGATATGCCATAACAATACAATGCGATCTGTCAAAATATGTAATAATCCAAGCGATTCCTGATAAATAAGCAAATACGCTAGCAAAAGCACTTGTCGAAAATTGTATCCTTGTATATGGCGCACCCAAATTAATTAGAACAGATTAGGGAACAGAGTACAAAAATGAAGTATTCTCACACATGAATAAATTGTTAAACCTCAACCATCAGTTTTCTACAGCATACCATCCAGAAACAATTGAGAGGAATCACCGTTGTCTGAATGAATACGTAAGACAGTTTATCAATCACGCCCAAGCGGACTGGGATGATTGGCTGCCTTACTATGCGTTCTGTTATAACACGACACCTCACACAAACCACCAATACACACCATTTGAATTAGTATTTGGTAAACAGGCAAACATCCCACAAAATCTCATGTATTCCGAAAACACTCACACACAACCCATATACAATTTTGACCAATACCACGCAGAACTAAAATACAAACTACACTTAGCAGCACAAAAAACAAAAGCAATATTAGATAATATAAAGCAAATACGAAACTTAAGTCAAGAGAAAATAAGTAACCCAATTGATGTAAAACCTCTAGATAAGGTAATGTTGCAAAACGAAAATAGAAGAAAGTATACCAAGGCCCGTTATTTCAATTCAGCATCAAAATATTACCATACAAGTGGTATCTTCTTAGGTTTAAAACAAATTGTTCATAAAAACAGGATAATCAGACTATAAAAAACACACACCTACCACAGATGTACATCCAAAAATATAAAAGCTATCTGGAGAGAAGCAAAAGCTACAAGTTTTTTCGAATAATTTCACTTAGTTACATTATTCTTCCAAAAGGAGGGTGGTGTAATACATCTAATCATCCATCTCTAGCTCATTCAAATTAACTACCTCGGCTCGGTACACGCCTTAGCGAAACCGTCCATATGGTTCGCATGTATCGTGAACGCCGACAAGCACCCAGCAAAAGCAAAATATATTCAATTGTTTATTGATAGAACCTTTCGCTTTACAAGCGTTTTTTCCTCCGTCTAGTGCTAGCTATGGGCACACACCCTCTGCCCGAGTAGCGACCAATTCTAGGTAGCCTTTCTGTCTCTCACCAATTGGCTTTGCCCAAAATAACCAAAGTACAAACATGTCGCGCAACATGCCAGCGCATATAAAATAAGCCTTGAGGATAAATAAAAAAGCAGTCTTATCTTGTACTCAGACAGCACTCAGTACTTCGAAAATCCAAAGGTAGCAAAAAGCTACCAAAGTACATCGTCTTTGATCATTTAAACGTCTCGCTAGATATCGTCACCTATCGTAATCCCAAATCTACGAACTGGGACCTCTACGAAGAGGGCTTGGCGACTAGGTTTCATGGGTATCTTCCGACGATTGAATCTCCAAGTGATTTGGATGAGGTCGTGGGTAAAACAACCTACTCATAGTAGCAGCATACCAAGAGGCTTGTCCGCTTCGAGTTATGCGTGCTTCTAGAGGAACACCTTGGTGGAATACCGAACTTGTTCGACTCAAAAAGTTATGTATGAGAGCTTGGAATCGCAGACGCAGGGACGGGTCGGAGGCATTTAAGTTGGCTCGCAAAGCATACAGAAATGCCCTTCGATCCTCTGAGCGAAGTGGTTGGAAAAGCATCTGCACAAATGTCTCAAGTCTCAACGAGACTAATAGATTAAATAAGTTACTTTCGAAATCGAAAGACTTTCATGTCAGTTCCATTAGAACTGCTAATGGTGACTACTCGTCTGACGAGGATGTAGTACTCAACTGTCTTTTTGACACACACTTTCCAGGTTGTACGGAGCCATCACTGACGACTGCCTCTGAGTTCTTTTCAGGCAGTTCTGATTCTTGGGCATTTGCTCGTAGAATTGTGACAACTGAATCGATCAAATGGGCGATTGAAAGTTTTGCTCCGTATAAGTCTCCGGGAAAGGACGGAATTATTCCAGTTCTACTACAAAAAGGATATGAACACTTCAAGCATATTTTGAAAAAGGTTCTTACTTGCAGTCTTGCAACAGGATACATTCCATTAGCGTGGCGGAAAATAACTGTCAAATTCATTCCCAATGGTGGCCGCGTCACTTATGAGGAGGCAAAGAGCTTTAGACCGATCAGTCTGACCTGGAACGTTTAATCGACCACTACATTCGGGATGGTACCTTGGGCGAGCACCCGCTGCATGCAATGCAACATGCATATCAGCGGGGGAAGTCTACTACCACCCTGTTACACAATGTTGTCTACAACATTGAAAAAGCTTTTTCACAAAAGCAATCAAGTTTAGGAGTTTTTCTCGATATTGAAGGTGCTTTTGACAACGTGTCTTTCGAATCCATTTTGGAAGCAGCACGAGATCATGGATGGAGTACCTTCATATATCACGAACTTCATACACGCAATGCTTAGCAACCGACCAATTGGCCAATGTAGACGGGCTTTCGGCAAATCTTGGGGACTCAAACCCAAGTACATTCAGTGGATCTACACAACAATTGTTAGACCAATACTGGCATACGGGTGCCTTGTTTGGTGGCAGAAGGGAGAAGTCATGACAATCCAATCAAAGTTAAACCATCTTCAGAGGATGGTCTTGATGGCGATGACTGGTGCGTTCTCGACAACACCTACTGCTGCTCTCGAGGCACTCTTGAACATAAAACCACTACATGTGTTTCTGAAACAAGAAGCACTTTCTTGTGCTTATCGTCTTAAGGTTACTGGGCTCTGGAACAGTAACCCAATAGATCGTGTAACTAGCCACACAAGACTGTGGCCCCAAATGGTTAAATGGGATGAATATACACTTGCTCCCAGTGACCTTACACTCACATGTAGTTTTCCTTCTAAAAATTTCAATGTGAGAATTCCTCTTCGTGAGGAATGGCTGTCTGGCTGGATGGAGCGACAACTTGAAGAATACGTAGTTTGTTATACGGAAGGTTCTTTGTTAGAGGGCCGAGCCGGTGCTGGTGTCTATTGTCATGAGATGAGATTAAACCAATCTCATTCGCTTGGTAGATACTGTACCGTATTCCAAGCAGAAATCTTTGCGATTCTGTGTGGCGTACAATCCGCACTTCAACAGGGAATTTGCGGTAAAAGAATCTATTTTTGCTCTGACAGTCAGGCTGCCCTGAAAGCACTTAGTTCGAACTCAAATCGAAGAACTTAGCATTTCAAATGCTATCTACCTTCTATGGGTACCCGGTCATTCCGGTATTACTGGAAATGAATGGGCGGACGAATTGGCTAGAGCTGGCGCTGCGAGTGATTTCGTTGGTCCAGAACCAGTTCTACACACTGTCAATAAGTTGGATAAAGCAGATTCGCTCTTGGGCTGCATTCGAACATGCCAACCATTGGCGTAGTTTGCAAACTTGCGTTTAAACAAAGGCTTTTCTGTCGGATGTGAGTCCGAAAATGTCAAAAAATTTGTTGCATTTTTCCAAGCACAACTGCAGTATTCTGGTCAGGGCACTGACTGGACATTGCAAACTCATTTACCACATGGCTACTATTCAGCGCGCTGAGTATTATTCATGTGATCTTTGTGAATCCGATTAAGGAACATCATATCATTTGATATGTAATTGCCCTGTATTAATGCAATTGCGCATCCGGATTTTTGGTTCTCCATACATAGATGAACCTATGTACAGAGAGCTGAAATTTAAGGATATGCATTTGTTCCTAACCCAGTGCGGTAAAGAGCTATAGTTTTTTAGCCGTATTTGAATGACAATATCTCTTCGGGGGTGTTATCGTTCTGTTATCTCAATATCCCCTCGGGGGTGTTGATATATCCGCTCACTGTTTGAGAAGAGGTTCTAAATCCCTCCGGGGGTTGGAAGTTTTATTCCTGCTGTTGTAGCACCTGCCGATCGTTCAGCATCACTCCGGCGTTGCAGAATGCTCTGTTTTAATTGTTCTGTGTCGTTGTTTTCCATACCCCTAACCTTACCACTTCCCCAATCCTTCCCATCAGGAGAATGATGAAAAGACGATTCTTGGCAAGGCACAAATCTCCGATCAACATGGGGATCGTGCCATTTGAGCCAGACGCTACTGATTCCTGATTCCTGAAGTTATATATTCTTTCACAATTATCTTTGAACGCTAATGGTCACACAAATGACAGTCTATTTGCTTATAATCTGAAATCTCTTTTTATGCTACGTAATTCAACTTTTAAAGTGAATTTTCGTTGTTTTTGATTTGCGTTTTTCACATGGATTTTCAAAATTCCCCCGTTTTGAGTTTTAGATGCAAGTGGTCGGAGAACTTGTCAGTGAGGTCTTTGATTAACTTACTTGGTTGCAGTTGGATTAAGAGATGACAATGACTATTCTCTGAGACACTCGTCTGACACAGAACTTCGAATAGGAGGCGTATGATTTAAATGTTAAAGCCATTATCATAAAAAGCTTTGGAATCGTGAAGTTATCGAAGAGCTTTTCTAAAGATTATAATTTTCCTATGAATCTTATTTCGGTGAATATGCAGGAAGTATCAAGCAATCCAGATGAAATAAAGAAACGCGAATTGAAATCAAAAAGTATTTTCAAGCTAGTTGTTATTTTTATATATTTGTTGCTTTTTGTTTGGATTCCTTCAATCTGATCCTTAAAAGTGAGTTTTTTTATCGTAAATCAAACCCAAGTATTTAACTTGATCTGACCACGTTAAATTCAAACCATTAAATTTAATAATATGGTTATTATTTGGTTTAAGAGAAGAAGCTCTTGGCTTATGCGGAAACACAATCAATTGTGTTTTTGCCACATTAGTGGAAATTTTCCATTTTTTCAGGTAACCATTGAAAATATTCAAGCTTCGTTGCAGTTGAGATAATACGAAGACTCCTCCCAGTGGCTGAGATGCTAGTATCATCACAGAAAAGTGACTTTTTACAGCCTGTAGGTAGATTTGGAAGATCAGAGGTAAAAATATTGTATAGTATTGGTGCGACGCTTGATCCTTGAGGGACGCCTGCTTTAACGGGTAGCTTATTAGATTTACAATTCTGATAAGAAACCTGTAGGGTACGGTTAGTAAGATAATTTTTAATTATCTTTATTATGTAAATTGGAAAATTGAAATCCCACATTTTGGCAATTAAACCTTTGTGCCAAACACTGTCGAAAGCTTTTTCGATGTCTAGAAGAGCAACTCCAGTGGAATAGCCCTCTGAGATATTTGCCTTTATCATGTTAGTTACTCTCACAAGTTGATGAGTAGTTGAATGCCCAATACGAAATCCAAACTGCTCAGAAAGAAAAATAGAATTCTCATTGATATGTGACATCATTCTAGTTAGGATGATTTTTTCAAATAATTTACTAATAGAAGAGAGTAAGCTAATTGGTCGACAGCTAGATGCTTCTGCTGGGTTTTTATCTGGCTTCAAAATAGGAATAATCTTGGCATTTTTCCATCTTTCAGGGAAGTATGCTAATTCAAAACATTTGTTGAATATTTTGACCAAATATCTCATGGTGATTTCGGGAAGGTTTTTAAGAAGAATGTTGAAAATTCTATCATAACCTGGAGCTTTTATATTTTTTAACTTTTTCATGATGGATTTGATCTCATCATAGTTTGTTTCAACAATATCGTCTAGAGACAATACTTGATTTGAAACGTTTACATATTTTTGTAAGACTTCGGTTTCAATAGGACTCACAACGTTGAGATTAAAATTATGGACGCTTTCAAACTGCTGAGCAAGTTTTTCAGCTTTTTCTTCGTTTGAAAGAAGTATGTGGTCACCTTTTGCTTCAAAGCTGGAATTAGTTTTTGAGGTTTCTTAAGAACCTTAGAAAGTTTCCAGAAAGGTTTAGAATTTGGCTTGTTTTGTTCAACCTCTTTCGCGAAATTTTCATTTCTTAAGAGTGTGAATCTATGCTTAATTTCTTTTTGTAGATCCTGATAGATATATTTCATAGCAGGATCACGAGAACGTTGATATTAACGTCTGCGAACATTCTTCAAGCGAATCAGAAGTTGAAGATCGTCGTCAATAATAGGAGTATTAAATTTTTTCTGTGTTGTTGGTACTGATAAATTTCTAGCATCAACTATAGAATTACTTAAATTTTGTAAAGCCGTATCAATGTCAGCTTTAATTTGTAAATCAAGGTCATGATTAAAATTATTCTCAATATAAGTTTTGTACCTTTCCCAATTCGCTTTGTGATAATTGAACACTGAGCTAATGGGATTGGAAACAGCTTCTTAAGAAAGTGAAAAAGTTACTGGAAGCTGATCAGAATCAAAGTCAGCATGTGTAATCAATTCGCTACAAAGGTGACTTTGATCTGTCAAAACCAAATCAATTGTTGATGGACAAACGAATAGCATGTAGGACCATTCGGGAACAAAATTGAATAATAACCAGCAGAGCAATCATTAAAATGTAGTTTACCGTTGGAATTGCTTTGAGCATTATCCCAGGCTCGGTGTTTGGCGTTAAAATCACCGATTATGAAGAATTTCGACCGATTTCTTGTAAGTTTTTGTAAGTCTCCTTTCAAGAAATTAATTTGCTCGCCAGTGCACTGAAAAGGCAAATAGGCTGCAGTAATAAAAATGATACCAAGATCAGTTTCAACTTCGATACCCAAACTCTCGATCATCTTGGTGTCAAGAAACGGTGTAACGGAATGTTTGATCCTGCGATTAACCGCTATTGCGATTCCTCCGCCGAATCCAACAATTCGATCAAATCGATGAATAACAAAATTAGAGTTACTCTTCAATTTAATATTTGGTTTTAAAAAAGTTTCGGTCACAACGGCTATATGCACATTATGTATCCTCATGAAGTTGTAAAATTCGTCTTTGCACGTTTTTAATGAACGAGCATTCCAATTTAATAAATTTAAATGATTATTTAAAGTCATTGTTAAACTTTAATTCCATTACAATTTTGTTAGCAAATTCCCAACCCGCTTGAAAAGTTTCAAACATGGAGGTAGAATTTAACATGGCAATCATCATAGGTAACATAGACTCCTGTAGGTATTTTGATTTTTCTTCCGTTACGCTACCTAGATCAATTGGACTAAAGGAAGCGTTGGGTGCAAACGAGATTGAGGGCGTGGTAGTTGTAGCCGTTATTTTGGCATTGCTACCTGCCACTGAAGCATAAGATGACACACCATTGTAGGATGGTGTGATGGAGGTAGAAGAAGTTGTTAATCTATTTTGAATCGGATTAACACGTTTGGGCGTGTTTTCTTGAAGTATACCTGAAGAAGTAGGTACATTTTTTATTTGTTGTTTTTGTTGTCTAGAACGAGAATTTATAATTTTTTCTCGAACAGGACAGCCCCAGAAATTCGATTTATGATTTTCGTTATAATTAGCGCATTTGAAGCTTTTTGTGGTTCTTTTCACCGGACAAGTATCTTTCGTGTGCGATTTATCACCACAGATCATACATTTGGAATCCAAATGACAATTTTTTGTGCCGTGCCCAAAGCCTTGGCATCTACGACACTGGGTCAGATTTTGAATTCTGCCCCCATGTCGTCTATAATGTTCCCACTTTACTCGCATGCGGAACATAAAACGTGCTTTTTTAAATACTTTCAAATTATTAACCTCATTTCGGTTAAAATGAATTAAATATAGCTCCTGGATAATTCTAGAGCGTACTGGCGTGTCATCGCCGGTAGCCTTTCTCTTCATTAGAATAACTTGTGAAGGAGAAAAGCCAAGTAAATATTTCAATTCGTTGGATATTTCATCCAAACTTTGACCTTGAGGTAGCCCTTTCAAGACAGCCTTGAATGGTCTATCTATCTTGAAATCATATGAATAAAATTGATATAACTTTTCCGTAAGATACTGGAGTATTCGTTTGTGGTCAATCAATTCCTCCGCTGTAACTCGACATTCTCCTCTTCGGCCAATCTGGAAAGAGACTTTTACGTCCGGAAGGAACGTCGAAAGCTCAGTTTGAAAGGCTTTGAAGTCGGAGATCATCACTGTTATAGGCGGAGGTGATTGTGTTTCCTTCTCATTGGCATTATGCGCAATGCGAGGAAATTTAGAAATTTCATCAGCTTCACATTCGGATAAAACATCGAATGAGTTGCTGCAGTCAATTGAATTTTCCGGTGGAGAAGATACCCTTTTCCGTTTAGCTTTAATTTTTGGCACACGGCCTTTCTGGGAGGACCCAGGCATGTTGGAAGAATTAAATATTTCTTTAGGCTGAATTGTTCTTGAAAAATGTTTTAGTCTTGAAAAAGACTGATTGAGTAGAAAAAGTAGGTAATCTTGAAAAAGACTAATTGTCGAAAAAATATAGGTAGTCTTGATAAAGACTGATGCAGCGAAAATATAGGTAGCCTTGAGAAAGACTGTTGCTGTTGAAAAACTCTAGGTAAACCAGGAGCTATCAAGATTTGTGACCGGTTCGAACGAAGGTTCAAGCCGGTATTCACTTTTTACAGTTCTTGATCGATATCTCAGGAAGAAATGGTCGGTGTTAGGTCAGACAGGACTAAGTGACAGTGCATTGATTTCGAGAAAAACGCGTTTAAAGTTTGAATTGCAGCATCCTGTACATTATAATTGGAAAATAATTTTGTCCATAATTCTTGTTTATTGTTTCATATTTCAAATCTGGTAAAAGTGGAATGTAGATGAATTTGAATTCTTTATCCAGGGCTATCATTAACTCATTTTTTGATGTTTTGTGACTTGGTCCGATCTGACTTAACACCGACCAAATCTTCCGATTAACACAATCGACTCACCATTCGAAAGGTGTTGATGTGCCCATTTCAAAAATGTATAACATGTTTGGGTTAAATATCAACAATTCAGGGTTAAGAGCAACCAAAGTAAAAAAAGTGATGTTTGGCGAAATTACTCATTTTTAGTTGATTTTTCTTTAAAAAAAAATAATTCTGCAAAAAAAAATCTTTTAGGATCTTATGTGACAGACAAACGTCTCACGAAAATTTTAAGCCTAAGATCACGAAAATGTGATAAAAACTGTTGATGTTATTTTATTTATTTATTTATTTATTTATTTATTTTTCATCTGACCTACATGGTCTACATGAAATATAGAATGAGGAAAAGCCCATTTGGAGTCCATCAAACAACCTCCAAATGCGCGTAAAAAACCTCATTATCTTTTCACATATACATATTAAACAATATTACACATTACATTACATAACATTACATTACAATGTGTTACTAATAATAAATCGAGCAAATCAAAATCACTATCTAAATCACATCTTATGCACTAAGGTAGCCGTTTAAGCCTATTTTTAAAAACGTCACTTGATACAGAGAAGTCAAAACATTCATAAACATTATTAAATACGCTACACATCGCCCTTATGGGTTCATTCTGTCCATGAGAAAGTATATTTGGGGCATCTATTTCACCAGTTAGAACTTTCCCTACAAACACGGCTCTGGATATATTTCGCCTTTTTGAAAGAGGGTCCATGTCGAGCAGACGACAGCGTTCAATGTAAGGTGGATACTCTATCGGGTTGCGCCATGGCAGGGTTTCAAGGGCATATCGGAGAAACCTAGCTTGTATAGATTCAATTCTGGTAATCCAGACATTTGTGTACGGGCACCAAATGATAGCTGAAGCTTCCAGGATGGAGCGTACAAGAGAGAAGTACAGTGCTCTCAGACAGTATGGGTCAGTAAACTCTTTGCTATTCTAATGATAAAACCAAGGTTCCGGTTGGCTTTCGCAATGATGTGGGAATAGTGATCTCTAAACGTCAATTTAGAATCCAGCTGTACACCAAGGTCCCTGACAACTGACACTCTATCCAGTAGTTTCCCTGAGATAGTATAACACCACAAAATTGGATTTTTTCTGCGCGTGAAAGAATTTACTGAGCATTTGGATACACTGATAGTCAACCGATTTCGAGTGCACCAGTTACAAAATTCATCTAGTTGTCGCTGTAGTTCAATGCAGTCCAATTCAGACCGTACAATAAGAAACAGTTTAAGTTCATCTGCATAGATAAGTTTGCATCCTGGTGGAAGGACATTACAAACGTCATTGAAGAACAAGGAGAACAGCAAGGGTCCAAGATTACTACCCTAGGGCACACCTGATAAGTTTATAAAGTTATGTGACTCAACATTTCCTAGTTTGACAGATAAGGTACGGCCTACAAGGTATGATTTAAGCCACTTGGTGAAATTGAGTGAGGCACCCAATCTGTTTAACTTCGCCAGTAGGAGCGAGTGATCAACACGATCGAACGCTGCTTTGAGATCTGTATAAATAGTATCCACTTGTGCTCCGCATTCAATACTTTTAATACAATGTGAAGTGAATTGAACCCGTGTTGATCTGTTGATATATATGTTTTGGCTTCCCGGAACAATACATTGCTTACTAGAATTTCAAATAACTTGGACCCCACACAGAGAGGTTATGCCCCGATAATTTGCTATGTCCTGCTTATCACTTTTTTTAAAAACAGGAACATAACCGATTTTTTCCAACAAAGAGGAAACGTCCCTTGCGACAAAGATATATTAAAATCAGCTTTAGGGGAGCGGAAAGGACACCCGCACATCTTTTTAAAATAATGGCAGGAATCCCATCAGGACCAGCCGAAGTCGAAGATTTCAATTTATCAATTGCAGCAACAATGTCTTCCTCCGTAAAATGGATGTTACCTAGGTCCATCACACCCCTGGGAATATCTCGTAGTCCGATTTCAACCTGTTCTGGAGTAGTCGGAACTGTTTCAAATGCACTCGAAAAATGTTTTGCAAACAGGTCACAGATACCGCGAGTCGTGCTGGAAGTTTCATTTGCCAAAGTCATACTAGAAGGAAGTCTACTCTCTTTACGCTTCTCATTTACAAAAGACCAGAAACGTTTGGGATTTCGCTCAAGGTCAGATTGCGTTTGTAATACATGCCGAGAGTATAGGAAGCGGTTATAAGATTTGTAATTGTCGCTAGCATATATGAATTCCCGCTTTGTATTGGGATTTCGTCGGTTGGTGTAGTGCCGAAGCGCGGCTGCCCTCAGTCTTTTAAGTTCTCGGAGACGTCGATTGGACCAAAGTGGTTTTGGTTTAGGACGCGGGGCTGGGACATATATTTCAAACAGTTGGGTCAGGATCGATGAGAACTTTTCTACTGCGTCATTTACATCGGTTGCGTTATTGAGCAAAGTCACCCAGTCAATCGTTTGCAGTGAGTTGTTGAGTCCAGGAAAATCGGTTTTTGAAAAGTTATACTTCAAATCGTCAAGAATCTCGTCAAAAATAACCTGTTCAGGACAGGTCTGCTCAACTAAGAGGGGAGGGTGATGCGAATCTATTTCAACGAGTGGCTCATCTGCACGATAGACATGGCAGTTCTTGTATGCATCTTCATTTACAAACAGAAGATCTAACGTGCGATTTAGTCTGTTCGTGATGGTACACATTTGCAGCATGTTGAGTAATGACATCCCGTCTAGTAAAGCAACGCTAGATCTCGAAAGGGATGAGTCGGAATGGTCGGCGTAAGCATAACCGAAAGAAGTCGTTTTCCATACAAGACCAGGCTGGTTGTAATCTCCAAATAACAAATGAGAAGCTTGCGGTTCTAGCGAATTGGCAATGTCAAGTGCGGATTGAATATGGTTCTGAATAACGTTTATGTTATCTGCGGAGTCCGGAGGGAGGTATACGACGCCCATGCATGTGTTAATACCATGGCTATTAAGGTTTACCCAGAGTTGTTATACGCCGTTACTGTGAAAACTTTTTTGTTTAGACGCTAACCGATTAGAAACAGCTATAAGTACACCCCCGCCCCTTTTTTACCAGAAACGACTGAGTCACGATCGTTACGATAGACCGTATATCTAGGTCCAAATAGCTGCAGGGAATTGATTTCGTCGTTCAGCCATGTTTCTGTCAGGGTAATGACATCGTGCTCTGCGTCGGTTACAGCTATGAACAGCTCATAGATCTTTGTGCGCAGTCCTCTCACGTTCTGGTAGTATATTCTGAGCTGGGAACGGGAATTCATTTGAAGGGAGGCAGTATCTGTATGTCTAGCTTCGGAGGAACACATACATTCCTGGCATTTATCTGGAGAAACAGTCGTGGTGTTTTCATAATTTGAGTCACGGATAGCTAGGTGGAAGTCAGCTACGGAGTCGGAAGTATGTTGTCCAACGGTAGACTGGAACCGAAAATTACTTTGAGGGGGTGCAGTATCAAAGGTAGCTTCGAGAGGACATATACCCTCTTTGGCTTTACCTGGAGAAACAGTCGTGAGGTCATCATAATTTAGATTGCAGATGGCTTGATGAATATCAGCTACGGAGCCGGGAGTGTGTTGTCCAACGGTAGACTGGAACCGAAAATTACTTTGAGGGGATGCAGTATCAAGGGTAGCTTCGAGAGGACATATACCCTATTTGGCTTTACCTGGAGAAACAGTTGCGAGTTCATCATCGTTTGGATTGCAGATTGCTGGATGAATATCAGCTACGGAGCCGGGAGTATGTTGTCCAACAGAAGACTGGAACCGAAAATTATTTTGAGGGGGTGCAGTATCAAGGGTAGCTTCGAGAGGACATATACCCTCTTTGGTTTTACCTGGAGTAACAGAAAGTAATCCGTTCAGATATCCTGGTATGCTGGTCAACGGTAATTGCTATTCGTCACGACTAATTTGCTGACGCTTTCTTTCAACAAGCTTCCTATACACAGCGCATTCGAAACTGTAGGCTGCATGTTTTGTCTCCAGATTCAGCTTCCGGTCCCTATTCATCTTAGCGCAATTAGCACAACAAAGTAATTCGGATGCACATTCTGCTGTAATCTGGTCCCCTGCGCATTTAGAGCAGACCTGAGAGTCTTTGCATTCAGTTCTCTTATGCCCATACGCACAGCATTTAAAGCAACGTACTACTCCAAAACACTCAACCACTATACATCTTTCCCAGCCAATGTTTACATGCCCTAACTTGAGCATGGTCTCAAACGAATCAGCATTCACTTCAATCACATAATTATATGCTGTGTAATCATTCCGCTTTGTTTTAAATAACGTTATGAGTTTTAACTCTGTTAAGTTCACTGATTCATTTTGTTCTTCCAGGCTATTTTTAAGTTCACTCTCTGACAACTGTTCCGCCATCCCCACAATCTTCAATCTTGGTTTTGCCGGTTTCGGAACTGAGATTTCATAATTCTCCCCAAACTTCTCTCTCACCACTGCCACAACTGATTCTATTGCCTCCGCACTTTTCACACCGAGGATGATTGAGCCACCATTGCCTTCTCGAACAGTTTGAATTTTATTCGATGCACGGTCAATTTGGCTACGCAATTCATTCTTTGTTTTCCTAGCACTTTGATTCAATTCTTTAGGGCGCACTAAAATAACGGGTTCATTCTTATGAGGCTGTTTCGGGGTTTCACTGTTACACTTTTCATTAACTTGCGAGTATGGTTTCAACGAACTCGAGCTTTCACCAAATTTTTGTTCATTTTCAACTCTGGGCCATTTTCTAGGCCTGAGATTCCTGCTCGGACCAGCCGGTGTAGCATCTTTTTCGCCAGCAACACTTCCGTTTTTCAAAATTTCAGCAAATGTGCACGATTTCTGTTCGACTAATTTTCTGCTTTCAGTTAATTCCCGCAAGATTTCTAGCTTGACACTTTCAACTGCACGTTGTATATGTGACCCAAAAGCATCTTCCAATGACTCAATCTTCTCGCTCATTTCATTTTTCCACAACTTCATACTTTCAGTTATTTCCACTAGAATGCTATTACATTTGGCCAGAATATCGTTGTGACCGCTTTGATGCTTCCGACAGCCATGGCACAAATATTTTAACCCGCGATTTGTTGTCATTGCTTTCAGCCCATGCTTATCGATATCATCTGTACACTTTAAATGCAGTATCACTCCACACGGGCCGTAGCAGAAAACTTTTTCATTCTCTTCGCTTATCGCTCTCGTACAGGCACCGCATTGTAGCGTTGTGGTCATCCCCGCGGCCGCTGACCCGTAGGTCGCCCACCAAGCAGCACAATTGTATCACTTCGCTTGGATGTAACTATAACGTTTCTTTAATCACCTCCTGTGCAAGTTAGTTCACGTATACCGACACACCAAAAATATCACAGGAATCTTCGTTTGACGAGCTTCCAAATGCACTAATAATCTCCTCCCAAAACGACTTAAAACACCGATAAAAAGCAATAAAAACACGACGAATTTGTAGAAGACAACTGACGGTCCTGCGCTT
This sequence comes from Topomyia yanbarensis, assembly GCF_030247195.1. Lineage (NCBI taxonomy): Eukaryota > Metazoa > Arthropoda > Insecta > Diptera > Culicidae > Topomyia > Topomyia yanbarensis. Next base: position 229,381,754 of record NC_080671.1, read on the forward strand.
CACTGGTGCACTTGTTATAAAGCACCAAGAGAAAATTGTTCTGTTTTTCATATATCTCTATTGGTCTTAACATTACACTAGTTTACAAGAAAAATGAAGTTGCGAGAAAAAGTTTTTCTAGATAAATTTTGGTTTTCTGAATACGAAAATCATACTCAATTTCTTTTTCAAAAAAATTCACTTTTTTTTTTCAATAAACGTTTTTACATTTCTTATAAAAAAAAATGTATAGAATTCGCTCAAACTTTCAAGATTTTTTCCGAGGCCCGGAGGGCCGAGTCTTATATACCAATCGACTCAGCTCGACGATTTGGGACAATATCTCTGTGTGTGTGTGTATGTAACGGACAAATTCTCATTCGTGTTTCTCAGCAATGGCTGAACCGATCTTATTCAAACTAATTTAAAAAAATTTTAAATTCAAACTAATTTTTTTGAAAGAACTAAAAAACAGTAAGAACGCTATTAATTTGTTTTTGATTCTGATGTTTAGTTTCCAAGATATGAATGCTTGAATACGTAAAAATGGCGTCTTTTGCAGTTTTTTTTAATTATCTGCCGAAATTGACAATAAAGATTAACAATTCATATGCTTTTAGACAGCTTTAACGAATACATTTCGAACAAGCTATAGATTGTTGAAATCGGACTATTATCAAAAGAGATATTTAACATTAAATGCGGACGAAAGATTTTTATCATTTCCCATTGCCAGAAATATGACCAAAAACATGTAATCTATTATTACCGCCAAAACGGCTTATTTTAGGTCAATAGTATCTTCGGAGAATTTAATGGAGGCAATAAGCCCTTTCTTTTGGTATTGTGCTTTTGCTGATTAATCCCCCTATGAGTGAGATATTTTCACAAATTTTCTTGGAAGTGATTATATCGAAATGATGTCTTCAGCAAATTTGTAGCTCTTACTTTTGCGAATAACTTTACTGAAGACTTTAAATATCTATTTTGAATACTTTAAAAGTTATGGCTTGTTGCTTGTAGATTAGCTTTTGTCGCCTATTTATTGTTCAATATTTTAATAATCCATTGAAATAAGCCAAACATTATTTCGATAAAACGAATTTTGTATTTCATTTTTCTATCAACAACCGCTAGAAATAATCACCGAACACTTCCAAGTTGTCTGGAAGGAACTTGATAACTTATCAGTGCAAAAATGTTCATCGGATCGATCTGAAACATATCGGTAAATGAAAGCGAAGTAAATAACTCCAAGCAACGGCGTAACCAAGAGAAGGTTTTGGGGTTTAACACCATACAACTCCCCTCTCCCCCCACCACACAAAAAAAATTGGATTGAAGTTGAAAATTTATTGATGCTGACTGATTTAATTCAATATCACAATAACAATTATCTGATCCGTATATTGATAACCTGTTGTTGTAAACATCATGAGGACTTTTGATAAATTGTCGGAATGGGGTCCTGATATGTAACTGATCTATTGGTCTTGATTTCATAGTTGTCTAATAGCATCAATATCAAATTCCTGCCTGAAACCATTCCAATAAAAAATTCTAGAGTTGTGTAATCAATCATAATCCTCAGATTTATTTTCAAATTGAGCTCGCTTTTGTAGAGATGCATTGTAATAAGGGTCTTTATTTAATAGAAAGCGAAGTTAAAATTGATTTAATGTCTATGAAACATAGAACTGCTCACCAAAAAAATGCATAACTTTCAACATTTGCTAAAAATGTTTTTGCCTTTCTCATTCACTCTAAAATTCGTCAATCTAATCCCGACCGCGAGGGCCGAGTGTCATATGCCAATCGACTGAGTTCATCGAGATCGGAAAATGTCTGTGTATGTATGTATGTGTGTGTATGTGGAAAAAATGTGACCTCTGTTTCTCAGAGATGGCTGGACCGATTTGCACAAAGTTAGTCTCAAATGAAAGGTACAACCTTCCCATCGGCTGCTATTGAATTTTTTTATTGATTGGACTTCCGGTTCCGGAGCTACGAGTTGAAGAGTGCAATCACACAGCAAATTATCATATAAACTGAAATGAAAAATTTTCAAAATCAAATTTGTATTTTTGATGCCAAATGACTTTAATATGCATGAAACATTGAGATCAGTGCAGTAAAATTTCATTTCATTCAATCGAAACTGAATGAACGCAGTCAATCAGTCGTCTACGGTAGCATTCATATTCATTTAACGCATCAGTTGCTGTTGATCTGAAGCTCAGTTCGTGGCACTTCACTCATCGATGCTTTCAAATGAGTTGCAATTCATATTCAACCTCCTTCGTTTGATCCTCCTCTGGTTTTCTGGTGGTAGAAACTAAACAGGCAAAAACGTCAAATGACCAGAACCTGTTATTCAATTGACAGTGAACTCTGAGTGACGCAAACGAAGACGGCAGCAGAACTCAATTGATATAGTGGTGGTATGCTTACAGTGAAAGACTCGCAGTTTCACTTGAAACGAATATTTTCGTTTGAAATTGATATTTTACCGCACTGATTGAGATGTTTGACAAAAATTGACTTTTTTGGACTTTGGTACATTTTTACCTATCTCATATAGAAAGGTTATGCAATCACTCTAAAAATCGTCAATCATACCGGCCCGGAGGGAGTATGCAGTGAGGGGTTGCTACTTTAAAATTAAAACTAGTTTAAAATTTCTTAATAAGTTGAAAATTTTCGGCAGGACCTGGACCTCCCGGATCATTCTCCATGATCCGCCGCTGGTTTCAAGCGATGTTTCAGTATCACATAGTATCTCAAGATCGTGGCTGTCGATTCGTTGTATGTATGTGCAAATCGTACTGAACATGTAATATTCATTTCCACCATTGTATTGAACATAACCAGCCATGGAATCGTAGTCTGGACAAATGAGAAAAGCACAATTGCACCACTAGGTGGATTAAAACAGGTTTTTATTGTGGGAATGCGTCCAGTTGAGACGAAAACGTAATATGATTAATAACGAGGATAACACTTTCCGAATGTAGAGAGAAATTTATGAAAAATTACGATTTCCATTCGACTCTAGCAGGTTCTGATCGATTTTGAAGAGCATTTGATTTTTGTTGTATGACCAAAAATGTATGTATAGGTCAAATGTTCAAAACAGTAATTTAAGGTCAAGATAGCATCATTTTGAAACCGCCAATTTCGGAGGTTTAGTATCTTCAATGAGTTTTACAAACGTTAAACAGCGCATCATTTGATAAAATAATTTTGACGTTATATCGTCCAAGAAGTATTTATGGTGAATTTTCTCTCTACAATAAAGTCTCAATTATATCGCTAAAGACACGAACTCTGTTAATATTTTCTGAAAAATAAATTCTGCATAATTTTAAAACTTCAAAAATTACGGTTTCGGAATTATGCCGTTTGGACAGTATGATCGATTTTCACCAAACCTCCACCAAACCGAATTTCTGGCTACGCCGCTAACTTCAAGTAAGTAGAAACAAAGTCGTTCTACACTCGTTCACAAGAAACTTCTTCGAATGCTGAATATCTATTATAATACATTGAAACCCCGATTTTATCAGCCAAATATGAACATATACTTGATGGGTTCTAGCAGACGAACAAGACTGAATTCGAGTAAATCCTTTCTTGAGCATGTTTTCCTTATCATGAAGATGGAAATATGCAAAAATTGAAAAGTTCATCATAATCAGAAATAGTTATCAGACTACATCAAGAGACGGGAAGAATGTTTTAACAGCTTCAGTTTATTATAAAGAAAAAAATTGCCCGATCTAGTCAATGTCCCCATTTTGTCAGCCTAAAATACACCATGAGACTGATAAAAATGAGTCTTTATTGTATGTATTATTCACTGTGTTTCATATTAATAGGTACATACATTTCATTTTTGGGGATTTTTTTATTGCATCGAACTACAACAATTTTTAGGTAGCTTTCAAGGGGTTATTTTATAGACTTCTTCCAAAATTTAGTTTATGAAAATTATAAACTATTTGAAATTTCTTAATAGTTTAATTTTTTATTAACCTTGATTTTTTAATAAATAGTGACCATCGCTTCACAACGTAGTCTATTTTTCATGGCTTGTGGTGAGCACGATCTCTCGAATTGCTGAACTGAAAACTATGGAATAGAAATTAATTTTTAGTATTCTTTACAGATTTAACTCGCTGCGCAGATAGCTCTGAATTAGACCCGCTGGTGCCCTAAGACGATTTCGCTAGATTTTCAGAGCACTGTGCACCCAGTGCATTAACGCAAGTGACGGAAGGTTATCGAAAAGATTCGTGAAAATGAAAATTCCAGTAATGATGATGATTTTCCCAAACGGGTCGTTTTCGAGAGGTTTTTATTTGTTCTTTGGCATTAGGATTAGCGATAATAATTCAAATCAAGGATACTACTGGGAAGTCACCTTTAGAAAAAGTCGATGTCGAAGTAAAATTTGGAACTATGCACGCATGCACTTCAGAGATAGCGTGATATCGGGAGCTGCGATTTCATTTCAACGTTTTACATTTCTTATAAAAGAAAGTATAGTATAGTATAGAATTCGCTCAAACTTTCAAGATTTTTTTCAAGGCCCGGAGGGCCGAGTCTTGTATACCAATCTACTCAGCTCGACGATTTGGGACAATGTCTGAGTGTGTGTATGTAACGGAAAAATTTTCATTCGTTTTTCTCAGCAATGGCTATACCGATCTTATCCAAACCAATTTTAAATGAAAGAACTAAAAAAACAGTAAGAACGCTATTAATTTGTTTTTGATTCTGATGTTTAGTTTCCAAGATATGAATGCGTAAAACTGTCGTTTTTTGCAGTTTTTTTGAATTATCTACCGAAATTGACAATATAGATTAACAATTTATATGTTTTTAGACATCTTTAATGAATACCTTTCGAACAAGCTATAGATTGTTGAAATCGGACTATTATCAAAAGAGATATTTATCATTAAATGCGGACGAAAGATTTTTATCATTTCCCATTGTCAGAAATATGACCAAAACATGTAATCTATTATTAACGCCAAAACGGCTTATTTTAGGTCAATAGTATCTTCGGAGAATTTAATGGAGGCAATAAGCCCTTTCTTTTGGTATTGTGCTTTTGCTGATTAATCCCCCTATGAGTGAGATATTTTCACAAATTTTCTTGGAAGTGATTATATCGAAATGATGTCTTCAGCAAATTTGTTGCTCTTACTTTTGCGAATAACTTTACTGAAGACTTCAAACATCTATTTTGAATACTTTAAAAGTTATGGCTTGTTGTTTGTGGATTACTCTTTGTCGCCTATTTATTGTTCAATATAGTAATAATCCATTGAAATAAGCCAAACATTATTTCGATAAAACGAATTTTGTATTTCATTTTTCTATCTACAACCGCTAGAAATAATCACCGAACACTTCCAAGTTGTCTGGAAGGAACTTGATAACTTATCAGTACAAAAATGTTCATTTGTGCGAACCTTCTAACTGCAATTTTTCTAACTTATAACCATCGGATCGATCTGAAACATATCGGAAAATGAGAAGCGAATTAAATAACTCCAAGCAACAGCGTAGCGTTTTGCGGTTTAACACCATACAACCTCCGCCCCCCCCCACACCTAAAAAAAATATTGAATTGAAGTTGAAAATTTATTGATGCAGACTAATTTAATTCAATGTTACAATAACAATTATCTGATCCGTAGATTGATAACCTGTTGTTGTAAACATCAAGAGGACTTTTGATAAATTGTCGGAATGGGGTCCTCCTGATATGCAACTGATCTATTGGTCTTGATTTCACAGTTGTCTAATAGCATCAATATCAAATTCCTGCCTGAAAACATTCCAATAGAAAATTCCAGAGTTCTGTAATCAATCATAATCCTCAGATTTCTTTTCAAATTGGGCTCGCTTTTGTAGATATGCACTGTAATAAGGGTCTTTATTTAATAGAAAGCGAAGTTAAAATTGATTTAATGTCTATGAAACATAGAACTGCTCACCAAAAAAATGCATAACTTTCAACATTTGCTAAAAATGTATTTGCTTTTCTCATTCACTCTAAAATTCGTAAATCTAATCCCGACCGCGAGGGCCAAGTGTCATATGCCATTCGACTCAGTCCGTCTAGATCGCTAAATGTCTGTGTGTGTATGTATGTGTGTATGTGGAAAAAAATGTGACCTCTGTTAATCAGAGATGGCTGGACCGATTTACACAAAGTTAGTCTCAAATGAAAGGCACAACCTTCCCATCGGCTGCCATTGTATTTTTTTTATTGATTGGACTTCCGGTTCCGGAGTTACGAGTTGAAGAGTGCAATCACACAGCAAATTTTCATATAAACTGAAATGAAAAATTTTCATTTTTTTTTGTATTTTTGATGCCAAATGACTTTAAAATGCATGAAACATTGAGATTTGATGTAAACTCGAAAAAAATAATGTTTGACAAAAATTGATTTTTTTGGACTTTGGTACATTTTTGCCTTTCTCATATAGAAAGGTTATGCAATCACTCTAAAAATCGTCTATCATACCGGCCCGGAGGGAGCATGCAGTGAGGGGTTGCTACTTTAAAATTAAAACTAGTTTAAAATTTCTTAACAAGTTGAAAATTTTCGGCAGGACCCGGACCTCCCGGATCTTTCTCCATGATCCGCCGCTGGTTTCAAGCGATGTTTTAGTATCACATAGTATCTCAAGATCGTGGCTGTCGATCCATTGTACGTATGTGCAAATCGTACTGAACATGTAATATTCATTTCCACCATTGTATTGAACATAACCAGCCATGGAATCGTAGTCTGGACAAATGAGAAAAGCACAATTGCACCACTAGGTGGACTAAAACAGGTTGTTATTTTGGGAATGCGTCGAGTTAAGACGAAAACGTAATATGATTAATAACAAGGATAACACTTTCCGAATGTAGAGAGAAATTTATGAAAAATGACGATTTCCATTCGACTCTAGCGTGTCCTGATCGATTTTGATGAGAATTTGATTTTTGTTGTATGACCAATTATATGTATAGGTCAAATGTTCAAAAACAGTAATTTAAGGTCAAGATATCATCATTTTTAAACCGCCAATTTCGGAGGTTTAGTATCTACGATGAGTTTTACAAACGTTAAACAGCGCATCATCTGATAAAATAATTTTGACGGTATATCGTCCAAGAAGTATTTATGGTGAAGTTTCTCAGGTTAATATTCATGACTACAATAAAGTTTCAACAAATTCGATAAAGACACGAAATCTGTTACTATTTTCTGAAAAATTAATTCTGCATAATTTTAAAACTTCAAAAATTACGTTTTCGGAATTATGCCGTTTGGACAGTAAGATCGATTTTCACCAAACCCCCACCAATTGTAAAATTGGTTTTGTAAAAAAACGTAAGGGCGATACTTCAATGATAGGTGGGACCGAAAAAGTAAACAATCGCCAAAGGGACAATATACAATATATACTATCATTTTGTCAATTTCAATAGCAAACACAAATTTTAATTTAATAATTTCAAATACTTCATGAAGTTTTGGGTTTCGATCACTGAATCATGCAATCTAGGATGTAAAAAACACCTAATAGTTCTTAAATAGGAAATAAAACCAAGTCTGGAAATATTCACTGTTGATTTTCTTTGAATGGTGTCACTGCTAGTATCGCTTTTTTCAAGAAAAAGCGTTGATTTCTTCAGTCGCGTTGGAAATTTGAGTAAAGTATAAACTTCAAATCGATTCAAAAAAAAATTCGATTCTTTGGCTCAGTACAATATGCATAACCCCTTTAGGAAAAATCAGTTTTTCCACCACAATACATTTATTGAGGATTTTAGACATTTTATTAACAGAGCATTAGCAATAATTCGTATTTATGTCTATTTTATGGGCCATTTTTACGCTTTCCCATTGATTTGGTTTGAGATTTCTAGCACTGATGTTGTCCTATGCTGATTCGAGCGATTCTTTGAGTCCTGCCACTATTCCATGTAGTATGTATTATCAAAAACATCGCGAAGCATCAAGTTCAAAATGTTCTCAAACGATATAATATCCGAAGAGAGTGATAAGAGTTATAAGAAATGTCTCATCACACTGTTAAATGTATTAAAAGCGTATTTTTGTGAAAAGGGCGATGCTTACCAATATAAACAAAAGGTTTTTTCATATATGCTTTGAAACGCAACAAATTAACCTAAATATTTTGATTCTACGATATTGCTTTCTTAAACTACAGCAAAAAATTCAACGGACGAAACTGTATTTTTGTTTGTTTATTTAAAGTTTCGCCCTCCACGCTCCATGTAAACAAACAGGGCGATACTTTTTTTGCTAGCAGTTTAGAGGCGAAACTGTTATTTTCGTATTTTTTTAGGATTATCAAGCTGATACCAGCTGTAAATAGTAACAATGATCTCTATTGAAAAAAACACGGACGAAATCGGTGGTGTAGAACGGTAGTTATTGTAAAAAAAACGTAAGGGCGATACTTCAATGCTGATAGGTGGGACCGAAAAAGTAAACAATCGCCAAAGGGGCGATACAATCATTTTGTCAATTTCAATAGCAAAAATAAATTTTAATTTAATAATTTCAAATACTTTATGAAGTTTTGGGTTTCGATCACTGAATCATGCAATCTAGGATGTAAAAAACACATTTCTTAGTTCTCAGTCGCGTTGGAAATTTGAGTAAAGTATAGACTTCAAATCGATTCAAAAAAAAATATTTTTGGCTCAGTACAATATATAACCCCTTTAGGAAAATTTAGTTTTCCCACCACAATTTAGATATTTTATTAACAGAGCATTAACAATAATTCGTTGGTATGTCTATTTTATGGGCCATTTTTTCGCTTTCCCATTGATTTGGTTTGAGATTTCTAGCACTGATGTTGTCCTATGCTGATTTGAGCGATTCTCTGAGTCCTGCCACTATCCCATGTAGTATGTGTTTTCAAAAACATCGCGAAGTATCAAGTTCTAAATGTTCTCAAACGATATAATATCCGAAGAGAGTGATAAGAGTTATAAGAAATGTCTCATCACACTGTTAGGTGGATTAAAAGCGTTTTTTGCTTACTTTTTACATTTCTTACAAAAGAAATGTATAGGATTCGCTCAAACTTTGAAAACTTTTTCCGAGGCCCGGAGGGCCGAGTCTCATATACCAATCGACTCAGCTCGACAAATTGAGACAATGTCTGTATGTGCGTGTATGTGTGTATTAGACTGCCCAGAAAATTAATGAATTTTTGAAAACTCAATCGCCCCACCCCTGAGTCGATTCCTAGTCACACCAGAAGTTCTTGCACTAAATTTGAAGCAAATCGGACAAGTCTAGCTACCAGACCAACGTGCCTGAAGTTTGTATGAGATTTTTCGACAATTTACATGGAGAAAAGCCACTAACTCGCATTTTTGCCGCTAGGTGACTCTGTATGCATCGTATTACCACTGTAAGTGAAAATGAGATAGATAATTTAATTGTCTACAACTTTGTCGAAGACTGTCAATCCGGCTTTGTCAAAAGAAGTTATTAAAATTTTAACGAAGTAATGTCTGGGTCAGTTTTCCATGGGGCCTAGCAGTGCAAGGTTGTGTATCAGTACTCGATTCCCACGAACTATATATTTTTGTCAAATAACCGTTAGGTTTAGGTCAATAGTATGTTCAGAAGAGTTCTACCACATAATACGAGTTACGTTTTGGTTGGAAAATTTTAGTTCCAACTGTGACCGCATAGAGGGCGCCTACACTAACTTTTCATAGAAGAGAGGTAGAATATCGAGATGTTTAGGAGAATTATTGAAAAATGCCTGTTCTACAACTTTGTGGAAGACACCTAATTTCTATCTCTCTCCGTTGAAAAGTTAGTGTTGACGCCCTCTATGCGGTACAATGTGGAACTAAAATGTTCTAACCAAAACATGACTCCTATTATTTACTACAATTCTTCGGAACATACTATTGAGCTAAATCTAACGGTTATTTCACAAAAATGATTAGTTCGTGCGAATCGAGTACCGATGCACTACCATGCGCTGCTAGGCCCTATGGAAAACTGACCCAGACATCACTTCGCTAAAAGTTTAATAACTTCTTTTGACAAAGCCGGATATACTAGCAGTCTTCGACAAAGTTGTAGACAATTAAATTACCTTTCTTATTTTCACTTACAGTGATAATACGATGCGAACAGTGCTACCTAGCGGCGAAAATGTGAGCTAGTGGCTTTTCTCCATGTAAATTGTCGAAAAATCTCATACAAACTTCAGGCACGTTGGTCCGGTAGCTAGACTTGTCCGATTTGCGTCAAATTTGGAACAAGTACTCCTGGTGGGACTAGAAATCGACTCAGGGGTGGGCCGATAAGGGTAATTTTTTTCCTGTCACTCTAGTGTGTATGTATGTATGTACAAAATGTCATGTAATTATCTCAGCAATGGCTGAACCGATCTTATTAAAATTAGTTTTAAATGAAAGGCCTAACGTTGCCATTTGACACTATTATTTTTGATTTTCGATATGTTGTTTACTTTCTGAGATATGGGCGATTTTGTCAAAACACAGCAGGTTTTTTGCAAATAACTTTCGAGCAATACAATATTATCCCACAAACTGCACATAAAATACAAATATTGTAAAATACCTTTCTAACAAGCTATAGATTGTCTAAATCCGTGCACGAGCGGCGGAGATATTAAACATTTTGTATTTTTAGTCCTCGCTTACCAATTTCCACTAATTAAAAATGAGATTGTTTAATACAGAGTATTGCTTTACTGGTATTTTAGTGGCAAAACTAAACCGATTTTGAATAACGGAGTTTGAAAACATATCTACGTGATTCGATGTTGAGAACATTTTGTGAATTACCTTTATAATAAATTAACTTTTTCTCAAAAATCAATATATAAGTTCACTTCAAAGACAAAATAATGTGTTGATAAAGAAACAGTGAGTTCTAGTATTTATTCCTTGGATTAGGCATTGCGTTCAATCATGAGGTAAATGTTGGATGGTATATCAATACACAGATCAACAAGTAATTCACCTAGTAGTGAGATATTCAATCTCATTTTTAATTAGTGGAAATTGGTAAGCGAGGACTAAAAATACAAAATGTTTAATATCTCCGCCGCTCGTGCACGGATTTAGACAATCTATAGCTTGTTAGAAAGGTATTTTACAAGCTTTGTATTTTATGTGCAGTTTGTGGGATAATATTGTATTGCTCGAAAGTTATTTGCAAAAAACCTGCTGTGTTTTGACAAAATCGCCCATATCTCAGAAAGTAAACAACATATCGAAAATCAAAAATAATAGTGTCCAATGGCAACGTTAGGCCTTTCATTTGAAACTAATTTTATTAAGATCGGTTCAGCCATTGCTAAGATAATTACATGACATTTTGTACATACATACATACACACATACAGACATTGTCTCAATTTGTCGAGCTGAGTCGATTGGTATATGAGACTTGGCCCTCCGGGCCTCGGAAAAAGTTTTCAAAGTTTGAGCGAATCCTATACATTTCTTTTGTAAGAAAAGTAAAAAGTAAGCAAAAAAACGTTTATTGAAAAAAAAAAAACGTTTTTAATCCACCTAACAGTGTGATGAGACATTTCTTATAACTCTTATCACTCTTCGGATATTATATCGTTTGAGAACATTTAGAACTTGATGCTTCGCGATGATTTTGATAACACATACTACATGGGATAGTGGCAGGACTCAGAGAATCGCTCGAATCAGCATAGGACAACATCAGTGCTAGAAATCTCAAACCAAATCAATGGGAAAGCGAAAAAATGGCCCATAAAATAGACATACTAACGAATTATTGTTAATGCTCTGGTAATAAAATATCTAAATTGTGGTGGGAAAACTGAATTTTCCTAAAGGGGTTATATATTGTACTGAGCCAAAAAAATCGAATTTTTTTTTTGAATCGATTTGAAGTTTATACTTTACTCAAATTTCCAACGCTACTGAGAACTAAGAAATCAACGCTTTTTCTTGAAAAGGGCGATACTAGCAGTGATACCATTCAAAGAAAATCAACAGTGAATATTTCCAGACTTGGTTTTATTTCCTATTTAAGAACTATTAGGTTTTTTTTACATCCTAGATTGCATGATTCAGTGATCGAAACCCAAAACTTTATAAAGTATTTGAAATTATTAAATTAAAATTTGTTTTTGCTATTCAAATTGACAAAATGATAGTATCGCCCCTTTGGCGATTGTTTACTTTTTCTGTCCCACCTATCAGCATTGAAGTATCGCCCTTACGTTTTTTTACAATAACTACCGTTCTACACCAGCGATTTCGTGTTTTTTCAATAGCGGTCATTGTTACTATTTACAGTTGGTATCAGCTTGATAATCCTAAAAAAAATACGAAAATAACAGTTTCGCCTCTAAACTGCTAGCAAAAAAGCATCGCCCTGTTTGTTTGCATGGAGCGTGGAAGGCGAAACTTTAAATAAACAAACAAAAATACAGTTTCGCCCGTTGTATTTTTTGCTGTAGTTTAAGAAAGCAATATCGTAGAATCCAAATTTTTAGGTTAATTTGTTGCGTTTCAAAGCCCTCATTCGCATGTATGAAGAAAGCCCTATGTTTACATTTGTAAGTAGCGCCCTTTTCACAAAAAAGCGTTCAAATGAATTCGCAGCTCCTGATATCACGCTATCTCTGAAGTGCATGCATGCATAGTTTCAATTTTTTCTTCGGCATCGACTTTTTCTAAAGGTGACTTCCCAGTAGTATCCTTGATTTAAATTATTATCGCTAATCCTAATGCCAAAGAACAAATAAAAACCTCTCGAAAACGAACCGTTTGGGAAAATCATCATCATTACTGGAATTTTCATTTTCACGAATCTTTTCGATAACCTTCCGTCACTTGCGTTAATGCACTGGGTGCACAGTGCTCTGAAAATCTAGCGAAATCGTCTTAGGGCACCAGCGGGTCTAATTCAGAGCTATCTGCGCAGCGAGTTAAATCTGTAAAGAATACTAAAAATTAATTTCTATTCCATAATTTTCAGTTCAGCAATTCGAGAGATCGTGCTAACCGCAAGCCATTAAAAATAGACTACGTTGTGAAGCGCTGGTCACTATTTACTAAAAAATCACGGTTAAATAATAAATAAAACTATTAAAAAATTTCAAATAGTTTATAATTTTCACAAACTTATTAGGAAAAATTGTTTAATAAGCTTTCGTAATATTGTGTAGAAAAAAAGCTGAAAATTTCAGTATTTTCTCTATCTGCAACATATAAACACTTAAGTATACCAATTAATTGGTATACGAATTGGAATAGGTTCGCCAAATTTTGGAAGAATTCTATAAAATAACCCCTTGAAAACTACCTAAAAATTGTTGTAGTTCGATGCAATAAAAAAATCTCCAAAAATGAAATGTACCTATTAATGTGAAACACAGCGAATAATACATACAATAAAGACCCATTTTTATCAGTCTCATGGTGTACTTTAGGCTGACAAAATGGGGACATTGACTAAATCGGGCAATTTTTTTCTTTATAATAAACTGAACCTGTTAAAATATTCTTCTCGTCCCTTGATGTAGTCTGATAACTATTTCTGATTATGATGAACTTTTTATTTTCGCATATTTCGCATATCTTCATGATAAGGAAAACATGCTCAAGAAAGGATTTACTCGAATTCAGTCTTGTTCGTCTGCTAGAGCCCATCATTCATTTTTGGCTGATAAAATCGGGGTTTCAATGTGTTATAACAGATATTCAGCATTCGAAGAAGTTTCTCTTGAACGAGTGTAGAACGACTTTGTTTCTACTTACTTGAAATCAGCGGCGTAGCCAGAAATTCGGTTTGGTGAAAATCGATCATACTGTCCAAACGGCATAATTCCGAAACCGTAATTTTTGAAGTTTTAAAATTATGCAGAATTAATTTTTCAGAAAATATTAACAGAGTTCATGTCTTTAGCGAATTTGTTGAAACTTTATTGTAGTCATGAATAATAACCTGAGAAATTCACCATAAATACTTCTTGGACGATATACCGTCAACATTATTTTATCAAATAATGCCCTGTTTAACGTTTGTAAAACTCATCGAAGATACTAAACCTCCGAAATTGGCGGTTTCAAAATGATGCTATCTTGACCTTAAATTACTGTTTTTAAACATTTGACCTATACATATAATTGGTCATACAACAAAAATCAAATGCTCATCAAAATCGATCAGAACCTGCTAGAGTCGAATGGAAATCGTCATTTTTCATAAATTTCTCTCTACATTCGGAAAGTGTTATCCTCGTTATTAATCATATTACGTTTTCGTATCAACTGGACGCATTCCCAAAATAAAAACCTGTTTTAATCCTCCTAGTGGTGCAATTGTGCTTTTCTCATTTGTCCAGACTACGATTCCATGGCTACAGCACTATTAGATGACGCGTATACATTAGGACAGTTCATGTTTTACCACAACATTACACTTTACAAGAAAACACAATGTTTTTAATCCTTGATAAAGGTGGAATAAATCCATTGAAACGTTGGAAGTAAAAGCAATATTGTTGTTTTCGCTGTCTAATTTATGACTGATTAGCCGAAAAAACTCCTGATAATACTATATTGAACAATAAATAGGCGACAAAGAGTAATCCACACACAACAAGCCATAACTTTTAAAGTATTCAAAATAGATATTTAAAGTATTTAGTAAAGTTATTCGCAAAAGTAAGAGCTACAAATTTGCAGAAGACATTATTTCGATATAATCACTTCCAAGAAAATTTGTAAAAATATCTCACTCATAGTACATTAAATCAATTTTAACTTCGCTTCCTATTAAATAAAGACCCTTATTACAGTACATTTCTACAAAAAACGAGCTCAATTTGAAAATAAATCTGAGGATTATGATTGATTACAAAACTCTGGAATTTTCTATTGGAATGTTTTCAGGCAGGAAGTTGATATTGATGCTATTAGACAACTGTGAAATCAAGACCAATAGATCAGTTGCATATCAGGAGGACCCCATTCCGATAATTTATCAAAAGTCCTCTTGATGTTTACAACAACAGGTTATCAATCTACGGATCAGATAATTGTTATTGTAATATTGAATTAAATTAGTCTGCATAAATAAATTTTCAACTTCAATTCAATATTTTTTTTAGGTGTGGGGGGGGGGGGGGGCGGGGGTTGTATGGTGTTAAACCCCAAAACCTTCTCTTGGCTACGCCGTTGCTTGGAGTTATTTAATTCGCTTTTCATTTTCCGATATGTTTCAGATCGATACGATGGTTATAAGTTAGAAAAATTGCAGTCAGAAGGTTCGCACAAATGAACATTTTTGCACTGATAAGTTATCAAGTTCCTTCCAGACAACTTGGAAGTGTTCGGTGATTATTTCTAGCGGTTGTAGATAGTAAAATGTAATACAAAATTCGTTTTATCGAAATAACGTTTAGCTTATTTCAATGGATTATTACTATATTGAACTTATGAATGTCTTCTTGACTGTCGAGCTTCTATTATCAGGAGTTTTTTCGGCTAATCAGTCATAAATTAGACAGCGAAAACAACAATATTGTTTTTTTTTCCTCGTTCTCTAGCCGCGAAACAGAATCGTTTCAAACGCAGAAAAATTTCAAAAAATACAGTAGGTGCATGAATATGCGAACAATAGCACTATTAGATGACGCGTATACATTAGGACAGTTCATGTTTTACCACAACATTACACTTTACAAGAAAACACAAAGTTTTTAATCCTTGATAAAGGTGGAATAAATCCATTGAAACGTTGGAAGTAAAAGCAATATTGTTGTTTTCGCTGTCTAATTTATGACTGATTAGCCGAAAAAACTCCTGATAATACTATATTGAACAATAAATAGGCAACAAAGAGTAATCCACAAACAACAAGCCATAACTTTTAAAGTATTCAAAATAGATATTTAAAGTATTTAGTAAAGTTATTCGCAAAAGTAAGAGCTACAAATTTGCAGAAGACATTATTTCGATATAATCACTTCCAAGAAAATTTGTAAAAATATCTCACTCATAGGGGGATTAATCAGCAAAAGCACAATACCAAAAGAAAGGGCATATTACCTCCATTAAATTTTCCGAATATACTATTGACCTAAAATAAGCCGTTTTGGCGTTAATAATAGATTACATGTTTTTGATCATATTTCTGGCAATGGGAAATGATAAAAATCTTTCGTCCGCATTTAATGTTAAATATCTCTTTTGATAATAGTCCGATTTCAACAATCAATAGCTTTTTCGAAAGGTATTCGTTAAAGATGTCTGAAAACATATAAATTGTTAATCTATATTGTCAATTACGGCAGATAATTTAAAAAAACTGCAAAAAACGCCATTTTTACGCATTCAAACATTCATATCTTGGAAACTAAACATCAGAATCAAAAACAAATTAATAGCGTTCATACTGTTTTTAGTTCTTTCATTTAAAATTGGTTTGGATAAGATCGGTTTAGCCATTGCTGAATGAGAATTTGTCCGTTACATACACACACACACAACCAGACATTGTCACAAATCGTCGAGCTGAATCGATTGGTATATAAGACTCGGCCCTCCGGGCCTTGGAAAAAATCTTGAAAGTTTGAGCGAATTCTATACATTTCTTTTATACGAAATGTAAAACGTGAATTTCTTTGAAAAAGAAATTGAGTATGATTTTCGTATTCAGCAAACCGAAATTTATCTAGAAAAACTTTTTCTCGCAACTTCTTTTTTCTTGTAAACTAGTGTAGGGTTAAGACCAATAGAGATATATGAAAAACAGAACAATTTTCTCTCGGTGCTTTATAACATCAACAGTTTTTATCACATTTTCGTGATCTTAGGCTTAAAATTTTCGTGAGAAGTTTGTCTGTCACATAATATCCTAAAAGATTTTTTTTGCTGAATTGTTTTTTTATGAAAAGTCAACTAAAAATGAGTAACTTTGCCAAACATCACTTTTTTGACTTTGGTTGCTCTTAACCCTGAATTGTTGATATTTAACCCAAGCATGTTATACATTCTTGAAATGGGCACATTAACACCTTTCGATTGTGTTAATCGGAATATTTGGTCGGTGTTAAGTCAGACCGGACCAAGTCGCAAAACATCAAAAAATGAGTTAATGATAGCTCTGGATGAAGAATTTCTTCATCTACATTCCACTTTTACCAGATTTGAAATATGAAACAATAAACAAGAATTATGGTAAAAATTATTTTCCAATTATAATGTACAGGATGCTGCAATTCAAACTTTAAACGCGTTTTTCTCGAAATCAATGCACTGTGACTTAGTCCGGTCTGACCTAACACCGATCATTTCTTCCTGAGATATCGATCAATAACTTGAAAAGTGAATACCGGCTTGAACCTTCGTTCGAACCGGTCACAAATCTTGATAGCTCCTGGTTTACCTAAAGTTTTTCAACAGCAACAGTCTTTCTCAAGGCTACCTATATTTTCGCTCGATCAGTTTTTATCAAGACTACCTATATTTTTTCGACAATTAGTCTTTTCAAGATTACCTACTTTTTCTACTCAATCAGTCTTTTTCAAGACTAAAACATTTTTCAAGAACAATTCAGCCTAAAGAAATATTTAATTCTTCCAACATGCCTGGGTCCTCCCAGAAAGGCCGTGTGCCAAAAATTAAAGCTAAACGGAAAAGGGTATCTTCTCCACCCGAAAATTCAATTGACTGCAGCAACTCATTCGATGTTTTATCCGAATGTGAAGCTGATGAAATTTCTAAATTTCCTCGCATTGCGCATAATGCCAATGAGAAGAAAATACAATCACCTCCGCCTATAACAGTGATGATCTCCGACTTCAAAGCCTTTCAAACTGAGCTTTCAACGTTTCTTCTGGACGTAAAAGTCTCTTTCTGAATTGGCCGAAGAGGAGAATATCGAGTTACAGCGGAGGAATTGATTGACCACAAACGACTACTCCAGTATCTTACGGAAAAGTTATATCAATTTTATTCATATGATTTCAAGACAGATGGACCATTCAAGGCTGTCTTGAAAGGGCTACCTCAAGGTCAAAGTTTGGATGAAATATCCAACGAATTGAAAAATTTACTTGGCTTTTCTCCTTCACAAGTTATTCTTTTGAAGAGAAAGGCTACCGGCGATGACACGCTAGTATGCTCTGGAGTTATCCAGGAGCTATATTTAATTCATTTTAACCGTAATGAGGTTAATAATTTGAAAGTATTTAAAAAAGCACGTTTTATGTTCCACGTGCGAGTAAAGTGGGAACATTATAGACGACATGGGGGCAGATTTCAAAATCTGACCCAGTGTCGTAGATGCCAAGGCTTTGGGTACGGCACAAAAAATTGTCATTTGGATTCCAAATGTATGATCTGTGGTGATAAATCGCACACGAAAGATACTTGTCCGGTGAACAAAACAACAAAAAGCTTCAAATGCGCTAATTGTAGCGAAAATCATAAATCGAATTTCTGGGGCTGTCCTGTTCGAGAAAAAATTATAAATTCTCGTTCTAGACAACAAAAACAACAAATAAAAAAAATTACCTACTTCTTCAGGTACACTTCAAGAAAACACGCCCAAACGTGTTAATCCGATTCAAAATAGATTAACAACTTCTTCTACCTCCATCACACCATCTTACAATGGTGTGTCATCTTATGCTTCAGTGGCAGGTAGCAATGCCAAAATGACGGCTACAACTACCACGCCCTCAATCTCGTTTGCACCCAACGCTTCCTTTAGTCCAATGGATCTAGGTAGCGTAACGGAAGAAAAATCAAAATACCTACAGGAGTCTATGTTACCTATGATGATTGCCATGTTAAATTCTACCTCCATGTTTGAAACTTTTCAAGCGGGTTGGGAATTTGCTAACAAAATTGTAATGAAATTAAAGTTTAACAATGACTTTAAATAATCATTTAAATTTATTAAATTGGAATGCTCGTTCATTAAAAACGTGCAAAGACGAATTTTACAACTTCATGAGGATACATAATGTGCATATAGCCGTTGTGACCGAAACTTTTTTAAAACCAAATATTAAATTGAAGAGTAAATCTAATTTTGTTATTCATCGATTTGATCGAATTGTTGGATTCGGCGGAGGAATCGCAATAGCGGTTAATCGCAGGATCAAACATTCCGTTACGCCGTCTCTTGACACCAAGGTGATCGAGAGTTTGGGTATCGAAGTTGAAACTGATCTTGGTATCATTTTTATTACTGCAGCCTATTTGCCTTTTCAGTGCACTGGCGAGCAAATCAATTTCTTGAAAGGAGACTTACAAAAACTTACAAGAAATCGGTCGAAATTCTTCAAAATCGGTGATTTTAACGCCAAACACCGAGCCTGGAATAATGCTCAAAGCAATTCCAACGGTAAACTACTTTTTAATGATTGCTCTGCTGGTTATTATTCAATTTTGTTCCCGAATGGTCCTACATGCTATTCGTTTGTCCATCAACAATTGATTTGGTTTTGACAGATCAAAGTCACCTTTGTAGCGAATTGATTACACATGCTGACTTTGATTCTGATCAGCTTCCAGTAACTTTTTCACTTTCTTAAGAAGCTGTTTCCAATCGCATTTGCTCAGTGTTCAATTATCACAAAGCGAATTGGGAAAGGTACAAAACTTATATTGAGAATAATTTTAATCGTGACCTTGATTTACAAAATAAAGCTGACATTGATACGGCATTACAAAATTTAAGTAATTCTATAGTTGATGCTAGAAATTTATCAGTACCAACAACACAGAAAAAATTTAATACTCCTATTATTGACGACGATCTTCAACTTCTGATTCGTTTGAAGAATGTTCGAAGACGTCAATATCAACGTTCTCGTTATCCTGCTATGAAATATATCTATCAGGATCTACAAAAAGAAATTAAGCATAGATTCACACTCTTAAGAAATGAAAAATTTCGCGAAAGAGGTTGAACAAATCAAGCAAAATTCTAAACCTTTCTGGAAACTTTCTAAGGTTCTTAAGAAACCTCAAAAACCAATTCCAGTTTTGAAGCAAAAGGTGACCACATACTTCTTACAAACGAAGAAAAAGCTCAAAAACTTGCTCAGTAGTTTGAAAGCGTCCATAATTTTAATCTCAACGTTGTGAGTCCTATTGAAACCGAAGTCTTACAAAAATATGTAAACGTTTCAAATCAAGTATTGTCTCTAGACGATATTGTTGA
The DNA here is from genome assembly GCF_030247195.1 of Topomyia yanbarensis. NCBI lineage: Eukaryota > Metazoa > Arthropoda > Insecta > Diptera > Culicidae > Topomyia > Topomyia yanbarensis. The sequence goes on from NC_080671.1 coordinate 229,402,014, forward strand.
AACAAACTATGATGAGATCAAATCCATCATGAAAAAGTTAAAAAATATAAAAGCTCCAGGTTATGATGGAATTTTCAACATTCTTCTTAAAAACCTTCTCGAAATCACCATGAGATATTTGGTCAAAATATTCAACAAATGTTTTGAATTAGCATACTTCCCTGAAAGATGGAAAAATGCCAAGATTATTCCTATTTTGAAGCCAGATAAAAACCCAGCAGAAGCATCTAGCTGTCGACCAATTAGCTTACTCTCTTCTATTAGTAAATTATTTGAAAAAATCATCCTAACTAGAATGATGTCACATATCAATGAGAATTCTATTTTTCTTTCTGAGCAGTTTGGATTTCGTATTGGTCATTCAACTACTCATCAACTTGTGAGAGTAACTAACATGATAAAGGCAAATATCTCAGAGGGCTATTCCACTGGAGTTGCTCTTCTAGACATCGAAAAAGCTTTCGACAGTGTTTGGCACAAAGGTTTAATTGCCAAAATGTGGGATTTCAATTTTCCAATTTACATAATAAAGATAATTAAAAATTATCTTACTAACCGTACCCTACAGGTTTCTTATCAGAATTGTAAATCTAATAAGCTACCCGTTAAAGCAGGCGTCCCTCAAGGATCAAGCGTCGCACCAATACTATACAATATTTTTACCTCTGATCTTCCAAATCTACCTACAGGCTGTAAAAAGTCACTTTTCTGTGATGATACTAGCATCTCAGCTACTGGGAAGAGTCTTCGTATTATCTGCAGTCGACTGCAACGAAGCTTGAATATTTTCAATGATTACCTGAAAAAATGGAAAATTTCCACTAATGCGGCAAAAACACAATTGGTTGTGTTTCCGCATAAACCAAGAGCTTCTTCTCTTAAACCAAATAATAACCATATTATTAAATTTAATGGTTTGAATTTAACGTGGTCAGATCAAGTTAAATACTTGGGTTTGATTTACGATAAAAAACTCACTTTTAAGGATCAGATTGAAGGAATCCAAACAAAAAGCAAGAAATATATAAAATGTTTATACCCTCTTATAAACAGGAAGTCTAGGCTCTGCCTAAAGAACAAACTATTAATTTATAAACAAATGCAGTTCCAATCTGGGCAAGTTGTTGTGCTACTAGGAAGAAAACGCTTCAAAGAATTCAGAATAAAATTCTGAAAATGATTTTGAAGCGTCCTCCCTGGTTTTGCACAAATGAGTTGCACAGACTTGCAAACATAGAAACATTAGAAATTATGACGAACAGTATTATAAGCAACTTCCGACAAAAATCGTTGCAATCTTCAATTGCAACGATTAGCTCTCTTTATAGTTTATAAGTTAGTTTATAAGATTTGTTTAGCTCCTTATTCAGAAGACAAGTAGGTTTAAAACATCCTACTGAAAAAAATACTTAACTGCGAAAGCATATTATAACTTAATAATAATTAACTGAATCATGTAAACAATAGGGATGAAAAGTCACCACTTGTGGCTGAACACCCAATATATTAAATTAGAAATGTAATGCAAACAAAACAATATAATCAAATTGAAAATAATATATAAAAAAACTGTGAAAAGTGCTTAAAACCCGTTTTTCAAAAAATTCTCAAAAACGATTCTTTGAAAAAGAAAATGAATTTGATTTTCGTGTTCAGCGACCCAAAATGGACTTAGAAAACACCTTTTCCTAACTTCATGCAATCACCCCAAAATTTGTAAACTAGTGTTATTGGCATTTTTGATATGGGGAAGACTAAACAAACCGGTACAATTATCTCGCACCTAATAAATTGCTAGAAATGCAACTCTTTCACATAAGTTACATCTATCAACTGCGAATATAACAGATATGAGATGAGAAAATTCGAGAAGTTGTTGATGTTTCTTCGATGGGACGAATTATTGAATATTGTATGTTTAACACATTTTTTCCAAATTTGATTTAATTTTAAGGAGGAAATTGACAATATTTTTGCATTCAAGTTTTTAGATATTTAAAGGAATATCTAAAACGCATATAAATCACTTGTCAGTTCAACCATTAAATATCAAACTTATCTTACAGGGAATGAAAAGATACATTGCTCAAGTAAACTCAAACACTTTTTATGCGGAGGATAAATTAAAAAAGTCGCGATAGTTTAGAAATTCAAAAAACGCACAAGATAAAAACCCACAAACTGGACAAGTTTGGAGTATTCTTAAAAACCCGCATGAATTGCAGCAATCGCACTGAAAGTCTTATCAAGATCCTCAAAATACACTACGAAAACTGAGATCAGTATAATATATCAGATAGTATTTTGTGACTTTTTTGAATTCGTTTTCGCGATATGCAGCATAGATTAGAGGAAAATTTGTTATATACTCATTTGACTAAACCATAACAACTAGCTTGAAAATACTTTTTGATTTCAATTCGCGTTTCTTTATTTCATCTGGATTGCTTGATACTTCCTGCATATTCTCCGAAATAAGATTCATAGGAAAAATATAATCTTTAGAAAAGCTCTTCGATAACTTCACGATTCCAAAGCTTTTTATGATAATGGCTTTAACATTTAAATCATACGCCTCCTATTCGAAGTTCTGTGTCAGACGAGTCTCTCAGAGAATAGTCATTGTCATCTCTTAATCCAACTGCAACCAAGTAAGTCAATCAAACCCCTCACTGACAAGTTCTCCGACCACTTGCATCTAAAACTTGTCTATACTCAAAACGGGGAATTTTGAAAATCCATGTGAAAAACGCCAATCAAAAAATCAAAAACTTCGAAAATTCACTTTAAAAGTTGAATTACGACGCATAGAACGAGACGTCAGTTTATAAGCAAATAGACTGTCATTTGTGTAACCATTAGCTTTCAAAGATAATTGTGAAAGAATATATAACTTACTGTAACATCATCGTTGTATGCGTACATTAATATCATATTATTATTCCAATGATACCACCAGAAGGTACAACCTTGATACAAGTTTTCTTGCATGTATGATCGGTATGTCATAAAAATAACACAGAGAGTAATAAATATCAACAAGAGATATAAATTTGATAGCTTTCTGTTATTATGTTCTGAACGGGTTGTTCGCATTTGATAACTACAGCTAAAAACTTTTGACAATTGACATATCTTTAGCCAACTGAATGTAGTTAGAACAAAAATAAAGAAAATTAACAATACTATTTAAATTTAAAGGGTTGATAAATTGAATAATGCCATCAAATACTGATTTCATTTTTGTTATCATTACATATTTTGCAAAATTTCTACATTTCAGAAAGTTTACAAGTTGACCACATCGATAGCAAAAATAGTGGTGGTAGCTTTTTGGTATATTAGCGTACATTTGCTACTTTCGATTTTGGTCTTTTAATTGTTAAAACGACCAAAACGATATTAACATGAGCAATCCTTAACTACATCAACACACCATTAAGTAAAAATTTTCTTGAGGAGTTTTACATTTCTTACAAAAGAAATGTATAGGATACGCTCAACTTTGAAAACTTTTTCCGAGGCCCGGAGGGCCGAGTTTCATATACCAATCGACTCAGCTCGACAAATTGAGACAATGTCTGTATGTGTGTGTACGTGTGTATGTGTGTATGTATGTATGTACAAAATGTCATGTAATTATCTCAGCAATGGCTGAACCGATCTTAATGAAACTAGTTTCAAATGAAAGGCCTAACGCTCCCATTTGACACTATTATTTTTGTTTTTCGATATGTTGTTTACTTTCTGAGATATGGGTAATTTTGTCAAAACAGCGCTGGTTTGAAGTGAATAACATTCGAACAAGGCAACTATATCGCGTGAAATAAACAGAAACAAAAAGCTTATGAAAATACCTTTCTAACAAGCTATAGATTGTCAAAAAGCGGCGGAGATATTAAACATTTTGTATTTTCATTCTTCGCTTACCAATTTCCACTAACTAAAACGAGACCGTTCCATACAGAGTATTGCTTTACTGGTTTTTTAGGGTCAAAACTACACCGATTTTGAATATCCGGGTATGCAAACACATCTGCGTGATTCAAGGATTTTGATTTCGAAAACATTTTGTGAATTTACTTAATAATCAATTACCTATTTCTCAAAAATTAATAAGCAAGTTCATTTCAAAAACAAAATAATGTGTAAATTCACTTCAGTGTGCAAATTTGTCCAGAGTTTTGTAATTTCGATTATAGAGGTTTTAACCTTAAGGTCATTCGCCTCTTCGGGTTAGAAAAATCTCTTATGAAAAATTTCTAACCCTATGTGCGGGGTCGGGACTCGAACCCAGGTGCGCTGCGTACAAGGCAATCGATTTACCAACTACGCTACATCCACCCTCATTGTCCAGAGTTGATGAATTTACCCGCTGGATTCAGCAATGCGTTCACTCGTGAGATAAACGTTGGATGGTATATGAATACATCAAGTAATCCTCCTAGTAGTGAGAAAATAGATTTCTAATATAATTCATATTCATATTATACTCGTAGCATCACCAAGAGCAACTGCATTTTTGAATAACAAAATTGTAGTGAAAATTTATCAGTTGCATTATTGAAAATAAAGATTTAAGGAATCAAAATTTCGCACTATAAACAAAAATAATGTCACAGCTCTAACCATAATTTACCATTCCTCAGAACTGACACTGAGTTGTACTGAAAACCCCAATATACATTTTTCATGATCAATGTGACTAAAAGCATATTTATTTGCGAAAAAATACGACATGTGATTTCAAGAATGATCGTGTCTCAAAGCAGTCCAGTGGCACTTTCAATACTAACTGGCTTTTCGATGAATTTAAGTACTTATTTTGGTAGTTTGAACCATTTCTTTGCAATGGTATTGCTTTGTATTGGACTCATTAACCCATATCTCCAGAACAAGAGTTCCGAACGAAACAATTCGCAAGTAATAAGGATGGGTGGAAAGACTGCATTGTAATCGACTGCATGTATGAGTTTTATGCCATCGACAATAATATAATTGCTAACATAGCCTGGACACTTGATCTCTTTGAATACTATTTACAGGTGGCCTTTTCTCAGTTTACTATTTCTAATTACGCGTTAAAATACTGGACCTGAAAATTCCATTCTATACAAAATCATTTTTCAGATGTCTATAACCAAAAGGATATCTTTTGATTCCAAAACAAATTCCTAATTTCTAGATTTTCTGATGACTAATTAAGGACCATCAATAAAGTAGAAACACCAGAAAATCCTAAAAATTCCGTCAAAAAAGAAGAACGAAAACGTGCTCTTTGCAATGGGATTTTCACAAACATTTCAGAATATTCTAGAACAATGGTTTTGAAATTCGTGAAATTCGTTTTATTCATTTACTTCATTTCAACAGCTTTCTTAAAATATTATTATATATTCTCATTTTTCCAGCTCATTCCTTTAATGTATTATATTCGGTTTATTTTTTGCATTTTAAATATTTGACTAATAATAAATATATGATCATTTCATTTTAAAGATTTTTTTCATATAGCATTGTTTTTATTTATTTTGTTTATGTGACCTAATTTTGTCTATTGTATTCATTTAATTCTTTGTATGCATTCCGATCAGTTTATTATCTTATGTATCTTATTCGAATTATTGATTTAATTTATTTTATTCACTTTTTTCTAATATTTTTTCCGATTCACACTTTTATTCATTTTATTTCATTATTCATTAATCTGACTAATTTTGTTCAGTCATTCACTTTATTCATTTCATCTAGAACATTAATTAGATACAATATAATTTCTGCTATTAATTCTATTACTTTTTAATATCGCTGATTTTTTCATTTTAATAATTTAACTGCTTAAAAACAAACAAAATGAAAAAATGGTAAAAAGACAGAAAACATTTTTATTTTGATAAAAATTCTTTATTTTGTTTGTATTATTCATTCCATTCATTTTATTGATTTTATTAACTCTCTGTTTATCCTGTTATTTATGAACAACATTTTCAAATAGTTTTACTGCCCATGCTCGCAAATCATGGGCAGTATAACTTTGGGCTTGGACAAGATTTCTTCACAAAAAAGTAAAACTAATAATTATGACAATCACCGTTTATTTGAGCGCTAATAGTTACAAGAAAGATCCGTAGAACTCAAGTTATTGCAATTGTTTTGATTGGATTTCACTAGAGCAGTGCTGCCAGAGATATTTTCATTTATCGGTGAAAAATTATATTTTGATATATCTTCGTTTTCTTCAAATATTTTTGAAAACTGATAAATCTTATTAATTTGGACTGCTTTCGGCTACCTTTTCTGCCCAAACTATTGAAAACTTTGCAGGAGATGTGTATTAAGGATTAGTATGTAAAAATTCAGCAGCTTCTAACACTGCTAGAGAAGCATCTATCTTGATCAAAACAGGTTTTTCGTGGCTTTGGAACCCTATATATGCGACAAAATAATTAGGTATGAAAGAGTTAATTTAATCCTTATTATTCATATAAGGGTAAGGTGGGGCAAATCTGACCGTTGGGTAAACCCGACCCCTCTGTTATCGAAAATTGAAAGCACTAAGCGAACTAATATCAATGTCGTCGTGTAGAGCATCGAAAATAATTATAATGGTGGTATGACAACATTTTATTAGTCTACATTGAGATGCTCAAACCTTATTGTTGTTTTTACAACTTTTGATTTGATTTTTGTGTATCATTGACTACAGGATATTTCTTATTGTTAAAGTGAAAGCATAAAAAGTGTAAGTGGATTTAAATTCTTTGATTAAAGGCCTACAAAGTGAATAGATGAATTTAGTCCAACTTTTTCATCATTTTTTTAATTGCATCCTAATGAAAAATGACGCGGTGGGGCAAATCCGATCTCTAAATAGTAGGGTAAATCCGACCGCTTTTTTGCTAAGAAAATGATTATTTATAAAATTAGAATATATTTTTATTGTTTTTTTTATTATTTTTTCACAATGGTTCATAATTACAAACGAAAGATACAAAAACGTGATGAATATATTATTCGTCTAGTAATTGCTCCGAGAAAAATGGGAAAATCTTTACGTACTACTGCTCGTGATTAGGACATTCCAAGATTGACATTGAATTCCATTTTCTTCATGCTACAATTCAATAACATAACATTCATTGATTTATTTGCAATGATAAATCCATATAATTTGGGTAGTATCTATACTAAATCAACCAAAGACATAGGCGGTCGGGTTTACCTCACCATTTTTGAAAACAGCAAAAATGAACGTTTTCGTAAAACACTTGTATCTCAAAGTTTTCCCAAGATAGGAATAAAATACTATACATTGAAAGTTGTCCAGAAGTCTAACCTTCAATTTGGTATATAAAACGACTTGATCCGATGTAAAATGAGCATTTTACAGCCAAAACCATTTACTAGGTCGGATTTGCCCCACCTTACCCTATTTATTTTATTACTCCAATTTTTTATGGTTTTATTCATATTATTTATTTCAATCATTTTATTAAATGGTTAGTTTTTCCCAGTTCACATATATTATTAGTTTTATGCCATCGACAATAATATAATTGCTAACATAGCCTGGACACTTGATCTCTTTGAATACTATTTACAGGTGGCCTTTTCTCAGTTTACTATTTCTAATTACGCGTTAAAATACTGGACCTGAAAATTCCATTCTATACAAAATCATTTTTCAGATGTCTATAACCAAAAGGATATCTTTTGATTCCAAAACAAATTCCTAATTTCTAGATTTTCTGATGACTAATTAAGGACCATCAATAAAGTAGAAACACCAGAAAATCCTAAAAATTCCGTCAAAAAAGAAGAACGAAAACGTGCTCTTTGCAATGGGATTTTCACAAACATTTCAGAATATTCTAGAACAATGGTTTTGAAATTCGTGAAATTCGTTTTATTCATTTACTTCATTTCAACAGCTTTCTTAAAATATTATTATATATTCTCATTTTTTCCAGCTCATTCCTTTAATGTATTATATTCGGTTTATTTTTTGCATTTTAAATATTTGACTAATAATAAATATATGATCATTTCATTTTAAAGATTTTTTTCATTTAGCATTGTTTTTATTTATTTTGTTTATGTGACCTAATTTTGTCTATTGTATTCATTTAATTCTTTGTATGCATTCCGATCAGTTTATTATCTTATGTATCTTATTCGAATTATTGATTTAATTTATTTTATTCACTTTTTTCTAATATTTTTTCCGATTCACACTTTTATTCATTTTATTTCATTATTCATTAATCTGACTAATTTTGTTCAGTCATTCACTTTATTCATTTCATCTAGAACATTAATTAGATACAATATAATTTCTGCTATTAATTCTATTACTTTTTAATATCGCTGATTTTTTCATTTTAATAATTTAACTGCTTAAAAACAAACAAAATGAAAAAATGGTAAAAGACAGAAAACATTTTTATTTTGATAAAAATTCTTTATTTTGTTTGTATTAGTCATTCCATTCATTTTATTGATTTTATTAACTCTCTGTTTATCCTGTTATTTATGAACAACATTTTCAAATAGTTTTACTGCCCATGCTCGCAAATCATGGGCAGTATAACTTTGGGCTTGGACAAGATTTCTTCACAAAAAAGTAAAACTAATAATTATGACAATCACCGTTTATTTGAGCGCTAATAGTTACAAGAAAGATCCGTAGAACTCAAGTTATTGCAATTGTTTTGATTGGATTTCACTAGAGCAGTGCTGCCAGAGATATTTTCATTTATCGGTGAAAAATTATATTTTGATATATCTTCGTTTTCTTCAAATATTTTTGAAAACTGATAAATCTTATTAATTTGGACTGTTTTCGGCTACCTTTTCTGCCCAAACTATTGAAAACTTTGCAGGAGATGTGTATTAAGGATTAGTATGTAAAAATTCAGCAGCTTCTAACACTGCTAGAGAAGCATCTATCTTGATCAAAACAGGTTTTTCGTGGCTTTGGAACCCTATATATGCGACAAAATAATTAGGTATGAAAGAGTTAATTTAATCCTTATTATTCATATTAGGGTAAGGTGGGGCAAATCCGACCGTTGGGTAAACCCGACCCCTCTGTTATCGAAAATTGAAAGCACTAAGCGAACTAATATCAATGTCGTCGTGTAGAGCATCGAAAATAATTATAATGATGGTATGACAACATTTTATTAGTCTACATTGAGATGCTCAAACCTTATTGTTGTTTTTACAACTTTTGATTTGATTTTTGTGTATCATTGACTACAGGATATTTCTTATTGTTAAAGTGAAAGCATAAAAAGTGTAAGTGGATTTAAATTCTTTGATTAAAGGCCTACAAAATGAATAGATGAATTTAGTCCAACTTTTTCATCATTTTTTTAATTGCATCCTAATGAAAAATGACGCGGTGGGGCAAATCCGATCTCTAAATAGTAGGGTAAATCCGACCGCTTTTTTGCTAAGAAAATGATTATTTATAAAATTAGAATATATTTTTATTGTTTTTTTTATTATTTTTTCACAATGGTTCACAATTACAAACGAAAGATACAAAAACGTGATGAATATATTATTCGTCTAGTAATTGCTCCGAGAAAAATGGGAAAATCTTTACGTACTACTGCTCGTGATTAGGACATTCCAAGATTGACATTGAATTCCATTTTCTTCATGCTACAATTCAATAACATAACATTCATTGATTTATTTGCAATGATAAATCCATATAATTTGGGTAGTATCTATACTAAATCAACCAAAGACATAGGCGGTCGGGTTTACCTCACCATTTTTGAAAACAGCAAAAATGAACGTTTTCGTAAAACACTTGTATCTCAAAGTTTTCCCAAGATAGGAATAAAATACTATACATTGAAAGTTGTCCAGAAGTCTAACCTTCAATTTGGTATATAAAACGACTTGATCCGATGTAAAATGAGCATTTTACAGCCAAAACCATTTACTAGGTCGGATTTGCCCCACCTTACCCTATTTATTTTATTATTCCAATTTTTTATGGTTTTATTCATATTATTTATTTCAATCATTTTATTAAATGGTTAGTTTTTCCCAGTTCACATATATTATTCAGTTTCTTAATTTTATCAAATCGGTTTAGCCAGTCCTTTATGTTATTGTATGATAGCTTGTTATCCTGAAATAATTTAATTTGCTCTCTTAATTTCATTACGTTTTAATATCGTCTAATTTTAATTTGAGCTAATTTGATTTATTTATTTTATAAATTTGATTTATGTTAATCATTCTATCCATTTTATGAATAACTTTTTTATTTTAAATTTTGTTTTTGTTTTATTATTTTTCTTTAATTTATTCAGTTTATTCGAAGCGTTATTCGTGCACATCTCACATCTAGTTGCTTGTAAATTTAGCGTGTGATCGGCAAGCTAATGAATAATACAACAGTGATATGTGTAAGAAATGTCTCATCTCACTGATAGGTGGATTAAATCGTTTTTTTTTGGAAAAAAATATTTGTCAGGGGTTTAGTGTTTCTAATAAATAATTGTGAAGAAACATGTCCATACAAATTGTTAAGCCACGTTTCATTTTTTTTAAATAACTTCATCACGGCATACAAAAAAAACTACAAGGGGCAGCCCTATGGGGTTGCACGAACTGTAGACGTAGGACAATACTACTTAATGTAAAATATTTTTTTTCTTAGTACATTAGAGTAATAATAAATCAAATATATTTCTTACGTATAGTTTAAGCACAACCAATCAACATCGAATGTTACATATTGAACCAAACCTTCTTGGTTATCAGGTCATTTCATTTGTGGTGGGTGATCGAATCCAATTCAACTTATTTCAGAAGATCTGAAGAAAGAAGACAGAAAACCGTGACCGAAATAATATTTAGAACTAAATCTTTATAGCACAAAATCAGCTTCTAAAAATTGTAAAAACTTTTCGATTGTGTGTGGTAAAAACCCGGACCGGTGAAGAAAAATCAAATTTTAGACAATATAATCACATTTCATGTATAGACCAAGCTTTCTAGTTATATTTTGCCGTTTTTGTAATCTCCCTAAAGTACGCATACAAATGTAGCGAATGCAGTGGTCTTAATCATATATCGAAACTATAAATATACAAGAATCGAAAACAATTTTATATATGGACTTAAATGCGTTTTTGTAACGGTTTTTTGATGGCAATGTATTCATTCATAAATAGGCTTTATAGTATGTACCTATTAACAGAATCAAAGTAGGATAGGATGAGTGGGAATGAATCACGTGACGTGGAAATGAATCAATGAATTGATCGAACGTAAATATGGTCGGTGTTAGGTCAGACCGGACTAAGTGACAGTGCATTGATGTCGAGAAAAACGCGTTTAAAGTTTGAATCGCAGCATCCTGTACATTATAATTGGAAAATAATTTTTACCATAATTCTTGTTTAATGTTTTATATTTCAAATCTGGTAAAAGTGGAATGTAGATGAAGAAATTCTTTATCCAGGGCTATCATTAACTCATTTTTTGATGTTTTGCGACTTGGTCCGGTCTGACTTAACACCGATCATATAATAAACTTTCGTTGTGCTTTCCATCGATACGCGTAAATTTATTGCAAAGAAAGTTTTCGTCTTTGCGCAACGAAAGCACAGATTGCTAGCATACAGGTTACGCATGCAACCGCTAACAAACAGGGATACTACATTGAAACCTGTGTTTTGGTCAAATAGATCTTTTTACCATCTTGAATACATACCTGAAACAGGAAAAACATCTGTGATAAATTTCCGAAAAATCTGTGTAATTTTCATCAAAATACCAAAAATCGTCCATCTGTACAAAAGAACCTGTAATCAAAAAATCTATTCTTAGAAGTATTTCGGGGCGATATGTGCAAAAAAATTGAAAATTTATTGTTAGATGGCTGAATTATATGCGTTTAAAATTGGACAACTTTTCGTTACATACCATTTTTGTAGAGTTTGCAAAGTGCACCCCCATATTTAAAACAAAGACGTAGTCCTAGGTCAATTTTTTTTTGGTTTGGTTTCGGTGGAGCCCGGGCCGTCGTTCCTGATTTAGCACAAACGAGATGCACAGTTTCGTAAACACAGCAACATTAGAAATTTTGAAGAAACAGTATTACAAGCAATTTCATACAAAAATCGCTGTAGTCATCAATTGCAACAATTAGCTCTTTTATAGTTAAGATTTTAAGATTTGTTTAGCTCCATTATCCATACGAAAAGTAGGCCTAAAAATTCATACCGCAAAATTCACTGTACAGTGAAAGCATATTATATCGCAATAGTAATCAACCGAATCATTTGAGCAATAGGCATGATAACGATATAATCAAACATAAAATTAAATAAAACAGAAAAAGTGACTTTTTGGCGATTTAACTTTGCTTCTTAAAATACACTTGACCAATGATTCGGAAATATATTGCAGATATCACTTGGAGCTCTGGTAGTTTCGTTTGCCATAAACATGCTGGAAGGGACTTACCTTTCATAAAAGACCAAAACTGTTACAAAATTTTGGTGGTTTAGAGACAATCAGTTATATATTTATGATCTAATACTTTATTGTAGGTTTTCATATTCCATGTGGAGCCGCACCCTGATGTGGTTTGGTACGTTCAATGCGTGACATATAACTCTTTCAGGAACGAACATCATCACATCGTGTACAATATCTTGGTTATGATGTTTATGTACGCACTCCCACTATTAACCATAATTTGTTCGTATGCATCCATCTATATGGAAATATTTCGACACAGTCGGATGCCAAATTCTGGTATGTATTAAAACTCATCAGAGTCATCTACCTACCCAGCATGATATATGCAAAGGGGAATATAGGGGAAAGAGGGTAACAGTGGAACTATGGAAACAATACGTTTTCATAGTTCCACTGTTACCCTCTTTCCCCTACTCGAATCGTACATTTTCTCAGAAGGCTTTCGTCGATCAAGCATTGATGTCCTCGGTCGAGCTAAACGGAGAACTTTGAAAATGACTATTACGATCGTTCTTGTATTTGTCATTTGCTGGACTCCATATTACGTCATGTGTATATGGCAAGTTAGAAGATATCGCATAATATTATATTTAGTGTTAAATAATAACAGCTATTTATTTCAGGTATTGGCTAGACCACCAGTCTGCGTTAAGCGTTGATCAGCGTGTTCAGAAAGGGCTATTTCTCTTTGCCTGTACTAACAGTTGCATGAATCCAATAGTGTATGGTATTTACAATATAAAATTGCGCAAAAAACGAAAATCGGTAAATATATCATTTTAGATTCAGCGACATGCAAATGTATATTTTTTAATTTCAGTGTGAATGTCTGGCCTTGAATTCAAATATAGTAAAACTTCGAACCGGCGATCACAATTTCAAATAAATATTTTTGCGATATACACATGTATTTGTTTCTTTGATTAAAGCATATGTGAGAAATGCCAATCTCCGTTATAAAAATTTCTTCATAGCAGCATGTTCTGCGTAGATCCGAAGATTTATGCGTTTGTATTCCCCAAATCCGACGACATAGGCAGTTTGATAGATTCTGAAATCACTTAAACTTTATAACAAATGCCCGGAATTTATGTGTGCATTTGAGTGTTTGTATATGTGTGTATATTTTTGACGTAGGATTTACGTCTACTATACTGGGTGTCTTTTCAACTTCAATATTTTCAAAATGGGAGCTGTTTGGGCTAAAAAAAACTTCTGTGCAGAGTTGCTGGATGAATTCGCTCAAAGATAAAATTCCTTAACTTAGGAATTCATTTTTGAGGTTAAGACAACCATACATTTTTCCCAAACGAGGTTAATCAAAAATTCTCACTAGATACAATATGCTGCTGAAAACTACATATAAAATTAGTAAATCTTAAGAAGTTTTAACACAATTTGCTTACATGAATCGAAACAATTTGCACTCACTATAGCATCCACGTTGCCTGGAGCACACCTGCACCGGTAGTACGGTACATCAGCATTAACGATCTTTTTAATTATACCACTCGTACAACGCCATCTTCTCCTGGATGAACAACTTTAATTCTTCCCACCTTTCATAGGAAAGAAGGATGATTATCGTTCTGAATAATTACCAGCAATCCCACTTCCATTTGTACAGGTAGACGCCAGTGTTTCACTCTGTCTTGTAGCGGGGACAGGTATTTTCTCCGCCACTTCATTCAGGAATCTTGCAGATTCCGTTGCTCCTGATACCATTGTTTCAGATGATTTGTTGGAATATTTTGATAGTTCGGGATAGACTGCAACGAAGAACCTACCAGGAAGTGAGCTGGTGTTAATGGCCTGAGGTCATTGGGATCACCGGCAACCTCTGGTCGCGAGTTCAAGCATCCCTCGGCTTGAACGAGCAAGGTGTATATATGCTCAAGTGTGATTGGACCATCTCCTTATCCTTAAGGGAGGATGGTTGGATGAGCGAACTGCGACATTCCACAGCCCGCCAAAATATAATGCACTTGAAGGACTGAAAGGCCAGTGCATTCATTCTTCCGAACAAAATATTGACACCCGATCGCAATGCTGACTGTTTTAGTAAGAGAGAAAAATTCTTGGATCTTATTACGAGCTACGACCAAATTTATGCCATTGTCGGGGTATAAATCGGTGGAGTTGCCCCTTCGTGCCACGAAATTTCTAAATGCTTGCTTAAAGCGATCTGTAAACAAGTCCGATACCAACTCAATGTGTACTGCCTTAGTGCAGACAGAAAAATATGCTGACATAAGCTTTCACTGCTCCCCGTCTTGGAAGGGGTCTCAAATAGACTGATCTGAAACAGTTCACACCTGCTTTCGAAAATGGACGAAAGATGTCACATGAGCTGATGGTAATTCTCCAATGAACTGCTGTACTCGAGTGGGTTTCGCAAGCAGAGTTAAAAATAATCGAAGCTCTTTTTTGACGGCTGAAAATGAACCTTTTGCGACTCACGGTGAATAGAAAAAATTAAAGGGTTGTGTACAGGACACGACCTCGGTGACATTAAAAATGTAGCTTTTTTCAAGAGCGTGCAAATGAATTTTATCTATCACACATATCGACTCACGTTCTTGTTCACTCGCCTGTTTTCATATGTTACAATTTGTTATATACCCTCCTCATCAAAACATAATTTATTGAAGGTCTTTTAACGGTAATCTATTAATTAATCAAGTATCTCACTAGGTGATTGGCATTATTTGGCTATCCATCTAGTAAAAATAGGCTGGTCTGTCCAGAAAATATATTCAAAAGAAAAGTTCCATATTGAGAGCTGTGATGAGGAAGCCCACGCCCGCCAACGGAAATATACAGATTCTCCATGAAATATGAAATTTCATTTTCCATTTAAATTTTCAATAATGTACTAATGAACTTAAGTAACCAATCTTAAGGTTAAGTATTTCTTGATCGATTAGTGGTTGAACAAATGAAATTATTTGATAAATTACATTGTTATACAACGTTCGCACTACCAATTAAAACGGGTTTTTATGCTATCTTGGTGACATTTTTCTTGTTGCTAATTATTAAAACGTGTCATAACTCTGTAGTGTAAACATTGTATTATTAATCCAATTCTGCAGCGTTTTATGTTATATAGGTGTTTTATGTGGTAATAGGACTGACATAATTATATCTTCAGTAAAGCGGTTTGTTTCATAATTTAAAACAGATTTAAAATTTAAATTAGTATACCCAACCGTTCTATTTGTTGTATACTTTAAAACGCAATTAGAACTGTGTTTTAAATACATAGGGTAGGACAGATATTCTGACTGCATAAACTGGGAAAACAATTTTAAGTCCAGTAACGCTTAAGACATGGCTTGAATTTGAATCGAAAAAGAACACCCGCTTCAACTGCTGCTGGGACGGTAAGTTCTGTTTTAAAATTTTCCGTTGTGTGCAGTACGAAACAAAAGTGTTTGAAATTAGAAAACAAAAAGTTCTGCTGGGAATGTGATTGTTTCCGATGCTATTACACTCAGATTTTTCACGCAGGGGATACAGGCCGTGTAAATGAAAACCGCGTAAATTTAAAAAACGCGTTAATGAAAACCGCGTAAATTTCAAAATCCGCGTAAAACACCTGAGTGTACTCTCCTATATAAAATACTACGCTGCTGAACAGTGCAATAACTACAGAAGCACGTTGTCAGATGCCTTACTCATGAAAAACATATAACCGAAATATGAAACATGAAAACCAATAGGCTATTTACCCTACGCAGCTACAAAGCGCCGTAAACATGGATTAACAAGTTACAACGCACACGCATCCATAAAAATAAATACATTTTTTTTTTCAAACGCAACACTCTTAAGCAGCACACACCGTATTGAATTAAATCCAAACCACCCACTTTGCAAATCATTCTGTGACACCGTGCTGGTACCCAAAAAATCCGCACACGGCCACCGCTGCCGAAAATGCATAGCGTCTACCGCTTATTGTAGTGCCCAGACGCTGCAGCCATGATCTTACCTGTTCGACATAAGAACAAAAACTGATTCAAACGGGTACGCGTCACCTCTATTTATAAACTAACCGTATATGGTTTAGTCACCTAGGTGCAAGTGTGTGCGAATGCCAACGTTACCGAAAATCGATAGCGCTTATTGCATCGCCCGGAGACGATATTGCTCGTATGGGATAAGAGCAACAACTGATTTAAGGTTGCACAGAGAATGCGCAAAATTCGCCAACGAAAAAAGCAGTTTTTTTCCACACCGTATATCAGATCTTCATAAAAATCAATCAGCAGTACTGTAACAACATTCTACATACGCTGATTGATTTTTATGAAGGTCTGACATACGGTGTGGAAAAAAACTGCTTTTTTCGTTTGCGAATTTTGCGCATTCTCTGTGCAATCTTAAACGGACATGCGTAGCTTCTATTTATGACTTTTCGTGTTTCATTGAGCCACTAAGCTGCCCTCTATTGATGGCTATGTCTGAGAAATCTGCCTCACGAATGGTAATTTTCCCGTTTTTCGTGAACTTTTTAATTTTACCAATTTCCAAAAGTCTACTTTTATTGGGAAGATATTAAATTATTACCAATATTTAAGTTAGGTGTTTCTGAATCGGTTGGTGTAGGAATGATTAAAATCCATCTAGTAATATCGGAGTTATAAGCGTGCAAACCTTACATAGTTTCGTTACATGGGAGATAGTTTAGATTTTAGAATGACACCTAGCGGGATAGTGGAGTAAGACATTTTTAATGTCAAAAATGTTCATTCAAATATCCATGTTATTCATTCAGTTCAATATCTATTTATTTGTTCGATCTTCGCTAGATACCGTACAGATTATTAAAAAATTGAACAAACTATCTAAATTAATTAAAAATTCCTAATAGCTAACTTATAACTAGATTTGGTGACATTAAAGTTGAACAGATGTGAAGTTTTGTTGAATTTGTAGCAACATCTATCCACAGGATTGTTTTGACCGTAAACAGTACGATGTCTAGGAATCCACAAAAGAGGACGATTCCTTAGAGCGCGAGGAGGTACAAACACATTAATCCGTGCAAGAATATCTGGGCAGTCAATGTTATTACACAATATATCAAATATAAACATTCTTTGCATCGTACAATATATTCATTTCACTAATTATTTAGGAAAATGTTTTCAAATGCCGGTAAAGTATATGAAACAACAATCATTATCGCTTATATTGTGCCAGGGCCTACTTTGATGCGTTTGATTCGTTGCTGCACGGTCGCTTCGTGTAATAATCGGAGACGAATGAAAATCTGCATGGATGAATGGGCGATTTGTTCGTTTGACGTTTTCAGCTGCGTCACT
This sequence comes from Topomyia yanbarensis, assembly GCF_030247195.1. NCBI lineage: Eukaryota > Metazoa > Arthropoda > Insecta > Diptera > Culicidae > Topomyia > Topomyia yanbarensis. The sequence goes on from NC_080671.1 coordinate 229,419,866, forward strand.
GAATATTGAAAATGAATGCGTCTGAATATGATCTATTTTCATTCAATGAATTTGAATATTTTTAACTCTGTTCGCCAGAAGACATCTTTGGCATTTGTGCATAATATGTTTTGCCATATCACTTCCACGCAAAAGCTAGCAGCAAAGCTTTATGACGCTAAAAAGTAGCTGTGGTCCAGCAATCGAAGCAATCGTTCGTGCGTTGTAATAACATACGAGTGAAGCGTTGACAAGCTAGCTTGGTATCCTATTGTACCACCATAAAGTCAATTGACCTGATACTGGCTCACCATTCATAATTCCACTCATTGGCAAACTCTTCCAGTTTGTACAAGGACGAACAATGGTTACTTTCGTTTCCTACAGCTTGACGGTAGTGAGAAAATAGGGTGGCTCATTTGTCTTAGGAGTGTGTAGTAGTTTAAGGGACCCTTCATAAACCACGTAGACCGAAATTTGAGTTTTTTTGCCCCCTCCTCCACCCCTAGTAGACTTAAGTAGATTTTTACCAATCCCTTCCCTCCCAAAAAACCTTCGCAGACTTTTCAATTTTTTTTATTTGTGGAAAATGTGAAATTTGCAAGAAGCACATTATAAAGTTCAAACAAAAATTAATCGTGAGGCGTACAGATTTATTTCAAGCTTTCCAAATATTATGGACAAAAGCAAACATCGAACAATAATGCTTTTCACATTGGTTTTTGGTTTTGCCTGTCTCATATAAAGAAAGGCTATGCAATCGTAAAAATCGTAAATCGACTTTTTAACCGTAAAAATCGATTTTTAACCGAAGCACGGAGGGCCGAGTGTCATACACCATTCGATTCAGTTCGTCGAGATCGGCAAATGTCTGTGTGTGTATGTATGTGTGTTTTTGTGTGTGTGTCATTTAAACTCGCACAATTTTCTCAGAGATGGCTGAACCTATTTTCGCAAACTTAGTTTCATCTGAAAGGTATAACGCTCCCATTGAATTTTTAGTTGATCCGACTTCCGGTTCCGGAGTTAAGGGTTGAAGAGTACGGTCACACAACAAATTCCCATATAAACTGGTACCACCATGATGTTAAAATGATGTAAAACATATTAAAATTGATGTAACATTACTCTAGTTTGCGGGTCTGTATCACTAATGATCAATTAAAGCAGCTTTGACCACATTGGCCACCTATGACGGTTCATGACGCCCCCGGGGAACCCGCCAAGTTCCTAAGCTAATATCATACCCAGGGATACCAACGGTACCCATAAACTACATTTTTTTGGTATATTTACATTTGTACAAGCCGTACAGCCCGCTACAGCGACGCATCACTACAGCTCTTGTCAGAACGGTAGCCAAACCGAGTACATTTTCCCGTACAGTGGTAGAATACATTTTTGTTTTGCTGCTGTACTCCGACTGCTCGGTGAGAGTGTGGCGTAGTAAAGTTTGTTCTCTCGCTTTGTACATTTTTCTCTCCATAGTCAAAGGGAGAGGCCCGCACACGAAAGCGTTGATGCCGGCCGTGGCGTAAATAAGCCGCATTCATTGTCGTAATTTCTGAATAAAAATATTAAAAAGATTGAAAATATTAAAAAATGGAAAATAAGGAAAGGGAAGCTGTACCGCTCGCGTCTGTTGGCTGTACTGGGGACAGTAGTTTTCTGTCATGTTACTGCTTTGCACACAGGCAGCCGTACAGCGCTGGGCGCTGCACTAGCGAATGACAGCAGCATCGAGAGAGAAATGAGAATGTATGCAGAAAAATTACAGCCGCAGAAAAGGTAGGCCAAGTTCCTAAGCTAATATCACACCCATTCCCCAACGAATTCTCTACCGATTTTTACAAACTTGATTTCAAATGAAAGATACAGTAATACCATTGACTGCTGCTGAATTTCATTCGGTTCCGACTCTTGCTCTCGGAGTTACAGGGGTGTTAGTAAGGATACACTGGAATTTCCCATATAAATCGGTACAATCGTAACACCTAAGAGGCTAAAAACTATTGAAATGGTCACCAAATTACTTCTAATCGCAGATCTAGATCACTGATTGCCAATCAAACATTCTTTGAATATATTGTCCACTATCGACGATTCCGGCATTCCGGGCATATTCCATAATTAAGGTCACATCGGTTCTACGGTGATGACTGAACCGATCTTCTCAAACCAAGTCTCAAATAGATGGCAAAATATGCAGTTGACTATTGCGTCGCTGCCCCTCCCCCCCCCCGCCTTGCCCTTACACCTCTCTTCTTCATCACTCCCCTCCTCTTGGACCACCCTCACGCCCGCATTTCCTTCATTCACCCGTATACCGAAATAAGATGAAGGATTTCTTACGCATTCCCTCCACTTTCAAACCCATTCCACCAACATTTCAAAATATAATCACAATGAGATAACATTGAATTTATGCTGATTAAGCTAATTAAATATTATTCTTTTGCCTTTCTCATATAGAAAGGTTACGCAATTGCTCCAAAAACCGACTTTCTAACCGAGGCCCGGAGGGTCGAGTCTCATATAACATTCGACTCAGTTCACCGAGATCGCAAAATATCTGTATGTATGTATGTATGTATGTGTGTATGTGCGGATTTGTTAACAAAATGTCTACATCGGTTTCTCGGAGATGGCTGAACCGATTTTTACAAACTAAGATTCAAATGAAAGGTATAATATTCCCATAAGTTGCTATTGAATTTAATTTTCAACCGACATCTTGTTCCGGATTACGAGTTGAAGAGTATGGTTACAAAACAAAATTTGTTGATTTGTCCACATCGGTTTCTCGGAATTTTCTGAACCGATTTTGACAAACTTGATTTTAAATGAAAGGTCCATCAGCTGCTGTTGAATTTTGTGTGGATCCGAGTTCTGGTTCCTAAATTACAGGGAGACACGTACGATCACGCAGCAAATCCCGATTCTAACGAATTCTGCGATGAATGTAAAAAGGTGAAATTTTTTCCAAAATGTGAACACAACTTTTGATTTTGTAGATCTAGGTCACCAACAGTCATTCAAAGTCTCTTTGGCCACACTGGCCACCATCGACATCCAAATTCAGAATAACGGTTATATTGGTTTCTCGAAAATGGCTAGACCGATTTGATCAACTTAGTCTCAAATTAAAGGTGTTGCGTCCCCGGAAACTGATATTAAATTCCATCTCCATCCGACTTTCAGCTCCGGAGTTACGGGTTGTGGAGTGTGATCACATAGAAAACTCCGATTCAAACCGATACCGCGATGAATGCAAAAAGGTGCTCTTATATATACTTACCAAGTGTAATAAGAATGAAAGACATTTACATAATGTTATATTGTATGAACCAGCTCTTAAATCATAGTTTAGAGAAACGAGAAAGGTACAATTGCACCTCTAGGTGGATTAAAACAGGTTTTTCTATCTACTACTACTCAAATCATTTAGTATCAATTCAAGGGAATTTAAAATCCAAGTATTATAAAATGATTATAAAATTCGAAATACAAGAAATTACTTTTAGTTTGAGAAAAGTTTCCATTTTATTTCATTATGCTATCAGTTGGACTTGTGCGAACACCGTGTAGTATTTTATAATACAAGTGTAAATTTAAAAGTGATTTCAAATATTTGTTAAGCAGAATACTTTTTGCATTTCTCAATAGAAAGGTGTTGCAATTGCTCTGAAAACCGACTTTGTAACGGAGGCCCGGAGGGCCATTGACATATACCATTCGATTCAGTTCGTCGAGTTCGGCAAATGTCTGTGTGTATGTATGTGTGTGTATGTATGTGTGTATGTATGTGTGTGAATGTGCGTCTGTGTGTGTAGGCGAACACAATCTCACTCACATTTCTCAGAGATGGCTGAACCGATTTTCACAAACTTAGTCCCTAATGAAAGGTGCAACGTTCCCATAGGCTGCTATTTAATTTCTAATGGATCCGACTTCCGGTTCCGGAATTTCAGGGTGATGAGTACGATCACGTAGAAAATGTCGATTTTAATAAATTCTGCTATAAATGTGTAATGGTGAATTTTTTTCCAAAATGTGACCACAACTGCTTCGATTTGTAGTACTAGGTCACTAACAGCCATTTAAAGTCTTTTTGGTCACATTGGCCACCATCATCGGTTCCGGAAGCCCCGGCGGAAGCATCCAAATTCAGAATAACAGTCACATCGGTTTCTCGGAGATGGCTAGACCGAATCAACCAAACTTAGTCTCAAATGAAAGATGTTGCGTCCCCGTAAATGGCTATTAAATTTTATTCCGAACCGACTTCCGGTTCCGGAGTTACGGGTTGTGGCGTGCGATCATATAGCGAATTGAGATTCAAACCGATACTCCGATGAAAGCAAAAAAGGTAAAATTTTCGCTAAAATGTTTCTCAAACAACTTAAATTTGCAGTTCTAGGTCACCGACGGCCAAACAAACTTTCGTTGATTACATTGACCACCATAGACGGTTCCGGAAAGCAGCCATCTTTCAAAACTAGCAAACTCATATCAGTTTCTCGAAAATGGTTGGGCCGATTTCCACAAACTAAGTTCCAAATGATAGCTATATTATCCCCACAGATGTCTGTAAAATTTCGCACGGATCGCTTATATGGTTCCGGAAATATAGACTGAACCGTTCCGCCACATATGAAATTCCATATAAGCCGGAACTCAAATTTTTTTTCAAAGGGGGGGACCCCATGAAATTTCAGAAATCGAATTCGTATTTTTGATGCCAAACATCTTTAAAATGCATGAAACGTCGAGATTTTATGCCATCACGAAATTTTTTTTTTAAGAAAATCGACTTTTTGGGACTGCCAATTTCGCACCTTTTTGCCTTTCTCAATAAAAAGGTATTGCAATTGCTCTACCATTCGATTCAGTTCATCGAGTTCGGCAAATGTCTGTGTGTGTATGTATGTGTGTATGTATGTGTGTGTATGTGCGTCTGTGTGTGTGTACGCGAACACAAGCTCACTCACTTTTCTCAGAGATGGCTGAACCGATTTTCACAAACTTATTCCCTAATGAAAGGTGCAACGTTCCCATAGGCTACTATTGAATTTCTAATGGATCCGACTACCGGTTCCGGAATTACAGGATGATGAGTACGATCACGCAGAAAATGTCGATTTTAATAAATTCTGTAATGAATGTATAATGGTGAAATTTTTTCCAAAATGTGACCACAACTGCTTCGATTTGTAGTACTAGGTCACTAACAGCTATTCAAAGTTTTTTTGGTCACATTGGCCACCATCATCGGTTCCGGAAGCCCCGGCGGAAGTATCAAAATTCAGAATAACAGTCACATCGGTTTCTCGGAGATGGCTAGACCGAATCAACCAAACTTAGTCCCAAATGAAAGATGTTGCGGCCCCGTAAATGGTTATTAAATTTCATTCCGAACTGACTTCCGGTTCTGGAGTTACGGGTGGTGGCGTGCGATCACATAGCAAATCGAGATTCAAACCGATACTCCGATGAAAGCAAAAAGGTAAAAATTTCGCTAAAATGTCTCTCAAACAACTTAAATTTGCAGTTCTAGGTCACCGACGGCCAAACAAACTTTCGTTGACTACATTGACCACCATAGACGGTTCCGGAAGTGCCCGGGAAAAGCGGCCATCTTTCAAAACTAGCAAACTCATATCAGTTTCTCGGAAATGGTTGGGCCGATTTCCACAACCTAAGTCCCAAATGATAGCTATATTATCCCCACAGATGTTTGTAAAATTTCGCACGGATCGCTTATATGGTTCCGGAAATATAGACTGAACCGTTCCGCCACATATGAAATTCCCATATAAGCCGGAACTCAAATTTTTTTTTCAAAGGGGAGGACCCCATGAAATTTCAGAAATCGAATTCGTATTTTTGATGCCAAACATCTTTAAAATGCATGAAACGTCGAGATTTTATGCCATCACATTTTTTTTTTAAGAAAGTCGACTTTTTGGGACTGCCGATTTCGCATCTTTTTGCCTTTCTCAATAAAAAGGTATTGCAATTGCTCTGAAAACCGACTTTTTAATGGAGGCTCGGAAGGCCGAGTGACTATACCATTCGATTCAGTTCATCGAGTTCGGCAAATGTGTGTGTATGTATGTATGTATGTATGTGTGTGTATGTGCGTCTGTGTGTGTACGCGAACACAAGCTCACTCACTTTTCTCAGAGATGGCTGAACCGCTTTTCACAAACTTATTCCCAAATGAAAGGTGCAACGTTCCCATAGGCTGCTATTGAATTTCTAATGGATCCGACTACCGGTTCCGGAATTACAGGGTGATGAGTACGATCACGCAGAAAATGTCGATTTTAATAAATTCTGCAATGAATGTATAATGGTGAAATTTTTTCCAAAATGTGACCACAACTGCTTCGATTTGTAGTACTAGGTCACTAACAGCCATTCAAAGTCTTTTTGGTCACATTGGCCACTATCATCGGTTCCGGAAGCCCCGGCGGAAGTATCCAAATTCAGAATAGCAGTCACATCGGTTTCTCGGAGATGGCTAGATACTCCGATGAAAGTCCCAAATGATAGCTATATTATCCCCACAGATGTCTGTAAAATTTCGCACGGATCGCTTATATGGTTCTGGAAATATAGACTGAACCGTTCCGCCACATATGAAATTCCCATATAAGCCGGAACTCAAATTTTTTTTTCAAAGGGGAGGACCCCATGAAATTTCAGAAATCGAATTCGTATTTTTGATGCCAAACATCTTTAAAATGCATGAAACGTCGAGATTTTATGCCATCACGAAAAATTTTTTTTTAAGTAAATCGACTTTTTGGGACTGCCGATTTCGCACCTTTTTGCCTTTCTCAATAAAAAGGTATTGCAATTGCTCTGAAAACCGACTTTTTAATGGAGGCCCGGAGGGCCGAGTGACATATACCATTCGATTCAGTTCATCGAGTTCGGCAAATGTCTGTGTGTGTATGTATGTGTGTGTATGTGCGTCTGTGTGTGTACGCGAACACAAGCTCACTCACTTTTCTCAGAGATGGCTGAACCGATTTTCACAAACTTATTCCCTAATGAAAGGTGCAACGTTCCCATAGGCTACTATTGAATTTCTAATGGATCCGACTACCGGTTCCGGAATTACAGGGTGATGAGTACGATCACGCAGAAAATGTCGATTTTAATAAATTCTGCAATGAATGTATAATGGTGAAAATTTTTCCAAAATGTGACCACAACTGCTTCGATTTGTAGAACTAGGTCACTAACAGCCATTTAAAGTCTTTTTGGTCACATTGGCCACCATTATCGGTTCCGGAAGCCCCGGCGGAAGCATCAAAATTCAGAATAACAGTCACATCGGTTTCTCGGAGATGGCTAGACCGAATCAACCAAATGTCTCAAATGAAAGATGTTGCGTCCCCGTAAATGGTTATTAAATTTCATTTCGAACCGACTTCCGGTTCCGGAGTTACGGGTTGTGGCGTGCGATCATATAGCGAATTGAGATTCAAACCGATACTCCGATGAAAGCAAAAAAGGTAAAATTTTCGCTAAAATGTCTCTCAAACAACTTAAATTTGCAGTTCTAGGTCACCGACGGCCAAACAAACTTTCGTTGACTACATTGACCACTATAGACGGTTCCGGAAGTGCCCGGGAAAAGCGGCCATCTTTCAAAACTAGCAAACTCATATCAGTTTCTCGGAAATGGTTGGGCCGATTTTCACAAACTTAGTCCCAAATGATAGATATATTATCCCCACAGATGTTTGAAAAATTTCGCACGGATCGCTTATATGGTTTCGGAAATATAGACTGAACCGTCCGGTCACATATGAAAGTTCCATATAAGCCGGAACTCAAAATTTTTTTCGAAAGGGGGACCTCATGAAATTTCAGAAATCGAATTCGTATTTTTGATGCCAAACATCTTTAAAATGCATGAAACGTTGAGATTTTATGTTATGTTTATGTTAAAATCGACTTTTTGGGACTTTGCCGATTTCGCACCTTTTTGCCTTTCTCAATAGAAAGGTATTGCAATTGCTCTGAAAACCGACTTTTTAACGGAAGCCCGGAGGGCCGAGTGACATATATCATTCGATTCAGTTCGTCGAGTTTGGCAAATGTCTGTGTGTGTATGTATGTATGTGCGCCTGTGTGTGTGTGTACGCGAACACAATCTCACTCACTTTTCTCAGAGATGGCTGAACCGATTTTCACAAACTTAGTACCAGACGAAAGGAGCAACATTCCCATAGGCTGCTATTTAATTTGTAATGGATCCGACTACCGGTTCCGGAATTACAGGGTGATGAGTACGATCACGTAGAAAATTGGGCTCCGCCATCGTTCCCCCCAGGAACTACCTCTCGGTATTACTTCTGGGGGGATGGCTGTACTTAATGTACTCATTCACTCTCGCTCACGCGTTCATACGTCCTGTATGAGGCTTACTTGGGTGCTCTTTCTATCGCACCTTGATTCACTCTCAAGCACTCCACATGAGGCTGACTTTGGTGCTCACCTTTTTCGTTCCTTGCGAGGCTGACTTGTGTGCTCACCTTACTCATTCCTTGCTAGGCATAGTTTTGTGCTCGCCTCACCCATACCATGTGAGGCTGACTTGGGTGCTCACACTATTACCTGGTTCACTCTCGATCGTGCCACTCTATTATACCTCTGTCACTCTCCCTGGCATCCCATGTGGGACATTTTTCTTAGGCCCCACTTCTGACATACCATGCGAGGCTGACTTGTGTGCTCACCTTTTTCATTCCTTGCTAGGCTAACTTTTGTGCTAGCCTCTACCATACCATGTGAGACTGACTTTTGTGCTCACCCTTAACATGCCGTGTGAGACTGACTTGGATGCTAAACCTTTCACTTCTCTGCCACGCCATGAGGCATCGATAGCTAAGTCCCAACATACTACGCTACGACCCTCCCATCTTGGCATGATGCAGTCCACTTATACACACTTTATATGTATGTGTGTGTATGTATGTGTGTGTATGCGCGTCTGTGTGTGTATGTGACCAAAAATGGTATATGTGAAATGAAAGGTGCAACGTTCCCATAGGCTGCTATTGAATTTCTAATGGATCCGACTTCCGGTTCCGGAATTACAGGGTGATGAGTACGATCACGTAGAAAATGTTGATTTTAATAAATTCTGCAATGAATGTATAATGGTGAAAATTTTTCCAAAATGTGACCACAACTGCTTCGATTTGTAGTACTAGGTCACTAACAGCCATTCAAAGTCTCTTTGGTCACATTGGCCACCATTATCGGTTCCGGAAGCCCCGGCGGAAGTATCCAAATTCGGAATAACACATCAGTTTCTCGGAGATGACTAGACCGAATCAACCAAACTTAGTCTCAAATGAAATATGTTGCATCCTCGTAAATGGCTATTAAATTTCATCCCGATCCGACTTCCGGTTCCGGAGTTACGGGTTGTGGCGTGCGATCACATAGCAAATTGTGATACTCCGATGAAAGCAAAAACGTGTTTAATCCACCTAACAGTGTGATGAGACATTTCTTATAACTCTTATCACTCTTCGGATATTATATCGTTTGAGAACATTTAGAACTTCATGCTTCGCGATGTTTTTGATAACACATACTACATGGGATAGTGGCAGGACTCAGAGAATCGCTCAAATCAGCATAGGACAACATCAGTGCTAGAAATCTCAAACCAAATCAATGGGAAAGCGAAAAAATGGCCCATAAAATAGACATACCAACGAATTATTGTTAATGCTCTGTTAATAAAATATCTATATTATAGTTGGAAAACTGAATTTTCCTAAAGGGGTTATATTTTGTACTGAACCAAAAAAAATCGAAATTTTTTTTTGAATCGATTTGAAGTTTATACTTTACTCAAATTTCCAACGCGACTGAGAACTAAGAAATCAACGCTTTTTCTTGAAAAGGGTGATACTAGCAGTGATACCATTCAAAGAAAATCAACAGTGAATATTTCCAGACTTGGTTTTATTTCCTATTTAATAACTATTGTGTTTTTTACATCCTAGATTGCATGATTCAGTGATCCCGTTGTATTTTTTGCTGTAGTTTAAGAAAGCAATATCGTAGAATCAAAATTTTTGTTTAATTTGTTGCGTTTCAAAGCCCTCAGTCGCATATATGAAGAAAGCCTTATGTTTACATTGGTAAGTATCGCAATTTTCACAAAAAAGCGTTGAAATGAAATCGCAGCTCCTGATATCACGCTATCTCTGAAGTGCATGCGTGCAAAGTTCCAAATTTTACTTCGACATCGACTTTTTCTAAAGGTGACTTCCCAGTAGTATCCTTGATTTGAATTATTATCGCTAATCCTAATGCCAAAGAACAAATAAAAACCTCACGAAAACAAACCGTTTGGGAAAATCATCATCATTACTGGAATTTTCATTTTTACGAAACTTTTCGATAACCTTCCGTCACTTGCGTTAATGCACTGGGTGCACAGTGCTCTGAAAATCTAGCGAAATCGTCTTAGGGCACCAGTGGGTCTGTAAAGAATACTAAAAATTAATTTCTATTCCATAATTTTCAGTTCAGCAATTCGAGAGATCGTGCTCACCGCAAGCCATGAAAAATAGACTACGTTGTGAAGCGATGGTCACTATTTATTAAAAAATCACGGTTAAATAAAAAATAAAACTATTAAAATTTCAAATAGTTTATAATTTTCACAAACTTATTAGGAAAAATTGTTTAATAAGCTTTCGTAATATTGTGTAGGAAAAAAGCTGAAATTTTCTCTATCTGCAACATATAAACCCTTAAGTATACCAATTAATTGGTATACGTATTGGAATAGGTTCGTCAAATTTTGGAAGAAGTCTATAAACTACTTAAAAATTGTTGTAGTTCGATGCAATAAAAAAATCTCCAAAAATGAAATGTACCTATTAATGTGAAACACAGTGAATAATACATACCATAAAGACCCATTTTTATCAGTCTCATGGCGTATTTTAGGCTGACAAAATGGGGACATTGACTAAATCGGGCAATTTTTTTCTTTATAATAAACTGAAGCTGTTAAAATATTCTTCCCGTCCTTCGATGAAGTCTGATATCTATTTCTGATCATGACGAACTTTTTATTTTCGCATATTTCGCATATCTTCATGATAAGAAAAACATGCTCAAGAAAGGATTTACTCGAATTCAGTCTTGTTCGTCTGCTAGAGCCCATCAAACATATTTTCATATTTGGCTGATAAAATCGGGGTTTCAATGTGTAATAATAGATATTCAGCATTCGAAGAAGTTTCTCTTGGACGAGTGTAGAAAGACTTTGTTTCTAATTACTTGAATTCTGCGGCGTAACCAGAAATTCGGTTTGGTGAAAATCGATCATACTGTCCAAACGGCATAATTCCGAAACCGTGATTTTCGAAGTTTTAAAATTATGCAGAATTAATTTTTCAGAAAATAGTAACAGAGTTCATGAATAAAATTCACCATAAATACTTCTTGGACGATATACCGTCAAAATTATTTTATCAAATGATGCGCTGTTTAACGTTTGTAAAACTCATCGAAGATACTAAATCTCCGAAATTGGCGGTTTCAAAATGATGTTATCTTGACCTTAAATTACTGTTTTTGAACATTTGACCTATACACATAATTGGTCATACAACAAAAATCAAATGCTCATCAAAATCGATCAGAACCTGCTAGAGTCGAATGGAAATCGTCATTTTTCATAAATTTCTCTCTACATTCCGAAAATGTTATCCTCGTTATTAATCATATCGTTTTCGTCTCAACTCGACGCATTCCCAAAATATAAACCTATTTTAATCCACCTAGTGGTGCAATTGTGCTTGTCTCATTTGTCCAGACTACGATTCCATGGCTGGTTATGTTCAATACAATGGTGGAAATGAATATTACATGTTCAGTACGATATGTACATACATACAATGGATCGACAGCCACGATCTTCAGATACTATGTGATACTGAAACATCGCTTGAAACCAGTGGCGCATCATGGAGAAAGATCCGGGAGGTCCAGGTCCTGCCGAAAACTTTCAACTTGTTAAGAAATTTTAAACTAGTTTTAATTTTAAAGTAGCAACCGCTCACTGCATACTCCCTCCGGGCCGGTATGATAGACGATTTTTGGAGTGATTGCATAACCTTTCTATATGAGAAAGGCAAAAATGTACCAAAGTCCAAAGAAGTCAATTTTTGTCAAACATCTCAATGTTTCTTGCATTTTAAAGTCATTTGGCATCCAAAATACAAATTTGATTTTGAAAATTTTTCATTTCAGTTTATATGGGAATTTGCTGTGTGATTGCACTCTTCAACTCGTAACTCCGGAACCGGAAGTCCAATCAATAAAAAATTCAATTGCAGCCGATGGGAAGGTTGTACCTTTCATTTGAGACCAACTTTGAGCCAATCGATCCAGCCATCTCTGATTAACAGAGGTCACATTTTTTCCACATACACACATACACACAGACATTTTCCGATCGCGAAGAACTGAGTCGATTGGCATATGACACTCGGCCCTCCCGGTCGGGATTAGATTGACGAATTTTAGAGTCAATGAGAAAGACGACAACATTTTTAGCAAATGTTGAAAGTTATGCATTTTTTTGGTGAGCAGTTCTATGTTTCATAGACATTAAATCAATTTTAACTTCGCTTCCTATTAAATAAAGACCCTTATTACAGTACATTTCTACAAAAACGAGCTCAATTTGAAAATAAATCTGAGGACTATGATTGATTACAGAACTCTAGAATTTTCTATTGGAATGTTTTCAGGCAGGAATTTGATATTGATGCTATTAGACAACTGTGAAATCAAGACCAATAGATCAGTTACATATCAAGACCCCAAGTCCTCATGATGTTTACAACAACAGGTTATCAATCTACGGATCAGATAATTGTTCTTGTAATATTGAATTAAATCAGTCAGCATCAATAAATTTTCAACTTCAATCCAATTTTTTTTGGTGTGCTGGGGGGGAGGACATACCAACGAATTATTGTTAATGCTGTGTTAATAAAATATCTAAATTGTGGTGGGAAAACTGAATTTTCCTAAAGGGGTTATAAATTGTGCTGAGCCAAAAAAATCGAAATTTTTTGACGTAGGACTACGTCTTTGTTTTCGATACAGGGGTGCACGTTGCAAATTCTACTAAAATGGTATGTAACTAAAAGTGGTCCAATTTTAAACGCATATAATTCAGCCATCTCACGATAAATTTTCAATTTTTTTGCACTTATCGCCCCGAAATACTTCTAAGAATAGATTCCAATAGATAAACCCAAAGATTTTTGATATCATGGCATGAACAACCTAGTCAAAATATCGCGCATTTACACACAGAATATAGCGCTTCCCTAGTCCAGCACGACAGATTTGTGTACCTAGCGCGCTACGCTGCTAGAATGACGTCGTCATCGACTATTTAAACGGACGGATTTCGCCAGTGCAGCTCAGTTGCCTGTTGAGCGGCAGACGAAGCAGGTCACTGCGTTGTGTGTTTTCAAAGCCAGTGTAGCTGAGTTAGAAGTCCGTTACACTGCCTGTGGAGGTACGCTACCCAGTGAATGCGACTGTGCTTGCCGTTCAAACACTATGCTATCTTTTGTGTTGTGCTCGTTTCCAGCACACTTTTATGTATAATCATTCGTACACAAAATAGTTTGTACATGCGAGCTCCATTTGCAAACACGGTTAACATAGAGTCGTGGTATTAGTTGTCTCTTTCGCTCTAACCATCATCATCAGCGTTGATTCATTTTGCTTTGTGTTTTCGATTCTTGTATATTTATAGTTTCGATATATGATTAAGACCACTGCATTCGCTATATTTGTATGCGTACTTTAGGAAAGTTACACTAATGGCAAAATAAAACTAGACCAAGCATTCTGGTCTATACATGCAATGTGATTATATTGTCTAAAATTTGATTTTTCTTCACTGGTCCGGGTTTTTTACCACACACAATCGAAAAGTTTTTACAAGCTAATCTTATGCCATGAAGATTTAGTTCCAGATATTAGTTCGGTTACAGTTTTCTGTCTTCTTTCTTCAGATCTTCTTAAATAAGTTCAATCGGATTCGATCACCTACTACAAATGAAATGACCTGATAACCAAGAAGGTTTGGTTCAATGTGTAATACTCGATGTTGATTGGTTGTGATTAAACCATACGTAAGAAATATATTTGATTTATTATTACTATAAATGTACCAAGAAAATAAATATTTTACATTAAGTAGTATAGTCCTACGTCTACAGCTCGTGCAACCCCATAGGGCTGCCCCTTGTAGTTTTTTAAATCGATTTGAAGTTTATACTTTACTCAAATTTCCAACGCGACTGAGAACTAAGAAAATTTCATTTAATGAAATCGCAGCTCCTGATATCACGCTATCTCTGAAGTGCATGCGTGCATAGTTTCAAATTTTACTTCGACATCGACTTTTTCTAAAAGCGACTTCCCAGTAGTATCCTTGATTTGAATTATTATCGCTAATCCTAATGCCAAAGAACAAATAAAAACCTCACCAAAACGAACCGTTTGGGAAAATCATCATCATTACTGGTATTTTCATTTTCACGAAACTTTTCGATAACCTTCCGTCACTTGCGATAATGCACTGAGTGCACAGTGCTCTGAAAATCTAGCGAAATCGTCTTAGGGCACCAGCGGGTCTGTAAAGAATACTAAAAATTAATTTCTATTCCATAATTTTCAGTTCAGCAATTCGAGAGATCGTGCTCACCGCAAGCCATGAAAAATAGACTACGTCGTGAAGCGATGTTCACTATTTATTAAAAAATCACGGTTAAATAAAAAATTAAACTATTAAAAAATTTCAAATAGTTTATAGTTTTCACAAACTTATTAGGAAAAATTGTTTAATAAGCTTTTCATATTTGGTTGATAAAATCGGGGTTTCAATGTGTTATAATAGATATTCAGCATTCGAAAAAGTTTCTTGTAAACGAGTGTAGAACGACTTTGTTTCTACTTACTTGAAATCAGCGGCGTAGCCAGAAATTCGGTTTGGTGGGAGTTTGGTGAAAATCGATCATACTGTCCAAACGGCATAATTCCGAAACCGTAATTTTTGAAGATTTAAAATTATGCAGAATTAATTTTTCAGAAAATAGTAACAGAGTTCGTGTCTTTAGCGAATTTGTTGACCTATACATATAATTGGTCATACAACAAAAATCAAATGCTCATCAAAATCGATCAGGACCTGCTAGAGTCGAATGGAAATCGTCATTTTTCATAAATTTCTCTCTACATTCGGAAAGTGTTATCCTCGTTATTAATCATATTACGTTTTCGTCTAAACTCGACGCATTCCCAAAATAAAAACCTGTTTTAATCCACCTAGTGGTGCAATTGTGCTTTTCTCATTTGTCCAGACTACGATTCCATGGCTGGTTATGTTCAATACAATGGTGGAAATGAATATTACATGTTCAGTACGATTTGCACATACATACAACGGATCGACATCCACGATCTAGAGATACTATGTGATACTGAAACATCGCTTGAAACCAGCAGCGGATCATGGAGAAAGATCCGGGAGGTCCAGGTCCTGCCGAAAATTTTCAACTTGTTAAGAAATTTTAAACTAGTTTTAATTTTAAAGAAGCAACCGCTCACTGCATACTCCCTCCGGGCCGGTATGATAGACGATTTTTAGAGTGATTGCATAACCGTTCTATATGAGAAAGGCAAAAATGTACCAAAGTCCAAAGAAGTCAATTTTTGTCAAACATCTCAATGTTTCATGCATTTTAAAGTCATTTGGCATCAAAAATACAAATTTGATTTTGAAAATTTTTCATTTCAGTTTATATGGGAATTTACTGTGTGATTGCACTCTTCAACTCGTAACTCCGGAACCGGAAGTCTAATCAATAAAAAATTCAATTGCAGCCGATGGGAAGGTTGTACCTTTCATTTGAGACTAACTTTGTGCAAATCGGTCCAGCCATCTCTGATTAACAGAGGTCACATTTTATCCACATACACACATACATACACACACACTGACATTTTCCGATCTCTACGAACTGAGTCGATTGCCATATGACACACGGCCCTCGGGTCGGGATTAGATTGACGAATTTTAGAGTCAATGAGAAATGCAAAAACATTTTTAGCAAATGTTGAAAGTTATGCATTTTTAGTGAGCAGTTCTATGTTTCATAGACATTAAATCAATTTTAACTTCGCTTCCTATTAAATAAAGACCCTTATTACAGTACATTTCTACAAAAACGAGCTCAATTTGAAAATAAATCTGAGGATAATGATTGATTACAGAACCCTGGAATTTTCTATTGGAATGTTTTCAGGCAGGAATTTGATATTGATGCTATTAGACAACTGTGAAATCAAGACCAATAGATCAGTTACATATCAGGACCCCATTCCGACAATTTGTCAAAAGTCCTCATGACGTTTACAACAACAGGTTATCAATCTACGGATCAGATAATTGTTATTGTAATATTGAATTAAATCAGTCTGCATCAATAAATTTTCAACTTCAATCCAATATTTTTATTTTTAGGTGTGCTGGGGGGGGGTTGTATGTTGTTAAACCCCAAAACCTCCTCTTGGCTACGCCGTTGCTTGGAGCTATTTTTTCGCTTTTCATTTTCCGATATGTTTCAGATCGATCCGATGGTTATAAGTTAGAAAAATTGCAGTCAGAAGGTTCGCACAAATGAACATTTTTGCACTGATAAGTTATCAAGTTCCTTCCAGACAACTTGGAAGCGTTCAGTGATTATTTCTAGCGGTTGTAGATAGAAAAATGAAATACAAAATTCGTTTTATCGAAATAATGTTTGGCTTATTTCAATGGATTATTACTATATTGAACAATAAATAGGCGACAAAGAGTAATCCACAAACAACAAGCCATAACTTTTAAAGTATTCAAAATAGATATTTGAAATGTTCAGTAAAGTTATTCGCCAAAGCAAGAGCTACAAATTTGCTGAAGACATCATTTCGATATAATCACTTCCAAGAAAATTTGTGAAAATATCTCACTCATAGGGGGATTAATCAGCAAAAGCACAAGTATATCTGACTCGGCCTTCCAGGCCTCGGAAAAAATCTTGAAAGTTTGAGCGAATTCTATACATTTCTTTTATAAGAAATGTAAAAATCAACGCTTTTTCTTGCAAAGGGCGATACTAGCAGTGACACCATTCAAAGAAAATCAACAGTGAATATTTGCAGACTTGGTTTTATTTCCTATTTAAGAACTATTGTTTTTTTACATCCTAGATTGCATGATTCAGTGATCGAAACCCAAAACTTCATAAAGTATTTGAAATTATTAATTTGAAATTTGGTTTTGCTATTGAAATTGACAAAATGATAGTATCGCCCCTTTGGCGATTGTTTACTTTTTCGGTCCCACCTATCAGCATTGAAGTATCGCCCTTACGTTTTTTTACAATAACTACCGTTCTGCACCACCGATTTCGTCCGCGTTTTTTCAATAGCGATCATTGTTACTATTTACAGCTGGTATCAGCTTGATAATCCTAAAAAAAATACGAAAATAACAGTTTCGCCTCTAAACTGCTAGCAAAAAAAAGTATCGCCCTGTTTGTTTGCATGGAGCGCAGTGTTGTCAGATGATTTTATATTATATCGGTATAACTTTAAATAAAAAATCGGTATTTATCGGTATAATGCAAATATGAAGATTATACTAGGGGCAGATCTCTTGTGATGCATTTTTAAAAATCAGCGAAATTAAATGCATTTCTTTCCATCAAAATAGAAATTCGTAATGCATTTTGCATTGCGTGCAATGTATTTTGCGTAGCATGCCAGACGTCAAAACCCTGCAAAAATACAGCCCTACATTCAACAAAACATCGAACAAAGTGGATCAGCGTAGGACGATTGTTAAGTAATCTTTTCTGCGAGGGAGTGCAAAGTTGATGCAAAAATGGAAATGAAATGCATTTTTTCTAAGTTAATGCAAATTTGTGATACATTCCTAGAGTGATCTGCCCCTAGAGATTATACTTATGGGATGATGATAAATATTTATTTTCAAAAATATGTAAATTTACAATGATGAAATTTGAAGCTCTGATATTTTGTATGCAAGCGAATAGTCTGAAAGGTATTTAATTAATTATTTGAACATCTTATTATTACATTGTATTACTTACATTTCACGTTATACATGTGTCTATTGAAATTCTTTTTAACAAATCCGGTTAGTACTAGCTTTCCATGTACGTACATATGAGTTTTGACGTAGTCTTTGGTTGCAAGTATTCCTTGCATTGCATCAGAAGACAGATGATTTCTCATTTTCGTTTTATTCAAATTGTATTGAGAAAATAAACGTTCTACACTGGCCGACGAATGAGGTAGTATTAACAACTCCGCAATAAATTTCCGCAAATGCGGGAACGAAAGTTCTCCATTCGTTCGCTGAGCAGACAGAACCTTCGACCAAAATGCACTACTACTTCTACGTTCCTCTTCTGTATACTTTCGAAAATCGACATTCCGAACATCACGGAATTCTGAATCCATTTCTTGAATGGTTTCACTTGCACTAAACTTGGGAATGCGTTGATTAGTGGCAAAATAGATTCATGGACTCGCTCAATGACATTTTTGGGGTCAATGATCATGTTAACAAGCACCGGTTCTTCAAGATGAATGCAGATCTGAATTTGATTTGCAAGTGAAATATAATAGTTCATTATGTTAGTTAAGAACTATGTTACATCATTGCGTTGGATTTTATTCCCTCAAGGTGCGCTTTTGCTGCTGTGCCAATATATAAGGTATCCAATTCCTTGTTAATGCGTTGCTCAAATATGAACATGTTTTCCCAGGTCTTTGCATGATAACATGTAATCAGCAGTTAAAAAATTATCCAAAATGGATTGGTATAGCTGAGAAACTTCAGTACGAAGCCTGCAGAGCGCGGATGTTTCGGATTGAAACAATCTGTTTAATTTGTTTATCGCTGGCAGAATATAACTCAGAAAGAGAAGATATGTTTTCGTGAGTGGGTTTACTAACACCTTTCGAATAGCTGCCTGTTTTTCGCGGGTAGATTTGTCGGCCCGATCGTCGATAAAATTAAAGTATGTTAACAGTACATAGTACCTATTTACCATTCGTAAAACTACTGCCTCCAGTGAGAGCCAACATGTTGCTGAAGGATGAAGCACTTTTAACGGTTGCAGTTCCAGCAGACATTGCAGATCGTTGAACCTTGCTTGTCGTTGCCCTCCATATTTTAAAAACTACAAGGGGCAGCCCTATGGGGTTGAACGAACTGTAGACGTAGGACTATACTACTTAATGTAAAATATTTATTTTCTTAGTACTTAGTGTGTGGGAAAAAACACCCGGACCGGTGAAGAAAAATCAAATTTTAGACAATCACATCTCATGTATAGAAGAAGCTTTCTAGTTGCTCTCAAACAGATCCTAAAAGTTTAAACACCCATGTATAACCCCAAGTTTGTAGATGTGTTTCGATGCCACAGGATTGTAAAATGGTTAATATTACGTCATGAAAATTCAATTCTTCCGTGACATTTTTTTTGCCTGCAGATTGCCCTGTGTGTATGCAAAGCTCATGATTTGTTGGGATATTAGCATTGATCTGAAAATGCTTTCCAACGCTGCGCATTGCATACATACAGGACATTTTGCAGGTCACCAGAAGCTGTTCATTTTACCACCACCACATGTTCATTTTACCCACTCGCTATAAACATGTCTCATTTTTGGACATGTTTAGAAATCAAGAATCATGTTTGTAGAAATGTGTTTATGACGAAGTATTTTTACCAGATATGTACAAAACATGTCTTACAAGAAACATAAGGTGATAACTCATTCACTTATTAGTTAGAAAATAATGATTTTGCTTAACGTGTTCATTTAACCGCCAGTTCCCCTACCTACCAACACATTCGCCCCAAACATTGAAACCAAGCGTACAATGCAAAATGAGTCACCGCCGATGATGATGGGTAGAGCGAAAGAGACAACTAGAACCACCACGACACTATTAGCGCGTTTCACCAAAATTCCACGCAGCTTTTCCCGATTGAAAGGAACGGCCGCGCTTAGCCCATCTGTCATAATATCGTGATTTTGCATAGCGAAGGGCTGAATGATTTTGTTTCAAAAACAGCCCTGCGTTATGCAACACTTTGTGCAGGTTGATTATACCAGTTGCAAGTGCGGCCAAATTTACCAAGTTCCGTGAAATTCCTTTTAAATTACAGAATTGATAAAATTGCTTAGATGAGCTAAACTAATTAATCAAATCTTGTTTTAAAAACTGTCCTTGCGTTTAAACCAAAATGGGAAGCTTATTACTACCACTACATTACTTAATTTCAAGCGCAAATAGCAAATACATGTGCTAGTTAAACCAAAAATTTACTGGCAACATTACAGCGGCATTTAGGAAGCAGTTGGAGCGGTCGCCTGTTGGACGACACAGGGTAGCGTCCCTCCACAGCCAGTGTAACGGACTTCTAGCTCAGCTACACTGGCTGTAAAAAACACAGCGCAGTGATCTGCTTCGCCAGCCGTTCAACAGTGAACTGAGCGTGTCTGGCCAAGTCCGTTCTTTAAATAGTCGATGATGACGTCATTCATAGAAGCGTTGCGCGCTAGGTACACCAATCCGTCGTACAGGGCTTGGGAAGCGCTATCTTCTGTGTGTTAATGCGCGATATTTTGACAAGGTTGTATATTATTTAATTTTTTAATGCTATGATATCAAAAATCTTTCGGTTTATCTATTGGAATCTATTCTTAGAAGTATTTCGGGGCGATTTGTGCAAAAAATTTGAAAATTTATCGTGAGATGGCTGAATTATATGCGTTTAAAATTGGACCACTTTTCGTTACCTACCATTTTTGTAGAATTTGCAGAGTGCACCCCCATATCGAAAACAAAGACGTAGTCCTACGTCAAAAATTGTAAACATCGTGGCAAAGTTGCTCCACCTCACTTGGAATGTTTTCGCATGCATATGACGAACAAAGCGCAAATGAGTGCCAAATACATTTCATGAGAAATATATCCGCACAATCTCGCCGAAATAACGATCCAACAGAATGATTCTGACCCATCATAACATTGGCACCATCTGTACCGAGTCCTATCAAATTGTTTTTGTAAGGCACATCATCTTCCTCAAACTTTGAAATTATCAGTTTGTGTAGAGCAGTAGCAGTTGTTTCCGTGACCGTGGCAATTTTGTAAAAATAATCGCGAAGGACTAATACACTATCCCATTTATATGTCCGAATTACCATCGCCAAAGATTTTCTACCTGTGAGGTCTGTCGACTCATCGACGAGTAAACTCCATTTGTTAGCTTTCATTAACTCAATAAGCTCTTCTGTTTGGCATTTACCGAAAACATTAGTTTGAATCGCGGTAATTTCAATCCGACCAAGCTTCACTTTCTGTGCTGTCCTTGAGTCTTTGAAAATGTCTTAGGCAACTTTGGCAAAGCTCTCAATCGTGCTCATAGGAACGTTATGTTGTACTCCACACGCACAAAGCCGAAGCTCCGCTTCGGTGGATCCGTCCTCTTGCGACAAAAAACTAGTCATGGCTTGAGTGCTACTGATAATTTTACTATTCTTGCTATTCGAAATATGTTTAGTAGTCCCTCCGTGCCTTTCCAAATCCGTCAAACCACCTGTGCTCTTGACGCTTTGTTCGCAAACTGTGCAGTACGCATACATTACCTTTCGGGCTTTCGGTAACCCATTTCAACTTTTTTTCCCAGTCCGTTTTTTGCTGCAGTTTAAGAAAGCAATATCGTAGAATCAATTTTTTTAGGTTAATTTGTTGCGTTTCAAAGCCCTCATTCGCATGTATGAAAAAAGCCTTATGTTTACATTTGTAAGTATCGCACTTTTCACAAAAAAGCGTTGAAATGAAATCGCAGCTCCTGATATCACGCTATCTCTGAAGTGCATGCGTGCATAGTTCCAAATTTTACTTCGACATCGACTTTTTCTAAAGGTGACTTCCCAGTAGTATCCTTGATTTGAATTATTATCGCTAATCCTAATGCCAAAGAACAAATAAAAACCTCTCTAAAACGAACAGTTTGGGAAAATCATCATCATTACTGGAATTTTCGAGAGATTGTGCTCACCGCAAGCCATGAAAAATAGACTACGTTGTGAAGCGATGGTCACTATTTATTAAAAAATCACGGTTAAATAAAAAATAAAACTATTAAAAAATTTCAAATAGTTCATAACTTTCACAAACTTATTAGGAAAAATTGTTTAATAAGCTTTCGTAATATTGTGTAGGAAAAAAGTCGAAAATTTCAGTATTTTCTCTATCTGCAACATATAAACCCTTAAGTATATCAATTAATTGGTGTACGAATTGGAATAGGTTCGCCAAATTTTGGAAGAAGTCTATGAAATAACCCCTTGAAAACTACTTAAAAATTGTTGTAGTTCGATGCAATAAAAAATCTCCAAAAATGAAATGTACCTATTAATATGAAACACAGTGAATAATACATACAATAAAGACCCATTTTTATCAGTCTTATGGCATATTATAGGCTGACAAAATGGGGACATTGACTAAATCGGGCAATTTTTTTTTCTTTATAATAAACTGAAGCTGTTGAAATATTCTTCCCGTCCCTTGATGTAGTCTGATAACTATTTCTGATTATGAAGAATTTTTCATTTTTGCATATTTCCATCTTCATGATAAGCAAAACATGCTCAAGAAAGGATTTACTCGAATTCAGTCTTGTTCGTCTGCTATGTACATATTTGGCTGATAAAATCGGGGCTTCAATGTATTATAATAGATATTCAGCATTCGAAGAAGTTTCTTTTGAACGAGTGTAGAACGACTTTGTTTCTACTTACTTGAAGTCAGCGGTGTAGCCAGAAATTCGATTTGGTGGGGGTTTGGTGAAAATCGATCTTACTGTCCAACCGGCATAATTCCGAAACAGTAATTTTTTAAGTTTTAAAATTATGCAGAATTAATTTTTTAGAAAATAGTAACAGAGTTCGTGTCTTTAGCGAATTTGTTGAGACTTTATTGTAGTCATGAATACTTACCTGAGAAAATTCTCCTTAAATACTTCTTGGACGATATACCGTCAAAATTATTTTATCAAATGATGCGCTGTTTAACGTTTGTAAAACTCATCGAAGATACTAAACCTCCGAAATTGGCGGTTTCAAAATGATGCTATCTTGACCTTAAATTACTGTTTTTAAACATTTGACCTATACATATAATTGGTCATACAACAAAAATCAAATGCTCATCAAAATCGATCAGAACCTGCTAGAATCGAATGGAAATCTCCATTTTTCATAAATTACCCTCTACATTCGGAAAGCGTTATCCTCGTTATTAATCATATTACGGTTTCGTCTCAACTCGACGCATTCCCAAAATAAAACTACAAGGGGCAGCCCTATGGGGTTGAACGAACTGTAGACGTAGGACTATACTACTTAATGTAAAATATTTATTTTCTTAGTACTTAGTGTGTGGGAAAAAACACCCGGACCGGTGAAGAAAAATCAAATTTTAGACAATCACATCTCATGTATAGAAGAAGCTTTCTAGTTGCTCTCAAACAGATCCTAAAAGTTTAAACACCCATGTATAACCCCAAGTTTGTAGATGTGTTTCGATGCCACAGGATTGTAAAATGGTTAATATTACGTCATGAAAATTCAATTCTTCCGTGACATTTTTTTTGCCTGCAGATTGCCCTGTGTGTATGCAAAGCTCATGATTTGTTGGGATATTAGCATTGATCTGAAAATGCTTTCCAACGCTGCGCATTGCATACATACAGGACATTTTGCAGGTCACCAGAAGCTGTTCATTTTACCACCACCACATGTTCATTTTACCCACTCGCTACAAACATGTCTCATTTTTGGACATGTTTAGAAATCAAGAATCATGTTTGTAGAAATGTGTTTATGACGAAGTATTTTTACCAGATATGTACAAAACATGTCTTACAAGAAACATAAGGTGATAACTCATTCACTTATTAGTTAGAAAATAATGATTTTGCTTAACGTGTTCATTTAACCGCCAGTTCCCCTACCTACCAACACATTCGCCCCAAACATTGAAACCAAGCGTACAATGCAAAATGAGTCACCGCCGATGATGATGGGTAGAGCGAAAGAGACAACTAGAACCACCACGACACTATTAGCGCGTTTCACCAAAATTCCACGCAGCTTTTCCCGATTGAAAGGAACGGCCGCGCTTAGCCCATCTGTCATAATATCGTGATTTTGCATAGCGAAGGGCTGAATGATTTTGTTCCAAAAACAGCCCTGCGTTATGCAACACTTTGTGCAGGTTGATTATACCAGTTGCAAGTGGGGCCAAATTTACCAAGTTCCGTGAAATTCCTTTTAAATTACAGAATTGATAAAATTGCTTAGATGAGCTAAACTAATTAATCAAATCCTGTTTTAAAAACTGTCCTTGCGTTTAAACCAAAATGGGAAGCTTATTACTACCACTACATTACTTAATTTCAAGCGCAAATAGCAAATACATGTGCTAGTTAAACCAAAAATTTAGTGGTAACATTACAGTGGCATTTAGGAAGCAGTTGGAGCGGTCGCCTGTTGGACGACACAGGGTAGCGTCCCTCCACAGTAGACCTCTCCACATTTTGAAAAAGTTTTAAAATATACATGGGTCAGCTCAAATTTTTGTTCTAGGTGTAAATTTAAGAACTTTCAGCAAAAATGGCTTAATTTGGACATGATTTAGAGGTGTCTCCAATCAAAAATCGTGTTTTTGCTATGTTTCCATAGGAAGATCACTTACACTGTGATTTGATAGGCCCTACATGCCCACATATCATCAAAGGTTGTTCCTTACACATATCTTAACATGTTTTAACAGGTGAACATAGCTCTAATCGCAATAGAAAGTTTGTTAACTGGATTTTCATATAGAAAAGTATATCAAAACCAAAGAAAATTAGTAGTATTTTTTCTTGGTTTTGGTATTCTTTTCTATATAAAAATCCAGTTAACAAATTTTTTATTATGATTAGAGCTATGTTCACCTGTTAAAACATGTTAAGATATGTGTAAAGAACAACCTTTGATGATAAGTGGGCATGCAGGGCCTATCAAATCAGAGTATAAGTGATCTTCCTATGGAAACATAGCAAAAACACGATTTTTGATTGGAGACACCTCTAAATCATGTCCAAATTAAGCCATTTTTTGCGAAAGTTCTTAAATTCACACCTAGAACAAAAATTTGAGCTGACCCATGTATATTTCAAAACTTTTTCAAAATGTGGAGAGGTCTACTCCACAGCCAGTGTAACGGACTTCTAGCTCAGCTACACTGGCTGTAAAAAACACAGCGCAGTGATCTGCTTCGCCAGCCGTTCAACAGTGAACTGAGCGTGTCTGGCCAAGTCCGTTCTTTAAATAGTCGATGATGACGTCATTCATAGAAGCGTTGCGCGCTAGGTACACCAATCCGTCGTACAGGGCTTGGGAAGCGCTATCTTCTGTGTGTTAATGCGCGATATTTTGACAAGGTTGTATATTATTTAATTTTTTAATGCTATGATATCAAAAATCTTTCGGTTTATCTATTGGAATCTATTCTTAGAAGTATTTCGGGGCGATTTGTGCAAAAAATTTGAAAATTTATCGTGAGATGGCTGAATTATATGCGTTTAAAATTGGACCACTTTTCGTTACCTACCATTTTTGTAGAATTTGCAGAGTGCACTCCCATATCGAAAACAAAGACGTAGTCCTACGTCAAAAACCTGTTTTAATCCACCTAGTGGTGCAATTGTGCTTGTCTCATTTGTCCAGACTACGATTCCATGGCTGGTTATGTTCAATACTATTGTGGAAATGAATATTACATGTTCAGTACGATTTGCACATACATACAATGGATCGACAGCCACGATCTTGAGATACTATGTGATACTGAAACATCGCTTGAAACCAGCGGCGGATCATGGAGAAAGATCCGGGAGGTCCAGGTCCTGCCGAAAATTTTCAACTTGTTAAGAAATTTTAAACTGGTTTTAATTTTAAAGTAGCAACCCCTCACTGCATACTCGCTCCGGGCCGGTATGGTTGACGATTTTTAGAGTGATTGCATAACCGTTCTATATGAGAAAGGCAAAAATATACCAAAGTCTAAAGAAGTCAATTTTTGTCAAACATCTCAATGTTTCATGCATTTTAAAGTCAATTGGCATCAAAAATACAAATTTGATTTTGAAAATTTTTCATTTCAGTTTATATGGGAATTTGCTGTGTGATTGCACTCTTCAACTCGTAACTCCGGAACCGGAAGCCTAATCAATAAACAATTCAATTGCAGCCGATAGGAAGGTTGTACCTTTCATTTGAGACTAACTTTGTGCAAATCGGTCCAGCCATCTCTGATTAACAGAGGTCACATTTTTTCCACATACACACATACACACACATACATACACACACACTGACATTTTCCGATCTCTACGAACTGAGTCGATTGCCATATGACACACGGCCCTCCCGGTCGGGATTAGATTGACGAATTTTAGAGTGAATGAGAAAGGCAAAAACATTTTTAGCAAATGTTGAAAGCTATGCATTTTTTGGTGAGCAGTTCTATGTTTCATAGACATTAAATCAATTTTAACTTCGCTTCCTATTAAATAAAGACCCTTATTACAGTACATTTCTACAATAACGAGCTCAATTTGAAAATAAATCTGAGGATTATGATTGATTACAGAACTCTGGAATTTTCTATTGGAATGTTTTCAGGCAGGAATTTGATATTGGTGCTATTAGACAACTGTGAAATCAAGACCAATAGAACAGTTACATATCAGGACCCCATTCCGACAATTTATCAAAAGTCCTCATGATGTTTACAACAACAGAATATCAATCTACGGATCAGATAATTGTTATTGTAATATTGAATTAAATCAGTCTGCATCAATAAATTTTCAACTTCAATCCAATATTTTTTTTTTGGGTGTGCTGGGTGGGGGGGGTTGTATGTTGGTAAACCCCAAAACCTTCTCTTGGCTACGCCGTTGCTTGGAGTTATTTATTTCGCTTTTCATTTTCCGATATATTTCAGATCGATCCGATGGTTATAAGTTAGAAATATTGCAGTCAGAAGGTTCGCACAAATGAACATTTTTGTACTGATAAGTTATCAAGTTCCTTCCAGACAACTTGGAAGTGTTCGGTGATTATTTCTAGCGGTTGTAGATAGTAAAATTAAATAAAAAATTCGTTTTATCGTTTTTAATGTTTAGCTTATTTCAATGGATTATTACTATATTGAACAATAAATAGGCGACAAAGAGTAATCAACAAACAACAAGCCATAACTTTTGAAGTATTCAAAATAGATATTTAAAGTCTTTAGTAAAGTTATTCGCAAAAGTAAGAGCTACAAATTTGCTGAAGACATCATTTCGATATAATATCTCACTCATAGGGAGATTAATCAGCAAAAGCACAATACCAAAAGAAAGGGCTTATTGCCTCCATTAAATTCTCCGAAGATACTATTGACCTAAAATAAGCCGTTTTGGCGTTAATAATAGATTACATGTTTTTGGTCATATTTCTGGCAATGGGAAATGATAAAAATCTTTCGTCCGCATTTAATGTTAAATATCTCTTTTTATAATCGTCCGATTTCAACAATCTATAGCTTGTTCGAAAGGTATTCGTTAAAGATGTCTAAAAACATAAAAATTGTTAATCTTTGTTGTCAATTTCGGCAGATAATTAAAAAAACTACAAAAATCGCCATTTTTACGCATTCATTCATTCATATCTTGGAAACTAAACATCAGAAGCAAAAACAAATTAATAGCGTTCATACTGTTTTTAGTTCTTTCATTTAAAATTGGTTTGGATAAGATTGGTTTAGCCATTGCTGAGAAACACGAATGAGAATTTGTCCGTTACATACACACAGACATTGTCCCAAATCGTCGAGCTGAGTCGATTGGTATATAAGACTCGGCCCTCCGGGCCTCGGAAAAATCTAGAAAGTTTGAGCGAATTCTATACATTTCTTTTATAAGAAATGTAAAAGGTAAAATTTTCGCTAAAATGTCTCTCAAACAACTTAAATTTGCAGTTCTAGGTCACCGACGGCCAAACAACTTTCGTTGACTACATTGACCACCATAGACGGTTCCGGAAGTGCCCGGGAAAAGCGGCCATCTTTCAAAACTAGCAAACTCATCAGTTTTTCGGAAATGGTTGGGCCGATTTCCACAAACTAAGTCCCAAATGATAGCTATATTATCCCCACAGATGACTTATATGGTTCCGGAAATATAGACTGAACCGTCCGGTCACATATGAAATTCCCATATAAGCCGGAACTCAATTTTTTTCAAAGGGGAACCCCAGGAAATTTCAGAAATCGAACTCGTATTTTTGATTCCAAACATCGTTAAAATGCATGAAACGTCGAGATTTTATGCTATAACGAATAAATTTTTTTTATAAAAATCGACTTTTTGGGACTGCCGATTTTGCACCTTTTTGTCTTTCTCAATAGAAAGGTGTTGCAATTGCTCTGAAAACCGACTTTTTAACGGAGGCCCGGAGGTCCGACTGACATATGCTATTCGATTCAGTTCGTCGAGTTCGGCAAATGTCTGTGTGTGTATATATGTGTATGTGTATGTATGTATGTGTGTGTATGTATGTGTGTGTATGTGCGTATGTGTGTGTACGCGAACACAAGCTCACTCACTTTTCTCAGAGATGGCTGAACCGATTTTCACAAACTTAGTCCCAAATGAAAGGTCCAATACGCTACTATTGAATTTCTAATTGATCCGACTTCCGTGTCCGGAATTACAGGGTGATGAGTACGATCACGCAGAAAATGTCGATTTTAATAAATTCTGCAATGAATGTATAATGGTGAAAATTTTTCAAAAATGTGACCACAACTGCTTCGATTTGTAGTACTAGGTCACTAACAGCCATTCAAAGACTTTTTGGTCACATTGGCCTCCATCATCGGTTCCGGAAGCCCCGGCGGAAGTATCCAAATTCAGAATAACAGTCACATCGGTTTCTCTGAGATGGCTAGACCGAATCAACCAAACTTAGTCTCAAATGAAAGATGTTGCGTCCCTGTAAATGGCTATTAAATTTTATCCCGAACCGACTTCCGGTTCCGGAGTTACGGGTTGTGGCGTGCGATCACATAGCAAATTGTGATACTCCGATGAAAGCAAAAAAGGTAAAAATTTCGCTAAAATGTCTCTCAAACAACTTAATTTTGCAGTTTTAGGTCACCGACGGCCAAACAAACTTTCGTTGACTACATTGACCACCATAGACGGTTCCGGAAGAACCTGGGAAAAGCGGCCATCTTTCAAAACTAAAAAACTCATATCAGTTTCTCGGAAATGGTTGGGCTGATTTCCACAAACTAAGTCCCAAATGATAGCTATATTATCCCCACAGATGTTTGAAAAATTTCGCACGGATCGATTATATGGTTCCGGAATTATAGACTGAACCGTCCGGTTACATATGAAATTCCCATATAAGCCGGAACTCAAAATTTTTTACAAAGGGGGACCCCATGAAATTTCAGAAATCGAATTCGTATTTTTGATGTCAAACATCTTTAAAATGCATGAAACGTCGAGATTTTATGTTATGTTTATGTTAAAATCGACTTTTTGGGACTTTGCCGATTTAGCATCTTTTTGCCTTTCTCATATAAAGAAAGGCTATGCAATCACTGTAAAAATCGACTTTTTAACCGAAGCACGGAGGGCCGAGTGTCATACACCATTCGATTCAGTCCGTCGAGATCGGCAAATGTCTGTGTGTGTGTATGTATGTGTTTTTTTTTTGTTTTTTTTACAATGGAGAAGACCTTTATGTCCTAGCCCAGTACACGTGCTATTGGTAGGGTCCAATCTACCGCACGGGGTGCACTGGGGGCGTGTCGGACTCGAATGGTGACCAGCCATTAATACCGACTAAACTCCATTGGGCTCCGCCATCATTCCTCCCAGGAACTACCTCTCGGTATTACTTCTGGGGGGATGGCTGTACTAAGTGTACTCATTCACTCTCACTCACGCGTTCATACATCCTGTATGAGGCTTACTTGGATGCTCTCTCAATCGCACTTTGATTCACTCTCAAACACTCCCACATGAGGCTGACTTTTGTGCTCACCTTTTACGTTCCATGCGAGGCTGACTTGTGTGCTCACCTTACTCATTCCTTGCTAGGCTTACTTTTGTGCTCGCCCTACCCATACCATGTGAGGCTGACTTGGGTGCTCACCCTATCACCTGATTCACTCTCAATCGTGCCACTCTATTGTACCTTTGTCACTCCCCCTGGCATCCCATGTGGGACATTTTTCTTAGGCCCCACTTCTGACATACCATGCGAGGCTGACTTGTGTGCTCACCTTTTTCACTCCTTGCTAGGCTGACTTTTGTGCTAGCCTCTACCAACCTGTGAGGCTGACTTTTATGCTCACCCTTAACATGCAGTGTGAGACTAACTTGGATGCTCACCCTTTCACTCCTCTGCCACGCCATGAGGCATCGATAGCTTAGTTCCAACATACTACGCTACGACCCTCCCGTCTTGGCATGAGGCAGTCCACTTTTACGCCTATACACTCACTCTTCTGTCTTGCTTCGGGGTGGCTGGGTTTACCCCTTACGCGGTTGCCATTCGCTGCGCCAAACCTGCCTCGGCATGAACAGACCATTCACTCCCTTTTTTGCGCTTGGCCTTTTTTGCTCCAGCTAACCAATCACTAGTTAGCCGTGCCCGCCGTCTGTTGCTCGGTTCGCCAGATTACCTGTAGCCTACTGGCAATCTGGATGGTAGCAGCCGAGACTGCGTTCTACTTCTCCGCCGTTTGACACATCCGCTGAATAAGGGTATCAGGGGTTGTGTCCCAGCCACAGACGTCAAGCATTGCTCTTCTTTCGACGTCGAACCGATGACATACGAATAGTATGTGTTCGGCAGTTTCGTCTACACCTGGGCAGTCCGGGCAGACTGGGACCTCCGCGTGCTCGAACCTGTGGAGGTACTGACGGAAACAGCCATGGCCTGACAGGAATTGTGTCAGGTGGAAGGGAACTTCCCCATGGGGTCTTCCCACCCAGCTCGATATGCTAGGTATCAGCCGGTGGGTCCACCTACCTTTCGAGGAGTTGTCCCACTCACGCTGCCATCTGGCGACCGAGGTCACCCTGGTGCGCTCTCGGGCTCCCCTATTTTCACGTAGCTCAAAGCACTCCTCATCTTCCCGAATGACCAGCCCGACTGGCATCATGCTCGCTATCACGCAGGATGCATCGTGTGATACCGTGCGGTAGGCAGATATCACTCTGAGACACATCACGCGGTAGGTGCTCTCCAGTTTCTGTAGGTAACTGGTTACCCTCAGTGCTCTTGACCATGACGGGCCGCCGTACCTGAGGATAGATACGGCAACGCCTGCCAGTAACCTACGTCTACTGGCGCACACCTTTGAGCTGTTGGACATCATTCTCGATAGTGCCGCAACAGCAGTCGACGCTCTCTTGCACGTATAGTCGACATGGCTGCCGAAGGTCAGCTTGTCGTCTATAATGACTCCGAGAGACTTCAGACTTCGCTGTGAAGTGATCGCGACTTCTCCCACATGGATAACTGCATGTTGTGCCGACTTGCGGTTGTTGACGATAACTACCTCCGTCTTATGATGAGCGAGCTCCAGGCCTCTCGCGCTCATCCATTCCTCCACCGTGCTAATCGCGTGTTCTGCGGTTAGTTCTACCTCAGGAATTGACTCCCCGTAGACCTCCAAGGTTACGTCGTCGGCAAAGCCGACGATCTTGACCCCAGGAGGGAACTTCAGTCTCAGAACCCCGTCATACATGAGGTTCCATAGCACCGGGCCTAGGATCGAGCCCTGCGGGACTCCGGCGGTAATCGGAACCCTTTTCTGACCGGCATCGGTCTCGTATAGCAGTACGCGGTTTTGGAAGTAACTTTCCAGGATCCGGTACAGACCCACCGGTAGGCTAAGCCGGTGTAACGAGAGCGCGATGGCATCCCAGCTTGCGCTGTTGAATGCGTTCTTCACGTCAAGTGTCACTAACGCACAGTATCGAATACCTCGCCTTTTTCGTTGGATCGCTATCTCGGCAGTATTTATCACTGAGTTGAGAGCGTCCACTGTGGACTTACCCTTCCGAAAGCCAAACTGGTTGCTTGACAGACCGTCCGTACCTTCCGCGTACGGGGTGAGCCTGTTGAGGATGATCCTCTCAAGCAGTTTGCCAGTCGTGTCTATCAGACAGATTGGTCTGTACGCCGATGGGTCGCCTGGCGGCTTCCCGGGCTTCGGCAACAGCACCAGTTTCTGCCTTTTCCATCTATCGGGGAAACGGCACTCATCAAGGCATCTCTGCATAGCTAGCCTGAACATGTTCGGGTTCGCTATGATCGCTGCCTTGAGAGCGTTGTTTGGAACTCCATCCGGCCCAGGAGCTTTGTTCATTGCTAGGGATTTAGCCACTGCGAGTAGTTCTTCATTCGTCACTGGAGCCACCATTTCGACCGTGCCCGCACTGTCTCTTAGTGCAGGTGGCCAGGGGCTTGTGGCTCGAGACGGGAAGAGTACTTCGATAATCGTTGCCAACCGGTCCGGAGACCGTTCTGGGGGTGAGGAGCCCCCTTTGGTCTTGGCCATCACAATCCGGTAGGCGTCACCCCACGGATTCGCGTTGGCACTCTCACACAGGTTGTCGAAACACGCTCTCTTGCTGCTCTTAATAGCCTTATTAAGGGCCAATTTCGCAGCTCGAAACACTTCACGGCGGTTCTCTCTTGCATCCTCGGTGCGAGCTCTTTGCATCCTACGTCTAGCTCTGAGACAGGCTTACCGTAGAGCTGCAATCTCGGCACTCCACCAGTATACCGGGCATCTACCGTTTCTTGGCAGTGTTTTTCTCGGCATAGTGGCGTCGCACGCGCGTGATAGAACAGCTACCAGCGCATCCCCGCTTAGACTGTCGGTGTTGGCCTCCAGTCCCAGGGCCGCGGTGAAAGCTTCGCTGTCGAAGTGATTGGACTTCCACCCGCGTACCTGACAAGGATCTCCCGCCCTCAGATGCTGCACACCATAGTTGATCTTAAAGCGGATTGCTAAATGATCGCTATGGGTGTAGCCTTCGTCTACCCTCCATTCCATGCCTGGAGCCAGACTCGGGCTGGCAAAGGTCAAATCAATCCACGCCTCCACTCCGTTTCTACGGAATGTACTAGCGGAGCCATCATTAGCTAGCACAGTATCGAGTTTCGCAAGCGCTTCCATTAGCGCTTGACCCCTGCTATTTGTACAGCGGCTGCCCCACTCCACTGCCCAAGCGTTAAAGTCTCCCGCTATTACTACCGGTTTCCGGCCCACGAGGTCCGACGAGAGCCTGTCGATCATCTGGTAGAACTGTTCTATTGGTCACCTTGGTGGGGCGTAGCAGCTGCAATAGAACACACCATTGATCTTGGCAATCGCCACACCCTCGGCGGAGGGGTGTATTACCTCATGAACCGGGAACCTTCCCGTTGTACAGATTGCCACCATTCCAGACCCGTCCGACACCCAATTGCCGTTGCCGGTAGGGATGCTGTACGGGTCTGATAAGAGGGCGACATCTGTCCTCGACTCCGAGACCGACTGCCACAGCAGCTGTTGGGCTGCTGCACAATGGTTAAGATTTAGCTGTGTGACTCTCACGGCTTCTTCTTATTTAACTCGCCGAAGGGACACGAAGGTCCGCCCATAGCATGTTTATGGGCTTGCTTCTTAGCGGTGCAGATAAGGCACTTATATGCCTTAGTGCACCCCCGCTCTTTATGTCCCTCCTCGCCGCAGCGACGACATAGCTTGCTCCTATCTATGCCTTTGCATTCGTATCCTTTATGGCCGGATTCGAGGCACCGATAGCACCTATCCACTGAAGGCGGCTGGGGTATACTAATAGGGCATACCGACCAGCCGATCTTCAGCTTCCCTTTCTCGGTTACCTTTTTGGCATCCGCATTCAGTAGCCTGAGGTAGGCTACTTGGGTGCCAGAGGGTCCGTCTCTCAATCGCACAGAGGCCCGCTCGATTGTGACGTCGCAGTGCTCCTTGACGGCTGCGACGACGTTTTCTGCGGTCGTGAACTCGTCCAAGTGCTTGCACTGGAGAGTTGTTTCCGCACCTAGCGACCTGATTTGGGCGCCCTCACCAAGGACCTCTTGGGCCAAGGCCTTATATACTGCACTTGATTGTGCGCCTCGCTTCAGCATCAGGAGCATCTTTCCCGTGTTGGTGCGTCTTACGCTACGCACATCCTGCCCAAGGGCCGAGAGGCTTTCGGCCGCCTTCATCGATTTAAGGACATCGGCGTATTTGTCCTTGTCGGTTTTTAACCACAAGGCTTCGCCTCTGTCCTTGGCCTTCCTCGCAGGGCGCGGTACCTCCGGTTTCGGTGCCGGCTTTTTCTTGGTGACCAGCGTCCAGGGGTTTGGGACCCCCTGCCCCGGTCGTGCCGAGCTGCTGGTACCATCGCTCTCCACAGCGAGGTCACTCTCGCCCTCGCTTACCTCATCCAGGCGGCGTTTGACCTTGACGGCCACTGTCTGTGAACCTCTATCGACCTTCTCTCTTTCCTCCCTATTGGAGGCCACTGTCTGGGTTTCTCTGTCGGGCCTCTCCCGACATTCCACCCTCTCAACATATGCCTGCTGTTCCTGTCTTGCGACACGAACAGCTTTTCGGAGCTCCAGGAGGCTCAACTTCAACTCCTTGGCTATATTCTGCTTTCCGCTAGCGAAGTCGATTATAGAATCGAGTTCCTTCGCTACTTTGCGCATCGCAGATATTGGCCCCTCCGATGCATTGGTAGGGTTATTGCCTACCGCCGCTGGGGGGTCACTGGTGCTTTCGGATGCAGCACTCATCGCTCCACTCTCCACTACTCTCCCCACGGGGGGGAGACCTCGCCAAACCACCTCTAGCGAAGGGTTTTTTTTTATAATTCGTTTATTTGAAACGGCTCATAGCGGTAGCTTAACGGAGCCGTGGATCTTTTATATGTCTACATGTGTAAAAATAAAAACATAAACAAATATTATTATAATACTGGATCTCGTGCGCGCAATTTTTTATTGCGAGCGGAGACCTTCTTTCGCGGGGTTTGCTGGCAATCTGCATCTGGGGGGTCATTTAATTCTTTTTTGTTATTCACGTCCAGGTCGAAGCCGGCTTGGTGTCCGCGATCAGATGTTTTTCCCTGTTTCTTGCACTTATTGCTGACCAGCGTGAATCCGTCACTGTTATTGTTATCCTTGCCAATGTTGCTTACAGTTGATTTTGCGGTACTGGATGCTTCTTTTGTGGTTGTCATTATGGTCTGCGCAACTGCTGCCACAAATTTGGCCACCGTTTGTGGTTCAGGCATTGGTATTGAAAACTCTGTTTTGGCTTGGTTTGCCGTAGATGAGTTGGCAATCGGCTGAGATGCGTCTTCCTCTGCATCTTCCGCGCAAGGTTGTCCATGATGAGCTGTCTGATTACAATACTTGCACGTAGGAGTTTGCCCCTCATGGGTGCATAGCGTAGTTTGCATAATTGTAGTTCCGTGAGTTTTGAGTTTTATTGTCAAGTAGGAGGGTATAGGCCTTTCAACCCGCATCCTCACTACAAAAACGCCGTTAGGAGTACCCGAGAAGAAGTTTCTCCAAGTATCAGGTGTAACGGATTCTACTTCTCCGTATTGCGACATGCCTTTTGCAATTGGCTCAGGAGGGGTACGAGGCGATAGGTCATATAACCTTACATCTATATAATCATTCTCAATATATACGGGAATCTTAATTCCAACGTTGTCACTTTCAACCACGTGTTTTAAGTTGTTCTTCAAAACGAATCGCTCGGCTTGTGCTAACGTGTTGAATGATATTAACACTGCACTGCGAAGATGATGATACTGAAGGTACAACACTTCCGTAAGTCTAAGTTGCATTTTTATTTTCAGAAGGTATTCCACTTCACTAAAACTCGGTCGTATTAAACAAAATTTAAAGTCAACGACCGCAGCGTTGGGTCGGAGTAGAGCTTTTTCGTCAACTTTACTCATGGTGACAAGAATAGTCCGATGTTTCCTTTGTTCTCGAGACAATGCACACTAGATCGAGAGGCCTGTTGTTCACTTGGCTCAATTGTACGTCTGACTGCGGCAGAAGTAGAAAGTAGACTGAGCGAAGGGGTTTGGCACCTCCGTCTGTTTGTTTTTATTTTTATTTATCTCCATGTATAGTCCCACGAGTAGCGCGAGAAATATATGTCCGCCACGCCAGAGCTCCGCATTAGCGTGGTAAGGGACGCTTACTGTGGGGGTTGCCCAGGTACCCCACAGGCTCCGTTAACGATCGAGCATCTTTTTCACCCCCTCGATCACTCATCCCTCGGCACGGGTCGCTTCACGCCTTGGAATTGGGGTTATGCCCTACCTGGCTTTACGTGGTGATCTCGGCCCGGATCATCACAACCATCCTCCTTTACCAGGGCTTTGGACCTGTAGCTCTGGTTCTCAATAGTTCCATGTACGTATGTTATTACAGACGTGCTACTATTGAGATCCGTCATTCGCTAGCGGAGTTGTATGTATGTGTGTGTGTATGTATGTGTATGTGTGTGTGTCATTTAAACTCACACAATTTTCTCAGAAATGCCTGAACCGATTTTCGCAAACTTATTTTCATCTGAAAGGTATAACGCTCCCATAAGCTGCTATTGAATTTTTAGTTGATCCGACTTCCAGTTCCGGAGTTAAGGGTTGAAGAGTACGATCACACAGCAAATTCTCATATAAACTGGTACCACCATGATGTTCAAATGATGTAAAACATATTAAAATAAATGTGACATTACTCTAGTTTGCGGGTCTTGATCACTAATGATCAATTAAAGCAGCTTTGACCACATTGGCCACCTATGACGGTTCATGACGCCTCCGGGGAACCCGCCAAGTTCCTAAGCTAATATCACACCCATTCCCCAACGAATTTTCTACCGATTTTTACAAACTTGATTTCAAATGAAAGATACAGTAATACCATTGACTGCTGCTGAATTTTATTCGGTTCTAAGTCTTGCTTCCGGAGTTACAGGGGTGTTAGTAAGGATACACTGGAATTTCCCATATAAATCGATACAATCGTAATACCTCAGAGGCTAAACATTATTGAAATGGTCACCAAATTACTTCTAATCGCAGATCTAGATCACTGATTGCCAATCAAACATTCTTTGAATATATTGT
This sequence comes from Topomyia yanbarensis, assembly GCF_030247195.1. Taxonomy (NCBI): domain Eukaryota; kingdom Metazoa; phylum Arthropoda; class Insecta; order Diptera; family Culicidae; genus Topomyia; species Topomyia yanbarensis. The sequence goes on from NC_080671.1 coordinate 229,457,338, forward strand.
CCACTATCGACAATTCCGGAAGTTCGGAATTCCGGGCATATTCCACAATTAAAGTCACATCGGTTCTTCGGTGATGACTGAACCGATTTTCTCAAACCAAGTTTCAAATGGAAGGCAAAATATGCAATTGAGTATTGAGTCGCCGCCCCTCCCCCGCCTTGCTCTTACACCTCCCTCCTTCATCACTCCCCTCCCCTTGGACCACCCTCACGACCGTATTTCCTTCATCCACTCCGTATACCGAAATAAGATGAAGGATTTCTGACGCATCCTCCACTCCCACTCTATTAACCCCCCATTCCCTCCACTCTCAAACCCATTCCACCAACATTTCAAAATATAATCACATAAAGATAACATTGAACTCATGCTGATTAAGCTAATTAAATATTATTCTTTTGTCTTTCTCATATAGAAAGATTATGCAATTGCTCCAAAAACCAACTTTCTAACCGAGGCCCGGAGAGCCGAGTCTCATATAACATTCGACTCAGTTCGCCTAGATCGCAATATATCTGTGTGTATGTATGTGTGTATGTATGTATGTATGTATGTATGTATGTATTTATTTATGTATGTATGTATGTATGTATGTATGTATGTATGTATGTATGTATGTATGTATGTATGTATGTATGTATGTATGTATGTATGTATGTATGTATGTATGTATGTATGTATGTATGTATGTATGTATGTATGTATGTATGTATGTATGTATGTATGTATGTATGTATGTATGTATGTATGTATGTATGTATGTATGTATGTATGTATGTATGTATGTATGTATGTATGTATGTATGTATGTATGTATGTATGTATGTATGTATGTATGTATGTATGTATGTATGTATGTATGTATGTATGTATGTATGTATGTATGTATGTATGTTTTTTTTATAGTAAGGTTAAAAAAGCTTCAAAAGCCTGGCCTGTAGTGTATTGGCACTGTGTGGGACTCACGACTCACGTTCGTGCCTAACCACTAAAAATATTCCTTACTTTTTACGCCCTTCTTCCCCACGGAACTACGTCATCGTATTACTTCGTGGGGGGGGGGGGTTCGTTGCGCTTTCGTCGCTCCTCTTTCTGCTGCTCTATCTCGGAGCCTTGCTTGGTTCATGGAGTGACACGACTTTGATTTAACTCTCGGTTCCTCTCCTGCTTCTTGTCTCCATCCATTACGTTGCCGTTTATTTTTCGTCCCTGTGGTGAGCCGTTTAGGTGCTGATTCCCTGAGCCATTCAGCTCATGTTTCCGTGAGTCATTCAGCTCCCGGCCTTATCAGGATCCGCTTGGATAGTGCTCAACGGTGAACTCACCATACTCCGACCTATGGTTCCCCGACGGAGGAATTTCCCCTGACACCAATACCCGCTTTCTTGAGCCATTTTGGTCTACTAAAATCTTCCAGCTTTACCGCTTATCCTACTCCGATTGAGAGTTCCCCGACAACGGAATTTCTTTTGTTACCGGTGTTTGTTTCGTGAACCAATTAGCTCCCCTTTTCGCCACGATTCTGTCGGGTAGTCCACGGCGCCGAATCAGCCCAATCGTGAATTCCCCGGCGGCAGACCGCTCCCGATACCGATGTACGTTTCTGTGAGCCATTAAACTCCCCGCCTCGTCTACTCGGTCTAGTCCCCGGCGGTGGACCTAGCCTACTCAACGGCCAGCCAGCAGATGCTGAGGTCCATCCAGCGATTCCGGTAGAGCGTAGCTTCCGGTTCACTGGCGCCCCAACGACCCACTTCTGGCTATTCGACACGGTCTACTCGGTCTAATCCCCGACGGTGGATCTAGCCTACTCACGAGCTACCCAGTAGAGTGTCGAGGTCGGTCCGGCGATTCCGGTGGAGCCTGACGTCCGGTTCGCTGGCGCCCCGACGACCCGAGCCCGGTGCTACATCGCGTACTACTCAACTGGTCCCCGGCGGTGGACCCAGTCTACACCGTCGGTGAGTTTCCCGGCGGCGGAATTTCTCCCGAAACCCTATTTGTGGTTCCACTGCGGCGTTCTAACCAATGTCGTTACTTTGTTGGTCCCTTCGCCACTTCCTTTGCAGCTCGGAGAGTATACTCGTAACAACTCTGTTGACAGCGTCCCAGATATGCTCGTTACGGCACATCTCTTCGACGATATTATCCACTGTTATATCAGGCATACCCCTTCGGACTTCTTCGAATCTGGGGCATTCAAATACCACGTGTTCCGGTGTCTCTTGCACGTTCACACACTCCGGGCAAAGGGGTGACGAAGCGTGTCCAAACCGATGTAGGTATTTCCGGAAGCATCCATGCCCGGACAAAAACTGCGTCAGATGGAAGTTCACCTCTCCATGCTTCCTATGTACCCAAGTAGACACATTTGGGATGAGTCGGTGGGTCCACCTTCCTTTCTCCGCGTAATCCCACTCTTGCTGCCACTTAGCCAACGAGTCCGCTCGAACCAGTCTCCTTGCATTACGTTCATTTCTCCGCTGGTAGCATTCTACGTCCTCAGCCAGAGTGTTGCAGATGGGAATCATCCCGGCAATTACGCATACCGCCTCCGACGATATCGTTCTGTTCGCACTCGCGACACGAACAGCCATTAGGCGAAAAGTGCTTGTCAACTTCGTCCGGTTCCGCTTTAAGTTCAGCGCAGCAGCCCATGCCGGTACGCCATATCTCAGGATTGAGGATGAGACACCCGCCAGGAGACGTCTCGTGCTGCCTCTTGCCCCTCCGTGATTCGGCATGATCCTTGCCAATGCGCTAGTTGTCCTCGCAGCCTTCTCACATACATAGTCGACATGGCAGTTGTAATTCAACTGATCGGCAACCATCACACCCAGGTGCTTCAGCGCGCGCATCGATGGAATGGATTGTTTCCCGACGCTGATCTCGAGACGGTGGATTTGCTTACGATTGCTAACCAGCACTACCTCAGTCTTGTGGTGAGCCAGCTGCAACCTGACGTTAACCATCCAGGTTTCCACGATGCCTATTGTCTCTGCCGTCAGCATCTCCACCTCCTCAAGGGTCTCGCCCGTTATCGTCAGGACAACATCATCTGCAAAGCCGACGATCTCTAGTCCCCTGGGCAGTTCCAGTGTTAACACTTCGTTGTACATAATATTCCAGAGCGTTGGGCCGAGTATGGAGCCCTGAGGTACTCCCGCCTTTACCCTAATCGACCTCTGCCCCGTGTTCGTTTCGTAGACCAGTACTCGGTTCTGAAAGTAACTTTTCAGAACCTTGCACAGATAGTCCGGAACCCGCATTCTATGCAGCGCTACGGCGATAGCTCCCCAGCTAGCACTGTTGAACGCGTTCTTCACGTCTATCGTCCACGTTCGCGATGACGATGCGGATGGCGTCCACCGTCAATATTCCTTTCAGGAACCCGAACTACCTCTGCGATAGTCCGTTCTTACTTTCAGCGTAGGTCGTCAGCCTGTTGAGGATGACTCTTTCCAGGAGTTTACCGAGAGTATCCAGCAGGCATATAGGCCGATACGATGCTGGATCTCTTGGTGGTTTCCCTGGTTTTGGCAGTAACACCAGCTTCTGGATCTTCCATCTCTCCGGGAAGTAGCCATCGTCCAGGCATTTCTGTAGGACTATCCTGAACATGTCCGGAAACGCCAGGATCGCAGTCTTTAGTGCCACGTTGGGGATACCGTCCGGTCCGTGAGCTTTCTTCGCTTTCAGCCCTTTTGCCACTATAAGGAGCTCGTCGTTGGAAACCCGATTGTCACCTACATTTCCACCATCTGCATCAGCGTACGGTGTAGGCGGCCATGCGGTTGGGTCGTGCTTCGGGAAAAGGCCCTCCACGATAATTTTCAGCTTGTCGCCGCACATTTCGACTGGCGTCATTGGGCCCTTGATCCTGGCCATAACGACACGGTAAGCATTGCCCCAGGGGTTAGCGTCTACTTCTCTGCACAGCTCCTTGTAGCAGGTGGACTTGCTTAGCACTATCTCACGTTTAAAAGCGGCCCTAGCCGCCCGGAATGTTACCTTACACTCTTCTCTGACTGCCTCAGATCTTGCTCTCTTCTGGCTTTTAAGCAAGTAGCCCGGAGGATGCTTAGCCTTTCGTTCCACCAGTACGCCGGACGCCGGTAGTTCCTCGGCACCATTTTCCTCGGCATTGTTATATCGCATGCCCTAGCTATTGTTTCCGACAGCTCGTCGGCACTCGGAATTGGAGTGGCGCTGTCAGCACGAAGTGCTTCCACAAAAAGGTCCTTGTCGAATTCCTTTATTTTCCACTTCCGCTCGCCAGTCCTCACTCTCTGCGTCACCGTACGATTTCGCCGACCAATGGTGTAGTGGATGGCTTGGTGATCACTATGTGTGTACTGCTCACTAACTCGCCAATTCATGTCATCCATCAGCGACGCGCTGCAGAATGTTACGCCGATGATGGATTCACGACCGTCTTTACGGAATGTGCTAGTGGAACTTTCATTGCACAGCTTTACGTCCAGCTTCGCCAGTGCTTCCAATAGGCTGTAACCTCGTGCGTTGGTCAGCCTGCTACCCCACTCCACGGCCCAAGCGTTGAAATCTCCTCCTATAACAACCGGCGTTCGCCTGACTAACGAGTCGGTTAATGCGTCCAGCATCCGGTTGTATTGCTCTGGTGTCCACCGTGGAGGAGCATAACAGCTACACACGAATACGCCGTTTATCCTGGCGATCACGAAACCTTCGTGTGTGCTATCCACCACTTCTTTAACAGGGAAAACGCCCATCACTTGGATTGCCGCCATCCCTGCACTATCCACCACCCAGTTACCGTTATCGGGAGGGACACGATACGGCTCTGCAATAATTGCAAAGTCGCACTTCATTTCTGTTGTGCAATGTCACAATGATTGAGCTGAGTAACCTCCATCATTATTGGCCTGTATGTATGTATGTATGTATGTATGTATGTATGTATGTATGTATGTATGTATGTGTGTATGTATGTATGTATGTATGTATGTATGTATGTATGCATGTATGTATGTATGTATGTATGTATGTATGTATGTATGTGTGTGTGTATGTGCGGATTTGCTAACAAAATGTCCACATCGGTTTCTCGGAGATGGCTGAACCGCTTTTTACAAACTAAGATTCAAATGAAAGGTATAATATTCCCATAGGTTGCTATTGAATTTCATTTTCAACCGACATCTTGTTCCGGATTACGAGTTGAAGAGTATGGTTACAAAACAAAATTTGTTGATTTGTCCACATCGGTTTCTCGGAATTTTCTGAACCGATTTTGACAAACTTGATTTTAAATGAAAGGTCCATCAGCTGCTGTTGAATTTTGTGTGGATCCGAGTTCTGGTTCCTGAATTACAGGGTCATACGTACAATCACGCAGCAAATCCCGATTCTAATGAATTCTGCGATGAATGTTAAATGGTGAAATTTTTTTCAAAATGTAAACACAACTGTTGAATTCGTAGATCTAGGTCACCAACAGTCATTCAAAGTCTCTTTGGCCACACTGGCCACCATAGACGGATCCGGAAGCATTCAAATTCAGAATAACGGTTATATTGGTTTCTCTAAAATGGTTAGATCGATTTGATCCACTTAGTCTCAAATGAAAAGTGTTGCGTCCCCTGAAACTGATATTAAATTCCATCTCCATCCAACTTCCTGCTCCGGAGTTACGAGTTGTGGAGTGCGATTACATAGAAAACTCCGATTCAAACCGATACCGCGATGAATGCAAAAAGGTGCTCTTATATATAAGTATTATAAAATAATTATAAAATTCGAAAGACAAGAAATTACTTTCAGTTTGAGAAAAGTTTCCATTTTATTTCATTATGCTATCAGTTGGACTTGTGCGAACACCGTGTAGTATTTTAGTGTATATTTAAAAGTGATTTCAAATATTTGTTAAGCAGAATACTTTTTGCCTTTCTCAATAGAAAGGTGTTGCAATTGCTCTGAAAACCGACTTCTTAACGGAGGCCCGGAGGGCCGAGTGACATATACCATTCGATTCAGTTCGTCGAGTTCGGCAAATGTCTGTGTGTATGTATGTGTGTGTATGTGCGTCTGTGTGTACGCGAACACAATCTCACTCACATTTCTCAGAGATGGTTGAACCGATTTTCACAAACTTAGTTTCTAATGAAAGGTGCAACGTTCCCATAGGCTGCTATTGAATTTCTAATGGATCCGACTACCTGTTCCGGAATTACAGGGTGATGAGTACCATCACGCAGAAAATGTCGATTTTAATAAATTCTGCAATCAATGTATAATGGTGAAAATTTTTCCAAAATGTGACCACAACTGCTTCGATTTGTAGTACTAGGTCACTTACAGCCATTCAAAGTCTCTTTGGTCACACTGGCCACCATTATCGGTTCCGGAAGCCCCGGCGGAAGTATCCAAATTCAGAATAACAGTCACATCGGTTTCTCGGAGATGGCTAGACTGAATCAACCAAACTTTATCTCAAATGAAAGATGTTGCGTCCCTGTAAATGGCTATCAAACTTTATCCCGAACCGACGTCCGGTTCCGGAGTTACGGGTTGTGGCGTGCGATCATATAGCAAATTGAGATTCAAACCGATACTCCGATGAAAGCAAAAGAGGTAAAAATTTCACTAAAATGTCTCTCAAACAACTTAAATTTGCTGTTTTAGGTCACCGACGGCCAAACAAACTTTCGTTGACTACATTGACCACCATAGACGATTCCGGAAGTGCCCGGGAAAAGCGGCCATCTTTCAAAACTAGCAAACTCATATCAGTTTCTCGGAAATGGTTGGGCTGATTTCCACAAACTAAGTCCCAAACGATAGCTATATTATCCCCACAGATGCCTGTAGAATTTCGCACGGATCGATTATATGGTTCCGGAAATAGAGACTGATCCGTTCCGCTACATGAAATTCCCATATAAGCCGGAACTCAATTTTTTTATTCAAAGGGGGACCCCATGAAATTTCAGAAATCGAATTCATATTTTTGAAGCCAAACATCTTTAAAATGCATGAAAGTCGAGATTTTATGCCATCACGAAAAATTTTTTTTTTAAAAAAATCGAATTTTTGGGACTGCCGATATCGCACCTTTTTGCCTTTCTCAATAAAAAGGTATTGCAATTGCTCTGAAAACCGACTTTTTAACGGAGGGCCGAGTGACATATACCATTCGATTCAGTTCGTCGAATTCGGCAAATGTCTGTGTGTGTATGTATGAGTGTATGTATGTGTGTGTATGTGCTTCTGTGTGTGTACGCGAACACAATCTCACTCACTTTTCTCAGAGATGGCTGATTTTCACAAACTTAGTCCCAAATGAAAGGTGCAACGTTCCCATAGGCCAGGCCAGGTTCTAGGTCACCGACGGCCAAACAAACTTTCGTTGACTACATTGACCACCATAGACGGTTCCGGAAGTGCCCGGGAAAAGCGGCCATCTTTCAAAACTAACAAACTCATATCAGTTTTTCGGAAATGGTTGGGCCGATTTTCACAAACTAAGTCCCAAATAATTTTTTTTTTTTTTTCATACGTTTATTTGACACGGCATTTGCAATAGCTTTTTACGCCAGTTTCTTTTTTTACATAGCACGTTACAAAAATCCTTAAGACTAATTTTAACTATACTAGTACTTTGTCTAAAACTAACACTGAAATCACTTTATTGTTTGCTTTTTTCCTTACATTGTTGTATTTCATACTGATCTAGTATTTTCGGGTGTATTTATTTACTTTTTTTCTGTTATTGTCTAAATTTAAAAACTAAATATTCTAAGACCCTTTAATTGGTGAATGATTAGCCTTGGATGAGAGTATGAGGAGATGAATTTAATTAAATTTTGACAGACGCTGTTTTTAGAAAATGATAGATAAGTTCCATGTATAGAAGATCGCGATACGCCAGAATGTCTCTAACAGGAACATGGATTGGTCTTCCTCGGACTTGTAAAGAATCTACTAATTGTGATCTGGCTTCACGATATTCAGTGCAGGACCAAACAACATGCTCAATGTCATGGTAACCTTCTCCACAAGCACAATGATTACCCTCAGCGAGCCCAATACGACGGAGATGCGCATCTAAAGTATAATGATTGGACATGAGCCTAGACATCACACGGATGAAGTCCCGACTTACATCCAATCCTTTGAACCATGCCTTCGTTGATACTTTAGGGGTAATTGAGTGTAGCCATCGTCCCATATCTCCATTGTCCCAAGATGTTTGCCAACTAGCAAGTGTCCTCTGTCGAGAAGCGCTATAAAATTCATTGTAAGCGATGGGTCTTTCATATATTTCACCATCTAGTGCACCAATCTTGGCTAAATTATCAGCTTTCTCATTGCCCGCAATAGAGCAATGGGCGGGGAGCCACACTAGGGTAAATTTATAACATTTTCTTGTCAGGTTACTCAGAGATTCTCGTATCTTCCCCAAAAAGAATGGATCGTGATTATCAATCCTCTTTGAGCGTAGAGCTGCAATTGTACTGAGACTATCAGTGAGGATAAAGTAATGGTTCGGGGGTAAAGTATTAATTATTTGCAAACTATAGTGAACTGCTGCTAGTTCCGCTATATAAACAGAGGCGGGTTCTGCAAGTTTGAGAGAAATTGAAAAATTATTGTTGAAAATACCGAAACCAGTGGCCTCACTGATTCGTGACCCATCAGTGTAAAACATTTTAAGGCAGTCTATGTGTTGATATTTACTTGTGAATATTTTAGGGATCTCCCGCGAGCGTAGATGATCCGGAATTCCACGAATCTCTGCTTGCATGGACGTGTCGAAGAATAAAGTGGATTCAGGAATATCTAGTATATTGACGTATGTGGGAACATACTTAGCAGGCGTTATTTCTTGTGACATGTGATTGAAATACACTGTCATGAATCTGGTTTGGGTTTGAAGCTCGACAAGTCTTTCAAAATTTTCAATTACCAGTGGGTTCATAACCTCACATCGAATAAGTAAACGAGAAGAGAGATCCCAGAATCGGTCTTTTAAAGGAAGAACTCCCGCTAGTACTTCAAGACTCATCGTATGGGTCGACTGCATGCAACCTAAGGCAATTCGTAAACAGCGATACTGTATCCGTTCCAGTTTAATAATGTGAGTGTTCGCAGCTGAACGGAAACAGATGCACCCATATTCCATTACTGAAAGTATTGTTGTTTGATACAATCTTATCATGTCACTTGGATGAGAACCCCACCATGATCCAGTTATTGTTCGCAGAAAATTTATCCTTTGTTGGCATTTCGTTATTAGATACCTAATGTGGCCTCCCCATGTGCCTTTAGAATCGAACCAAATTCCAAGGTATTTAAAAGTCAGGACTTGGGCTATCGTTCTACCAACCAACTGAAGCTGAAGCTGAGCTGGATCACGCTTCCTTGAAAAAACAACCAACTCTGTTTTCTCCGTAGAGAAATCGATGCCTAACTTCAAAGCCCAACTTGATAAATTATCCAAACTATCTTGCAGTGGTTGTTGTAAATTTAAGGCTTTTGGTCCTGTAACAGAAACCACGCCATCATCTGCAAGTTGCCTTAAAGTGCATGGGCTGACAATACAATTATCAATATCATTCACGTAAAAATTGTAGAGAAGGGGGCTTAAACAAGAACCTTGTGGGAGGCCCATGTAACTTATTCTGAATGTTGCCAAATCGCCATATGAAAAATGCATGTGCTTTTCTGACAATAAGTTGTATAAATAATTATTTAATATTGGTGAAAGACCACATTGATGTAGTTTCTCTGAGAGAACATCAATGGAAACAGAGTCGAATGCTCCTTTTATGTCTAAGAACACAGACGCCATTTGTTCTTTTTTTGCGTAAGCTAGTTGGATTTCTGACGAAAGTAGCGCCAGACAATCATTCGTTCCCTTTCCCCTCCGAAAACCAAACTGGGTATCTGATAGCAAGCCGTTCGCCTCAACCCAATTGTCGAGACGTCGTAGGATAATTTTTTCCAACAATTTCCTGATGCAGGATAACATTGCAATCGGTCGATACGAGTTATGATCGGAGGCTGGTTTTCCCGGTTTTGGAATAGCGATAACTCTCACTTGTCTCCAGTCGTGCGGGACAATGTTCTGCTCAAGAAGCTTATTGAATAAATTCAACAAGCGTCTTTTTGCTAGGTCAGGCAGATTCTTCACCAAGTTGAATTTAATTCTGTCTAGTCCCGGAGCATTATTGTTGCATGAAAGGAGTGCAATTGAGAATTCCATCATTGTCAAAGGCGAATCTATGAAATCGTTACTTGTGGGAGCATCGCGAGTGATTTTCTGCGCAGGAGCAGAATCGGGACAAATTTTCTTAGCAAAATTAAATATCCAACGATTCGAAAAATCTTCGCTTTCATTAGTCACGTTTCGATTCCTCATTCTTCTGGCTGTGTTCCAAAGAGTACTCATTGATGTTTCTCTTGACAAGCCATTAACGAAGTGTCTCCAATAACTAGATTTTTTGGCACGACGTATACTGTCGAATTTGTTTTGCAAAATGAAATAATTTTCAAAGTTCTCACGTATACCCCCTTTCTGTTTCATAATTTCTTTGTAGGCAACTTGTTTAGCTTCATATGCATCAGAGCACTCTTTGTCCCACCAAGGATTAGGGGGCCGTCTATTTATTGTCATTCCAGGATTGCATTTCGTTTGGGCTTGTTCTGCTGCTTCAATAATTAAACCCGCTAAGAATTCATATTCTTCGGTACGGGGTAGCTCTTCTGTCGAAGCAAGAGAAGTGGAAATTAATGTTTCGTATGTTTTCCAATCAATATTTCGTGTTAAGTCATAAGGAACATTGATTGAATTCGTAAGGCCTAATTCACTGTTAATTGAAACAACGATTGGCAAATGATCGCTACCGTGAGGATCAGGTACAACCTTCCACGTGCAATCTAACCGAAGTGATGTCGAGCACAGAGATAGATCTAATGCACTTGGACGTGCAGGAGGTCTGGGGATGCGTGTTGATTCGCCAGTATTTACAACTGTCATATTAAATTCGTCACAAACATTGTATATCAAAGAGGATCGATTATCATTGTAGAGGGAACCCCACAATACACCGTGCGAGTTGAAGTCTCCCAGTATCAGACGCGGAGCAGCCATGGATTCCACTACCTCAAAAATTTGACGTTGTCCAATTTGAACTTTGGGAGGTATATATATAGAAGCGATAGACATGTCTTTGCCTTTAATGTTCGTTTGGACAGCTACAGCCTCAATGCCCGCAAACAAGGGGATGTTAATTCTATAGAAAGAATAGCACTTTTTAATTCCTAGAAGCACTCCTCCATACGGGGTGTCTCGGTCTAGGCGAATAATGTTGAAATCATTTAAGTTGAAATTAATGTTTGAGGTAAGCCATGTTTCACATAGAGCAAAAGCATCGCATTTTAAATTATGCAGTAAAATTTTTAAGGAATCAATTTTAGGTATGATACTTCTGCAATTCCACTGTAAAACAGTGATGGAATCTTTCATTGGAGGAGGTGAATTACCCATTGAAAGATACAATCGCTGCAAGGATGGGCCATTGAGCAATCAGCTGCTCTAAAAATGTTCTAATTGTTGGGAGGAAAGCTGAAAGTATACTCTTTAGTGGTTCAGAAATATTGAATGCTTTAAAAATCCAATCAACAATTTCAGAAAATTTCAATAATCCTACCCCCGGCTGAGGCTCAGAGGAAGTCGAAATTTTATTATTTCCAGTAATGGTGTTCTGTTTGGATTGTACGTTCCCAAAACCGGGCGGAATTGATTTCGGTTTTGAATCGGAATTTTTCGGTTTTGGGCGCAGTTTATCTATTGGTGGAGAAATTTTGAGGCCCTTTCTTGGCAGCTTGGGAAAAGAAGACTGTTTTCTTTTTCTGGAATTTCCGGGTAAAACAAATGATGTACCTTCGCACGCTCCGTCAGAGTCAGACTGTTCCGAAAATAGAGATGCGTAAGTGTTTTCTAAGAAGATGGGTTTAGGGGTAGCATTTTTCAACATTTCTGCATAGGAGCGCTTAGACCTCTCCTTCAAGGATCGTTTAATTTTATCCTCACGCAATTTATAAATGGGGCATGCAGGGAGCTCATGTGAGTTTTCTCCGCACATTAAGCATTTTTCTGAATTTTCATTGCATGTATCCTCTTGATGAGAACCCCCACATTTGCCACACCGTGCCTTATTGGAACAGTAAGTGGCTGTGTGGCCAAGCTGTTTGCAATTAAGGCAATTCATTACACGAGGGATAAAAAGGCGAACAGGGAGACGAATCTTATCGATAATGACATAGTTGGGCAGCGCAGACCCAGCGAAAGTCACTCGAAATGAGTCAGACAGTCGATAAACTTTTTTATTTCCTTCGTGTGATACTGAATGCAATTGCTTGCATTCAAGTATTTTTACGTCTTTAAGTATGGTGTCTTTGAAACGACCAACCCCATGCTTAACTAAGTCATCAACAGTCAAACTCGATTCTGTGATGACCCCATCAATTTCAATTTCTTTTGAAGGAATATACGCTCTATATTCACGCGTAAAAAGCTCGCAAGAAGCAATTGCATTGGCTTGTTTGAAACTACCATCGACAATGCGTATTTTATCTTTATTAACTTTGACGATCTCTTTTACATCCGAGAATCGCGAAGTCAAATCTTTAGAAATTTGAATGATATTTAGCGCCTTTGCTTTACGCCTAATAAATACAATCCATGGTCCCGTTGACGACTCTGGGTAAATTTTAATTCTAGTCGGATTTACATTTTCAGCATAAGGCTTAGGGGGAGGGTCTGTTACTCGTTCTCCCATCTCTTCATCCATTTTACCTAATAAGAAAAACTATCACAAAAAGGAATGAAAAATATACCTGTTATCTGCTATCTATTAGGTGACGAAGACACCGGTAGAACACACCTCATGTGTTACGTTGTAAACTCGGTGCCCGTTGTTTGACAATGTGACACTTGCTGTCCTTCTTCGTCGCGTTGCTTCTTCAGTAGAGAAATAGTCCTACCTGCAACACTTCAAAACTCTCTCCGATTAAGCTGCTCGTCGGTATCACCACCACAAGCGCGCTCTCTCCGTTTCCACCACCTCGGTAGACAAATGTGGCTACCTGTGGCTTGCTGCGAAAATCCCACTGTCGATGCGGCACTTTTCGGTGCCACTTGTTTTCCTTATTCGTCGTACCACTTCTGCGGTAGACAAATAGAGCAAATGGGTCTACCTGTGACGCTTCCCTCTCGTCGATTAGAATTGCCCGACGACACCAATACACTATATTTTTTTCTGTGTGTACAGGCACGATCACTGTCGATTTCTGCCACCGCGGTAGGCAAATTCGTCTACCCGCGGTTTGCTGTGAAAACACCACTTGTTGAGGATGCCGTTGACCACGCCTCCGACGTATCAACTGTCGACTCACACTTAACAAACTGGTCTCTCTCTCCCACAATAACGCATACAGCGTCTCGCACTCCGTCACTCTCTCGAGAACAAAACCTTCCACCTGGAGGCACAACCGTCTCGGTCGGTTGCAAAAACTGTTATGAACAAACTTTTGTTGACTACATTGACCACCATAGACGGTTCCGGAAGTGCCCGGGAAAAGCGGCCATCTTTCAAAACAAGCAAACTCATATCAGTTTTTCGGAAATGGTTGGGCCAATATCCACAAACTAAGTCCCAAATGATAGCTATATTATCCCCACAGATGTCTTATATGGTTCCGGAAATATAGACTGAACCGTCCGGTCACATATGAAATTCCCATATAAGGCGGAACTCACATTTTTTCAAAGGGGGGACCCCATGAAATTTCAGAAATCGAATTAGTATTTTTGATTCCAAACATCGTTAAAATGCATGAAACGTCGAGATTTTATGCCATAACGAAAAACATTTTTTCATTTCTTATAAAAGAAATGTATAGAATTCGCTCAAACTTTCAAGATTTTTTCCGAGGCCCGGAGGGCCGAGTCTTATTCACCAATCGACTCAGCTCGACGATTTGGGATAATGCCTGTGTGTGTGTGTGTCTGTGTGTGTATGTAACGCAAAAATTCTCATTCGTGTTTCTCAGCAATGGCTGAACCGATCTTATCCAAATCAATTTTAAATGAGAGAACTAAAAAACAGTATGAACGCTATTGATTTGTTTTTGATTCTGATGTTTAGTTTCCAAAATATGAATGTTTGAATGCGTAAAAATGGCGCTTTTCACAGTTTTTTTTTAATTATCTGCCGAAATTGACAATATAGATTAACAACTTATATGTTTTTAGACATATTTAACGAATACCTTTCGAACAAGCTATAGATTGTTGAAATCGGACTATTATCAAAAGAGATATTTAACATTAAATGCGGACGAAAGATTTTTATCATTTCCCATTGCCAGAAATATGACCAAAAACATGTAATCTAATATTAACGCCAAAACGGCTTATTTTAGGTCAATAGTATCTTCGGAGAATTTGATGAAGGCAATATGCCCTTTCCTTTGGTATTGTGCTTTTGCTGATTAATCCCCCTATGTGTGAGATATTTTCACAAATTTTCTTGGAAGTGATTATATCGAAATGATGCCTTCAGCAAATTTGTAGGTCTTACTTTTGCGAATAACTTTACTGAAGAATTTAAATATCTGTTTTGAATACTTCAAAAGTTATGGCTTGTTGTTTGTGGATTACTCTTTGTCGCCTATTTATTGTTCAATATAGTAATAATCCATTGAAATAAGCCAAACATTATTTCGATAAAAATGAATTTTGTATTTAATTTTTCTATCTACAACCGCTAGAAATAATCACCGAACACTTCCAAGTTGTCTGGAAGGATCTTAATAACTTATCAGTGCAAAAATGTTCATTTGTGCGAACCTTCTGACTGCAATTTTTCTCACTTATAACCATCGGATCGATCTGAAACCTATCGGAAAATGAAAGCGAAGTAAATAACTCCAAGCAACGGCGAAGCCAAGAGGAGGTTTTGGGGTTTACCACCATACAACCCCCCCCCCCACCAGACCCAAAAAAAAATTGGATTGAAATTAAAAATTTATTGATGCAGACTGATTAAATTTAATATTACAATAACAATTGGGAGTGGGCGTAGTGTATTGGTAAATCGATTGCCTTGTACGCAGCGCACCTGGGTTCGAGTCCCGACCCCGCACATAGGGTTAGAAATTTTTCCTAAGAGATTTTTCTAACCCGAAGAGGCGAATGACCTAAGGTTAAAACCTCTATAATTGAAATAAAAAAAATGCAATAACAATTATCTGATCCGTAGATTGATAACCTGTTGTTGAAAACATCATGAGGACTTTTGATAAATTGTCGGAATGGGGTCCTGATATGTAACTGATCTATTGGTCTTGATTTCACAGTTGTCTAATTGCATCAATATCAAATTCCTGCCTGAAAACATTCCAATAGAAAATTCCAGAGTTCTGTAATCAATCATAATCCTCAGATTTATTTTCAAATTGATCTCGTTTTTGTAGAGATGTACTGTAATAAGGGTCTTTATTTAATAGGAAGCGAAGTTAAAATTGATTTAATGTCTATGAAACAAAGAACTGCTCACCATAAAAAATGCATAACTTACAACATTTGCTAAAAAAGTTTTCGCCTTTCTCATTCACTCTAAAATTCGTCAATCTAATCCCGACCCGGAGGGCCGAGTGTCATATGCCAATTGATTGAGTTCGTCGAGATCGGAAAATGTCTGTGTGTATGTATGTGTGTGTACGTGGAAAAAAATGCTATATCTGTTAATCAGAGATGGCTGGACCAATCTGCACAAAGTTAGTCTCAAATGAAAGGTACAACCTTCCCATCGGCTGCTATTGAATTTTCTATTGATTAAACTTCCGGTTCCGGAGTTACGAGTTGAAGAGCGCAATCACACAGCAAATTCCCATATAAACTGAAATGAAAAATTTTCAAAATCGAATTTGTATTTTTGATGCCAAATGACTTTAAAATGCATGAAACATTGAGATGTTTGACAAAAATTGACTTTTTTGGACTTTGGTACATTTTTGCCTTTCTCATATAGGAAGGTTATGCAATCACTCTAAAAATCGTCAATCATACCGGCCCAGAGGGAGTATGCAGTGAGGGGTTGCTACTTTAAAATTAAAACTAGTTTAAAATTACTTAACAAGTTGAAAAATTTCGGCAGGACCTGGACCTCCCGGATCTTTCTCCATGATCCGCCGCTGGCTTCAAGCGATGTTTCAGTATCACATAGTATCTCAAGATCGTGGCTGTCGATCCATTGTATGTATGTGCAAATCGTACTGAACATGTAATATTCATTTCCACAATAGTATTGAACATAACCAGCCATGGAATCGTAGTCTGGACAAATGAGCCAAGGACAATTGCACCACTAGGTGGATTAAAACAGGTTTTTATTTTGGGAATACGTCGAGTTGAGACGAAAACGTAATATGATTAATAACGAGGATAACACTTTCCGAATGTAGAAAGAAATATATGAAAAATGATGATTTCCATTCGACTCTAGCAGGTTCTTATCGATTTTGATGAGCATTTGATTTTTGTTGTATGACCAATTATATGTATAGGTCAAATGTTTAAAACCAGTAATTCAAAGTCAAGATAGCATCATTTTGAAACCGCCAATTTCGGAGGTTTAGTATCTTCGATGAGTTTTACAAACGTTAAACAGCGCATCATTTGATAAAATAATTTTGACGGTATATCGTCCAAGAAGTATTTAAGGTGAATTTTCTCAGGTTAGTATTCATGACTACAATAAAGTCTCAACAAATTCGCTAAAGACACGAACTCTTTTACTATTTTCTGAAAAATAATTTCTGCATAATTTTAAAACTTCAAAAATTACTGTTTCGGAATTATGCCGTTTGGACAGTATGATCGATTTTCACCAAACCCCCACCAATCCGAATTTCTGGCTACGCCGCTGTCTTCAAGTAAGTAGAAACAAAGTCGTTCTACACTCGTTCACAACAAACTTCTTCGAATGCTGAATATCTATTATAATACATTGAAACCCCGATTTTATCAGCCAAATTTGAACATATGTTTGATGGGCTCTAGCAGACGAACAAGACTGAATTCGAGTAAATCCTTTCTTGCGCATGTTTTCCTTATCATGAAGATGGAAATATGCAAAAATAAAAAGTTCATCATAATCAGAAATAGTTATCAGACTACATCAAGGGACGGGAAGAATATTTCAACAGCTTCAGTTTATTATAAAGAAAAAAAAATTGCCCGATTTAGTCAATGTCCCCATTTTGTCAGCCTAAAATACACCATGAGATTGATAAAAATGAGTCTTTATTGTATGTATTATTCACTGTGTTTCACATTAATAGGTACATTTCGTTTTCGGAGATTTTTTTATTGCATCGAAGTACAACAATTTGCAAGTTTTCAATGGACTATAGACTTCTTCCAAAATTTGGCGAACCTATTCCAATTCGTATACCAATTAATCGGTATACTTAAGGGTTTATATGTTGCAGATAGAGAAAATATTGAAATTTTCAGCTTTTTTCCTACACAATATTACGAAAGCTTAATAAACAATTTTTCCTAATAAGTTTGTGAAAATTATAAACTATTTGAATTTTTTTAATAGTTTTATTTTTTATTTAACCGTGATTTTTTAATAAATAGTGACCATCGCTTCACAACGTAGTCTATTTTTCATGGCTTGCGGTGAGCACGATCTCTCGAATTGCTTAACTGAAAATTATGGAACAGAAATTAATTTTTAGTATTCTTTACAGATTTAACTCGTCGCGCAGATGGCTCTGAATTAGACCCGCTGGTGCCCTAAGACGATTTCGCTAGACTTTCAGAGCACTGTGCACCCAGTGCATTAACGCAAGTGACGGAAGGTTATCGAAAAGCTTCGTGAAAATGAAAATTCCAGTAATGATGATGATTTTCCCAAACGGTTCGTTTTCGTGAGGTTTTTATTTGTTCTGTGGCATTTCGATTAGCGATAATAGTTCAAATCAAGGATACTACTGGGAAGTCACCTTTAGAAAAAGTCGATGTCGAAGTAAAATTTGGAACTATGCACGCATGCACTTCAGAGATAGCGTGATATCAGGAGCTGCGATTTCATTTCAACGATTTTTTGTGAAAATGGCGATACTTACATATATAAACATAAGGCTTTTTTCATACATGCGAATGAGTATGTATTTTGTTTGTTTATTTAAAGTTTCGCCCTCCAAGCTCCATGCAAACCAACAGGGCGACACTTTTTTTTGCTAGCAGTTTAGAGGCGAAACTGTTTTTTTTCGTATTTTTTAGGATTATTAAGCTGATACCAGCTGTAAATAGTAACAATGATCGCTATTGAAAAAACCCGGACGAAATCGGTGGTGTAAAACGTTAGTTATTGTAAAAAAAACGCAACGGCGATACTTCAATGCTGATAGGTGGGACCGAAAAAGTAAACAATCGCCAAAGGGGCGATACTATCATTTTGTCAATTTCAATAGCAAAAACAAATTTTAATTTAATAATTTCAAATACTTTATGAAGTTTTGGGTTTCGATCACTGAATCATGCAATCTAGGATGTAAAAAACACAATAGTTCTTAAATATGAAATAAAACCGGGTCTGGAAATATTCACTGTTGATTTTCTTTGAATGGTGTCACTGCTAGTATCGCCCTTTTCAAGAAAAAGCGTTGATTTCTTAGTTCTCAGTCGCGTTGGAAATTTGAGTAAAGTATAAACTTCAAATCGATTAAAAGAAAATTCGATTTTTTTGGCTCAGTACAATATTGATTTATTTATTTATTTATTCTTATTTTTCATCTGACCTGTGTTGGTCTACATGAAATGTTTCTAGAATGGGAAAAGCACATTTCAGGATATACTTCAGAAGCAATCCTCAAATGGGCGTAAAAACCCATCATCTTTTCAAATTTTTCACAGTTGATTACAATGATTTTACACTACAATTAAACTTAATCACATAGTACACAGTATTGCAAGAACAAAAATTACAAATATTACAAAAATGGAATCTTAAAATCTAAGTTAACCTTCTTAGTCTATTTTTGAAAACATCACAAGATACAGGAAAGTCAAAATGGTCAAAACACTATTAAAAACACTACACATCGCCCTAATGGGTTCGTTCTGACCATACTCTGTGCGCTGAAATTCCAGTCTTAAGAAGTTATGCGATCTGAGATTTCTAGGGGGCACATATATATTTTTTTTTTCAATTCGTTTATTTGATAAGGCAGGTTTGCGTTAGCTCTAAGGTACCAATTTTGTTTTGTTTTACATTTTAAATTACTTAAAACTAGAGGGTTACATATTGATTTTTGAAATTTAACTAAGGCGCATTTATAGCTATACATATACACAAGGGGGTAATATAATTTTCGTAAGATTAGGGGGTCATTTAGTTTTTATGGCAATATGGTTTGACATTTTTAGCAATGAGATTATTGGAGCAAATAATGTTTAACTAAGAGGGAAAATTTTTACGACTATCTTAAAAGTAGAAATAATTAGAGGGCGTGATTAAATTTTGTAAAGATTCGGAGACATTAATTAGAGTTATTTTATGTGGTAGTAGAGTATTCAGTCAACTTCTCAGAATTTATTATAAAAAATATTTGGAACCACTTGTGGGCGTATGTGGTCCGGAATTCCAATAATCTCATCTTTCATGGATGTGTCGAAGAAAACAGTAGATTCAGAAGTATTTATGAAATGC
The DNA here is from genome assembly GCF_030247195.1 of Topomyia yanbarensis. Taxonomy (NCBI): domain Eukaryota; kingdom Metazoa; phylum Arthropoda; class Insecta; order Diptera; family Culicidae; genus Topomyia; species Topomyia yanbarensis. The sequence continues at coordinate 229,477,110 of NC_080671.1, forward strand.
ACACGGTTGGGATTGTAAGAAGAAGGGTTAATATTCTGCGCCATGTAGTCAAAGTACAGGGACATGAAACGGGTCTGAGAATTGAGCTCAACAAGCCTTTCGAAATTTTCAATCACCAACGGGTTCAAGATATCGCATCGAATGAGCAATCGATATGAGACTTCCCAAAATCGATTTTTCAGCGCCCGACAGGACTTCGAGACTCATCGTATGGGTCGACTGCATGCACCCTAAGGCGATACGCAAACAACGATACTGAATTCTTTCGAGTTTGATGAAATGTATGTTCGCGGCGGATCGAAAGCAGAAGCATCCGTATTCCAGTACCGACAGTATCGTTGTTTGATACAACCTAATAAGGTCTCCTGGGTGGGCACCCCACCACGTTCCGGTTATTGTACGAAGAAAGTTGATCCTTTGTTGGCATTTCTGTTTCAGATACCGAATATGGCACCAAGTACCTTTCGAGTCGAACCAGACCCCTAGATATTTTACTGTGAAGACCTGAGCTATAGTTTGACCCATTAATAGAAGCTGTAGTTGTGCTGGTTCACGCTTCCTAGAAAATACAACTAGCTCAGTTTTCTCCGTGGAGAATTCGATACCCAGCTTAATAGCCCAAGCAGACAAATTGTCCAAGGTATTCTGTAATGGTCCTTGTAGATCGACAGCTTTGAGTCCCGTAACAGACACCACGCCATCGTCTGCAAGTTGTCTTAACGTGCAGGAATTGTCAAGACATTCATCAATGACGTTGATCGTTGACGTAGAAATTGTATAACAGGGGGCTTAGACATGAGCCCTGGGGAAGGCCCATGTAGCTAAATCGTGATGTCGATAAGTCACCATGCGAAAAATGCATGTGCTTTTCCGACAAGTTTAGTAAAAAGTTGTTTAAAGTCGCTGAAAGACCATGCTGGTGCAGCTTCTCTGAAAGAATGTTGATAGAAACTGAATCAAAAGCCCCCTTTATATCTAGGAACACTGATACCATCTGCTCTTTACTAGCATAGGCCATTTGAATTTCGGTTGAGAGCAACGCAAGACAATCGTTCGTCCCTTTGCCTTTGCGAAAGCCAAATTGTGTATCTGACAGTAAGCCATTTGCTTCGACCCAATTGTCGAGGCGGGATAGGATCATTTTCAACTTCCGGATACAAGATAGCATTGCAATCGGTCGATACGAATTGTGGTCGGAGGCTGGTTTTCCTGGTTTTTGGATGGCGATGACCTTCACTTGTCTCCAATCGTGTGGGATAATGTTAGCCTCAAGAAACTTATTAAATAAGTTCAACAAGCGTCTCTTGGCAGAGTCTGGCAGATTCTTCAACAAGTTGAATTTGATTCTGTCTGGCCCTGGAGCTTTATTGTTACACGACAAGAGAGCAAGTGAGAACTCCACCATCGAAAAAGGTGTTTCGTTCGCGTCATCGTGACGGGACGCAGCGCGGTAGATCTTGTGTGCCGGGGCGGAATCCGGACAAACCTTCTTGGCGAAATCGAATATCCAACGGCTTGAATATTCCACGCTCTCATTAGTACTGTTTTGATTTCGCATACGTCGGGCTGTTCCCCAAAGAGTGCTCATCGATGTTTCTCTCGTTAATCCGTCGACGAACCGGCGCCAATAACCGCGTTTTTTGGCTTTCATCAAACTCTTCATTCGCTTGTCTAACGTCGCGTACTGTCGAAAACTAGCGGGTAATCCGTCGTTCCGGAAGGTCTTAAACGCGGCGGCCTTCTTTGCGTACACGTCTGAGCACTCTTTATCCCACCAGGGGTTGGGAGAACGTTCTTGTATGTTCGCGCCGGGTACTGGCTTAGTCTGAGCTTGATTCGCGCTGTCGAGAATCAAGCCACCCAAAAAGCTGTACTCTTCCTCCGGAGGAAGTTCTTGAGTAGATTCGATGTTGTCGGATATCACGGCAGCATAGCTCTTCCAATCGATATTTCGTGTGAGAAATATTGATTGTTTCCAATGGCCTTGAGCCGTTATTGATTGAGACTACGATCGGCAGATGGTCGCTACCGTGGGGATCAGGGATTACCTTCCACGCGCATTCTAACTTTAGCGAGGTCGAGCAAAGGGATAAATCTAATGCGCTTGGGCGCGCTGGTGAGGGAGGAATCCGTGTCATTTCACCCGTGTTTAGAATTGTCATGTTGAAGTTGTCGCAAATATTGTGAATTAAAGAGGAACGGTTATCATCATAAAGGCAACCCCATTCCGTACCGTGAGAGTTAAAGTCGCCTAAAACTAGTCACGGTGCAGGCAGGGATTCTATGATGTCATGTAGCCGGCGATGCCCAATCGCGGTGTTGGGGGGAATATATATGGAAGCTATGCAAAGATCTTTGCCTTTGGTTGTTACTTGACAAGCGACAACTTCAATACCTGTTATCGAGGGAAGGTTAATTCTGTAGAAGGAATAGCGCTTTTTGATCCCCAAAAGCACTCCTCCATAGGGGGTGTCTCGATCCAGGCGAATAATATTAAAGTCGTGGAAGTTGAGATCTATGTCGGAAGTTAACCAAGTTTCACATAATGCAAATGCATCGCAACTCAAATTATTTATTAAAATTTTGAAGGAATCGATTTTCGGGATGATACTTCTGCAATTCCACTGTAGAACAGTGATCAAATCCGTGACCTAGTTCGATGAGTTAGCCATCGAAGGATACAATCGCTGAAAGGAGGGGCCATTTAGTAGTCAACTGCTTCAAAAATGTTCTTACTGTAGGGAAAAAAGCTAACATAAGACTTTTAATAGGATCAGTAATATTGAAAGTTTTTATTATCCAGTCCACAATGTCCGAGAGTTTGATAGTTCCAGTGCCGCGATTATTCTCGAACTGAAACAGAGGAACACTTGGGATTTTTGATGTTCCGGGAAGTGCTGGGAACTCCTTCTCTGAGTTTAATCCTCCGAGACCAGGAGCTAATTGCTTCGGTTTGGTTGCAACACTTCCAATAGATGTGACTTTCGGAGTCCCGTCAAGGGATACCTTCTGGCCTTTACAACGAACTTTAAGAGAGGAAATGTTCCTCCTCTTCCTATAACTTCTAGGCGCCCTAGTAGATGTTCCCTCTTGTGGGTCATCAGCCTCGCCCTCGTTAGGAGGCAAGTGAGCATAGATGTTTGTTGAGGTTGGTGGTGTAGCTTTCTTTAGCATTTCTGAGAAAGAACGTTCGGATCGTCCCGCAAGGGAACGTTTTAGTTTATCCCCGCGTAGTTTGTACGCGGGACATGCCGAGATATCATGCAGATTCTCTGCACAGTAAGGACACTTCTCAGCATTCTCACTGCACGAATCATCTAGATGATTCTCCCCGCATTTTCCACAGTGGGCTTTATTGCTACAATGGGTGGCTGTGTGAGTGTTTACACTTTGTGCAATTCACAGGCAGACGAACCTTGTGCAAGAGGACGTAATTTGGCAAAGCGGTACCAGCGAAGGTCAACCGATAAGAGTTTGATTGGGGGTACGTTTTTGAACCATCCCCCGCAACTACTACTGAGTGCAAACGCTTGCACTCGAGTATTTTCACTGGTTGAAGTATGCGGTCTCTAAAACGGCCAACCCCGTACTGCAGCAGATCCTCGCATGTTAAACTGTCATCGGTGACAACGCCTTCAGACTGTACTTTTACAGCTGGAATATACACGTGATAGTCCTTCGTAAAGTGCTCGCAGCAAGCAATATCGTTTGCCTGCTTTGAGTTAGTCAGCACGACCCTCAGCCTGTCTGAGCGGACCTTTTTTATTTCGGTCACAGCCGAGAACCGTTCCGTTAGGTCTTTTGAAATCTGTAATAGATTCAGCGATTTTGTTTTGGGCCGAAAGAAGACCACAAAGGGACCGGTCGAGAGCTCTGGATATTGTTTGGGTCGGGGGAGAGCCTTAGGAGTCGACTCGATCTCCATTTGGCCATCCGGGGAGGAAGCCATCGACACCGTCAACGCACGGGGTCAGCACCCGCGCAGACGGGAAAAAGCCGTAAATGTATCAAAACGGTAGATTTCACTTATCTGTATACTCGTTTCCCACGACGCACTAGTCCAGCTTAAATAGCTGGTTATTGTTCAATCCTCGCTTTACGAACAAAAGGTTGACGAATGTGGCCTAACGGTTAACACACGCACAAAAGAAAATAAAAGTCCAAACCTCGAAGAGGCAGAGAATGGCAAAATAACCTTGAACGCGGATTACTGCACTGTTCTGTTTCCAACAGACCGAAAACAAAACACTTCTATCTCGATCGAGCGATGCGTAGAGACTGACATAGATATTTATTTGTGAGAGAATATCTGGAGCATTTATTTGACCAGTTAATATCTTCTCAACAAATACTGCTCTAAATGTGTTCCGCCTTTTCGCTAGGGTTTCCATATCGAGCAGACGACAGCGATCGATGTACGGTGGTAGCTCTGCTGGGTTACGCCATGGGAGAGTTCTAAGAGCAAAACGGCGGAATCTTGCCTGCACTGCTTCTATTCGATTGATCCAAATGTTCGTATAAGGACACCAAATGGGTGCTGAAGCTTCCAGGACAGATCGAACTAGTGAGAAATAGAGTGCCCGTAAACAATATGGATCAGTGAATTCTTTGGCGATTCTTATAATGAAGCCGAGGTTTCTATTTACCTGTGCTATAACATGAGAGTAATGATTTCTGAATGTCAGTTGTGAGTCCAGGAGTACTCCGAGGTCTCTGATAACTGTCATTCTCTCTAGCGATTCCCCTGAGATGGTGTAGCTCCAGAGTATTGGATTTTTTCTGCGAGTAAAAGATATTATGGAACATTTGGCCACGCTGAGAGCCAGCAAGTTGCGACTACACCAATTACAAAAAGCATCTAAGTGTCGCTGCAGTGCAACGCAATCTTCTATTGACCGCACAATTAGAAATAGTTTGAGATCATCAGCGTATATAAGTTTACACCCTGGAGGTATAACATAGCAAACGTCATTGAAGAACAACGAAAAAAGCAACGGTCCTAGATTGCTACCCTGAGGCACTCCCGACAAGCTAATGAAGCTGTATGACTCGCTATTTTCAAATTTTACAGATAGAGAACGATTTACGAGATATGATTTAAGCCACCCTGTGAAATTTGACGAGGCGCCCAGCCGCTTTATCTTTGCCAGTAGAAGAGAGTGATCTACACGATCGAATGCAGCCTTGAGATCCGTGTATACAGTATCGACCTGAGATCCAACTTCAATATTTTTAATACAGAGCGAAGTGAATTGGGCTAGATTAGTAGTTGTCGATCTGCCTGAAAAAAAGCCATGTTGATCCTTCGATATGTATGCTTTGGTCTCACGAAACAGCACGTTTCCTACTAATATCTCAAATAACTTTGATCCAGCGCAGAGTGAGGTTATGCCACGGTAGTTCGCAATATTTTGCTTATCACCTTTTTTAAAAACGGGAAACATAACTGATTTTTTCCAACATACGGGAAACGCCGATTGCAATAGTGATTGATTGAAAATTAGCATTAAAGGCGTACACAATGCGCTTGCGCATCTTTTCAGTATAATGGAAGGAATACCATCTGGTCCTGCTGATGTTGAAGACTTTAGCTTTCTCATGGCAGTTAAAATGTCTTCGTCAGTAAATTGGATATTACCTACATTAATTACATCATGAGGGACATTCTGAAGGCCATATTCCACCTGAGTGGAGCTAGCCGAGTCCTTTTTAAACACACTCGAGAAATGTTGAGCGAATAGGTCACAGATGCCGCTTGGAGTGCTTGATGTTTCACTTGCAAGGAACATACTGGAAGGAAGCCCATTTTCTTTGCGTTTTCCGTTAACGAAAGACCAAAACGGCTTTGGTTTTTGTTTCAGGTTTGATTGGTTTTGTGCTACGTGTCTTGAATAGAGGAACCGATTATATGTCTTGTAACTGTTGCTAGCTTGAATAAACTCTCGTTTTGTAATGGGGTTTCGTCGGCTGGTGTAATGCCGAAGCGCAGCTGCTCGCAATCTTTTCAGCTTACGTAGCTGACGATTGGACCATGCCGGTTTTGGTCGGGGACGTGGTGCGGGAACTGTTATTCTGAATAGCTGTTCCAGGACCAGTGAAAGTTTTTCTACGGCAACATCTACATCGATCGCGGAATTCAACAAAGTCTCCCAATCAATTGCCTGTAGTGAACTTTGAAGCCTAGAGAAATCAGTCTTCGAAAAGTTGAACTCCCTGACATGCAGAATTTCGTCAAAAATAACCAACTGGGGACAAATCTGCGTTACTAGAAGATTAGGATAATATGCGTCACAGGCAACTAATGGCTCAAGGGCTTCTGAAACGGCGCAGTTAATAGAAGCTTCTTCATTTACGAACAGGAGATCCAGGGTTCGATTTCGTCTGTTATTTACGGTACACATTTGCAGCATGTTCAATATAGACATTCCGTCCAATAAGGCAATACTCGCTCTCGAAAAGATAGATTCAGAAGGATCTGGAAAGGCATAACCGGAGGGTGTACTCTTCCAAAGAAGGCCTGGCTGATTATAGTCACCAAACAGTAGATGAGCCATGTTGGGTTGAGTGGAAGTTGCGATGTCAAGTGCTGAGTCTATGTGCTTCTGAATAATATCTATATCACTTGCGGAATCAGGGGGAATGTATACTACGCCTACACAAATATTAGTGTCGCGCCTGCGAATATCTACCCATAGTTGTTCGAGATCGTTACTATCCGTTTTATGTTTGGACGAGAGCCGGTTGGACACTGCAATAAGCACACCACCACCACGTTTTTTCCCTGTACTGTCTGGATCGCGATCTTTACGGTAAACCGTGTACCTTGGGCCGAATAACTGGATCGAATGGATTTGATCATTCAGCCACGTTTCGGTTAGAACAATGACATCATATTCGGCCTCTGAAACAGCGACGAACAACTCGTCAATTTTTGTGCGTAGTCCTCTCACGTTCTGGTATTAGATACTAAGTTGTTCCTCCAGATAGTGTCCTGATGGTTGAGCGGTAGAAAGACGAGCGGCGATGGTGGTGGCGTCTGGCTGTAATAGGGGTGGATTTTCAGCGGGAGCAGCATCTATATGTCCTACTTCGGAAGAACATATACATTCATTGCATTCACCTGTGTAAACAAAAGCAGGAACTTCAAATTGCTCTAATTGTTTTAGACTGCTGTTATCTGACCGGAGCATATCGTAGTCTCTGCTTTCAGATTTTGTTGTCAACATACAGGCGTCGGAGTTAAGCTGATCACGTCCGTTGGTAAGCTGCAATTGTAGATCTGACCGGGAAGGGTCGCTGCCAAGTTCCGTGGCAAGCAGATGGGCGTCGGTGATGGGTTCTAGCTGATTGTGCCCATCGGCAAGCTGCAATTGTGGGTCTGGCCGGGAAAGGTCGCTGCCATAGCATACAAGTTCCTTAGAAAACAGATGAACGTCGTTGATGGAATCAGGCTGATTGCATCCTTCGACAAGCTGCAATTGTGGATCTAATTTAAGGTGCGCAGTATCGTGAGTAGCTTCGGGAGGACATATACCCTCCTTAGCTTTACCTGACCGGGAAAGGTCGCTACCATAGCATACAAGTTCCTTAGAAAACAAATGAACGTCGTTGATGGAATCAGGCTGATTGCATCCGTCGACAAGCTGCAATTGTGGATCTAATTTAAGGTGCGCAGTATCGTGAGTAGCTTCGGGAGGACATATACCCTCCTTAGCTTTACCTGACCGGGAAGGTCGCTGCCATAACATACAAGTTCCTTAGAAAACAGATGAACGTCGTTGATGGAATCAGACTGGTTGCCTCTGTCGACAAGCTGCAATTGGGGATCTAATTTAAGGTGCGCAGTATCTTGAGTAGCTTCGGGAGGACATATACCCTCCTTAGCTTTACCTGACCGGGAAAGGTCGCTGCCATAGCATACAAGTTCCTTAGAAAACAGATGAACGTCGTTGATGGAATCGGCCTGATTGCATCCGTCGACAAGCTGCAATTGTGGATCTAATTTAAGGTGCGCAGTATCTTGAGTAGCTTCGGGAGGACATATACCCTCCTTAGCTTTACCTAACCGGGAAATGTCGCTGCCATAACACACAAGTTCCGTGGAGAGCAGATGAACGTAGTTGAAGGAATCGGGCTGATTGCACCCGTCGGTAAGATGCAATTGTGGATCTGGACAGATGAGGGCGCCATCGTTGCTGCTTCGTTGTTCTAACCAAGATTCATTCTCCGATGGCGTCGCTGCCACAGAAGAAACTGTTAGACATAAACCGGATCCGTTGTCAGGAAGGAATGTCAGGGATATAAAATCATAGTTGCTGTGGTTGATTTGTCGTTTGACCGGAGGAATTATTTGACGAACAACGAAACCGGTTTCACGGTGTTGTGTTAGTTGCTAGGTGTTGTAGGTTGTGCTAGGTCGACGTGACTGCCGAAGACGAGTTTGGTACAGTGGACACTCAGAGCTCCAGGAGGCATGATCTACTTGTATTTGGTCAGCATCAGTTCTCGCAGTATTGGCATTGTGGCAGTTTATGCACTTTCGGAAGTTTGAAACACATTCTTCAGACTTGTGTCCTTCGGCACAAATTGGACAGCATGGGGGCTTCGTGCATGCTTCAGCTTTATGGCCGTACTCAGAACACCGAAAGCAGCGAAACACGTTGACACATTCAGTAATTTTGCAGCGCATCCAACCTAAGTTGACACGTTGTAGCTTTATCAGTTCTTCGAAGGTTTTGGCATCGGTTTCAAGAACAGCAGACATAGGATTGTCTGTGTGTTTTTCGTTTCGCACAACTCGTATCATCGTTCGGTTAGCAGACTCCGAAAGATTGTTTTGCTTTACCAATTTTTCCACGAAATTCTCCGCAGTGATATCGTCAGTGAAACCAGCAATTTTTACTCTGGGTTTCAGAGCTTTTTGAACGTCAGCATCGTACTTTCCAGACAGATTTGCTTTTACTGAACTAAGCAGTTTAAGCGCTGATTCTTGGGAATCGCATCTAACCGTTGCTTCATCGTTGGATCGGAAAAAGGTTTCTTTAACACCCAACATAACAGGGTCGAGCTTGCTTTGGATGTTTTTCTTTGTTACAGTCGCGTCTTGGTGCTCAGTAGGTCTAATGACTACTGTTCGCTCTCGCTTTACTATTGCATTAGACTTCACTGAGAGTGTTTCTGCACACCAAAAAAATCTTAATTTTATCGTCGACGTAATTGCAAACATGACACAATTCAACAAACCGTAATTTACGAAATGGCGGAACATTACCGTGTTCCGTTTAATTTTACATGAAACATATACTTTACATGCGCAATAACATAAAATTACACTTCCTACCATTCAGAACAAACGGTGTATGTGGAGTAAAATTACATGATTTACAAAATTAAACGTCATCAAAATTAAAATCAAACGTAAAACTAAGTCATTTTTGATGCTCGTATATGTCAGGGTCAGGACACGTAAATTTACACTATTTTTTCTAGGTGTGTGCGATGTTCTGGACGGGTACACACTTGGGGGTGTTCTCGTTGGAAACTTTATCACTTCTAGGGGGAACCGTTAGACATCGACGTTTACCCGACCGCAGTTGGCCTATTTCCAAACTATCGCTGCCATTAGGATTGGACTGTTTATGCACCGGACAATCGCCAGCAGATATCATGGGACTTTTCCTTTTTCTGTTTGATGCTGGGTCGCTCACACAAGCTTGCACGACACTTGCGTATGACAGGGTAGTTGTATTTTCACTGGTATTCAAATTCACGAGCGATTGCTTCATAAGCTGGAGAAAGTCCGAAAGTTGTTGCTTGATGTTGTTCTCGATTTTGCCCACACACTCATTCACTAACTTGTGTGTCAGCTCATGTTGTGCCTTCTGCAATTCAGAAACCGCGTTCTGTAGTTCCCCACACTTTTTCAGCACATCATTCAAGCAAGACTGTTTTTTACGACAGTCAAAGTAAACATATCGTAATGCATTATTGCTTTTCAGGGCACTTGCACTGGCGGTATTCAGATCGGCACATTTTTCATGCAGGATATGATCGCAGCCGCCGAAACAGTAAACACGATCGTTCGCTGATGAAATTTTATTCGCACACGCACTGCATAGAACAGTGGTCATGATATCGCTATCGGTGCTTCACACTCTTCTCTGCTCCGCCCCGAGACGGGCTAACGAAGCAAACCAAACAACTAATCACTGGATGGCTACACTCTTAAATAAAAGTAATGTCGCAATGATTAAATTTTAATCATTCTGATACTGAACTGAACTTAGTCTTTACAATGATTACTTTCTCGGATAACTTTTAATCATTGCTATGACTATTCTGGGTTTAGTTTGAATATGCTTATTTTTTCAGTCGTACTGTTCCACATTCTTGCGTGTACCCATCAGTTTGTTGTCATTAAAATTCTAACTGTTAGCGATAAATTTTGTCGCTGTTCTTAGAAAAACATTCGCTTCATAGTGTAGTGTGTAATATCTTGTGTTCGCGTTCGTTTTCCTGTTGTTTAATTTCGCAAGAGAAACCTTTCAGGTAAGTTTGTACTTTAAATCGCTTTCCCCCTCAGGGCAAACCAAATTTGTATCACAGACTTGTACTAATAAATCACAACAAATACTACCGATACATCTCGATTTGCGAGTTTCATTCTCCAGTGCCCTAAAATTAATCCTTGTATAAAAATATAACATACGCTTTTGATTTTTCTCATTTTATGCCAGCATGAACAACCGATCAAATCGAACACCAGCAGCGGCAATATCCACAAGAGGATATAATCAATCTGGATCTCATCTGGATCCACCTATTCCACTCGAGTTGGAGCGGACACTAGTCAACGCATGCCATGTTATAGTTATCGCAACGACATGGTCATTGGATTGAACGTCAACTACGATTCCCGGTTTCGATATCCATTTCAGATACTACTTTATTATATGTATCGCAAAAGATACCACACACATTCGAACGAATCGGCGACTTCTGGTGTAATATGCTGACCGAAATGTGGTTGTTAGCCATGTACTTGAAAAAAGTTACACATGCCTATCGGTGATGGAAGCATTGGATTGTTAAGAGACTGGATGTTTTGCGTATCCATAAAAAGAAACGATCAGATTAGAAAAAAATGATTTGCGCTATCCGTGGACTTCAAGATTAATAAATCACGGAATGCCGGGAGCCACAATTGTAGAAAACTATATGTAAGTATAATTCCAGGCAACTGAACATTCATGGCATCGACGTAATGATGAGAGTTCTATCAATCTTGCAATGCATACATATATTGGAAGCTAAACTACCATTTACACGGTACGTCACCGGTACAGCTCTTCAACGGTACGTCAAACTTAGTTAAATGCAGCTCTCATACAGACGTTCACACATAACATCAACGGCACGGAACGTGTAAGTGCGCACACGAGATATGCATTCAACTTATCATGACGGAACGGTGACATGATGTTGATATATCGTGTGGAACGTACTTAAATTTACTAGATTCATTATTTTATTCTGTGCAAAGAAGATTACAAATTAGTGGTCATATGTCGCTGCCACCAGTGAGCTGCAGATGGGACAGTGTTGTTTAATTGGTATGGCCATCTCTCTCTCTCTCTCTCTCTCTCTCTCTCTCTCTCTCTCTCTCTCTCTCTCTCTCTCTCTCTCTCTTTGGTTAAAAGGTGGATGGGAGCTGATGGTCATATTTCTGCTTGCAAGGAGCTATCTAATCCAACCGAAGTAGTACGGCAGGCACGTTAGGCTGGTGTCGTCTGACCTTGATTGGGCCCTAGTTCAGGGAAGGAGTACAGCACCGACACTTAAGATATAGTCAAATAATAACGCATTTGGTTTTTGGGTATGTTTTGCTGGGTGGGGAACCTTTTGCGCGGTCATAAGTAGAAGCACTGCAGACGCTGATAGGTGCAATGGCTAGAGGGTAGATGTATAGCAAATGCACATTGGTTGCAGAGATTGCTGTTCGTGAGGTTAGTTGTGTAGACACAATTTGATATACTTCAATATGGATGCGTTGCCACGGTTTGTTTGAGCGGTATAGATTCAAGTGTTTTACCAGTGTTCCTAAATATAGCTAGTCTCGTACAAAAATATGCTGGTGTGGTAATGGCTCAGTAAATAATTACTTAAGTAGGACCGACCAGGGCACGTTGAAAAGGATTTCCTGTTTTAGAGTACAAGTCACCTTTTTCTTTTTTCTAAAATCTAACGTTCAACGTTTTCGTGTGCTAGCCTCTCCCTTTGACTATGCAGAGAAAAGTGTACAAAGCGAGAGAACAAACTTTACTACGCCACACTCTCATCGAGCAGTCGGAGTACAGCATCAAAACAAAAATGTATTTTATTGTCTATCCCGAGATAAACTAGCATTTCGTCGATTTGTTGCTATATGTTTCACACATGAGTGCGAACGAAACAAAAATAAACGTCAAATCGTTTTTTCGCTTGCACTAATGCAAAGTGAATAGGCGCGTGATTCGTCGCACGGCTTGGCGGCGCATGGCTGATATGTTACGATGTGGATTTTAGAAAAGATTCGCAATACTGCTGTACGGAAAGTGTGGTCGGTTTGGCTACCGTTCTGGCAAGTGCAGTGGTGATGCGTCGCTGTAGCGAGCTGTACGGCTTGTGCAAATGTAAATGTACCGGAAAAAATGTAGGTCACCGATACCGTTCGCATCCCTGCTTGTGTCATATCTTCCTAGAGTAATGCTATGTCAAAATGTTCGCAATCTTGCGACGCATATTGAAGTTGATGGAATATTGCGACGCAGAGGTTTTATATCATAAACTCCGGGCTGCGTCATAACATCTCAAAACAGATGTACGTCAGGTCCTTGATTTTATGACGCATACTTTTTTTTAATTTTTTTTTAAATTTTGTGCTGTCAGGCCCCCTTAGAGGAAATTTAAGTTAAATAATCAGGAAAGGTTATGAGGCTTTATCTAGGGATTAAAGAAGAATATTTTAAGACCGAATGTTTCTTGAAAAGAACGAAAAAATATGTCCCGATTTTATCAATGTCCCGGTTTTATAATTCACCGAGGGGCTGATAAAAACGGGTCTTCACTGTATTACTTCGGGGGGTGGCTTGTTGTGCTTTCGCAGCACCTATTTCTTCTGCTCTACCTTGGAGCCTCACTGCACCTTTGAGCTTGTGTGACCATCCCTGGCTGCTACTCCGTTATCGATCTGGACTAGCTGAAGTTGCACAGAGAATAAGTAGATAATTATGCTTGGGAGTAGCGAAACATCTTTCAATGTGCAACTCCTGGTAATCTTAAAGTGTTTATTGATCAATACCGGCGCCGGCCAGGCCCGACCGTAGATCGCGGAGGGAAAGGGAAGGAATGGTTAGTCCGATACTTGCTTTTGCTAGAGGTCGTATATACTACTGCGCACTCCACAAGTATCACAGGAGGAGGATATTTTTGTTAGTAAAAGTATAGAAGTTGGATCTACTTCTTCTTTACCGACGCCGGAGAGGTGACTTCACTATCTGAACTAGATATCGATCCCCCAAACTCATAGACCGGGACCAACGGCTTTACTTCTCATCCGAAGGAAGATTTTTTCACTTCAAAAATCTACGACCTCAGCTGGAATTGAACCCAGGCCAACTTGAATAAGTGGCGATCACGCTTACCACTCAACCACCGGTGCCGTCAAGGAATTGTTAGTCCGATACTTGCTTTTGCTAGAGGCCGTAAATACTACTGCGTACTCCACAAGTATCACGGGAGGAGGATATTTGTTAGTATAGAAGTTGGGTTCTACTTCTTCTTTACCGACGCCAGAGAGGTGACTCCACTATCTGGACGAGATATCGATCCATCTCATGGACCGGGGACCGATGGCTTTACTTCCCTTCCGAAGGAAGACGTGGCCACAGATTTTTTCAACTCAGAAAAATCTCAACGACCTCGGCTGGAATTGAACCCAGGCCAACTGGAATGAGTGGCGGTTATGCTTACCACTCAACCACAGGCGCCGTCCTCGGAGCCTCACTCCACCTTTGAGCCATTTAACTCTGGACTTTTCTCTTGCTTCTTGTCTCCATCTATTACGTCGCCATTCAGCTTTCGTCCCATTGTGCCGTTTAGATGTTGATTCCATGAGCCATTTAGCTTCTGTTTCCGTGAGTCATTCAGCTCCCAGTCTTATCACGATCTACTCGGATAACCTCTAGCGGTGAACTCATCCTACTCCGACTGAAAGTTTCCCGACGGAGGAATTTCTCCTGACACCGATACCTGCTTCCTTGAGCGATTTAGCTCTCAGCTTCATCGATATCTCCTCAGATAATTTCCGGCGGTGAACCACCTTACACAGACTAACAGACATAACACTTAAAAACAAAGCTTCGCCCGCTTTAACGGTCATTTTAAATATATCTGTGTTTGGGACTGTGGCCACATTTGAAATTATGGCGCCACTGTCATATGAACAAGCATACGGGGGATAGACCACTAGTGAAAAATTGCTCCCAAACCTGAGGGGTAACCTACCAGTAAATGAGTGTTTGGGACCGTGAATAAAAGGTGGAGCTAGTGTTCTGGGAAAATTGTCGGATTGATGATTTTTGAGGGAATTCCCTTATAGTGTTATGTCTGTTAGTCTGTGTACCTTACTCCGACTGAGAGTTTCCTGGCAGCACATTTTCTCCGATGTTTGTTTTGTGAGACCCGCTGTGGATCTAGTCTACTCAAGAGCGGTAGGGTGTTGAGGTCGATTCGACGATTTCAATTAAGCCTGATGTCCGGTACGCTGGTACCCGATGGCTCAAGTCTAGTCGCGTACTACTCAACTGGTCCCCGGCGGTGGACCTAGTTTGTTTCGTGAGACCCACTCCCATTTTTGTCACGATATAGTCGAATAGTGCAAGCCGTTGCATCTACCCTACTGTGAATTACCCAGTGGTAGATTTCTCCCGATACCTATGTTCGTTTCCCCGGCGGTGGATCTAGTCTACTCAAGAGCGGTAGGGTGTCGAAGTCGATTCGACGATTCCGATAAAGCCTGACGTCCGGTACGCTGGTGGCTCGAGTCTACTACTCAACTGGTCCCCGGCGGTGGACCTAGTCTGCAATTACGGAGAGTTCCCCGGCGGCGGAATTTCCTCCGATTTGTGGTTTAACGGCGGCTTTCTAACCAACTGCGCACTTTGTTGGTCCCTTCGCCACCTTCTCTACAGCTCGGAGAGTATACTCGTAAATACTCTATTGACAACATCCCAGATATGCTCGTCGTTGCATATCTCTTCGACGATATTGTCAACTGTCACATCAGATATACTCTTTCGAACTTCTTTGAATCTAGGGCTTTCGAAGACCACGTGTTCCACTCTTGCTGCCGCTCAGCCAGCGAGTCCGCTCTGACCAGTCTCCTTGCATTTCGTGTATTCCTCCGTGGGTAGCATTCCACATCCTCATAATGTGATGCAAATGGCAATCACGCATACCGCCTCAGATGATATCGCTCTGTACGCACTCGCGACACGCACAGCCATTAGGCGAAACGTGCTAGTCGACTTCTTCCGGTTCCGCTTTGAGTTCAGCCCAGGCCGGTACGCCATACATCAGTATTGGGGATGAGGTACTCACCAGTAGACGAGTCGTGCTGCATTTTGCTCCTCCGTTGTTCGCCATAATCCTTGCCAATGCGTTAGTTCAGTTTTTTTCAACCGGGGGTGAATTCACATGGTGACCTGGTGAATTATGCCGGGTAAATTTCAACTTATCCTAATATTTCCATCCATTTATTGTCTCTATAATATCGTCTCTAAATTATAAAGCCAATAATTCGATGGAAATATTAGGATAACAAGTTCAAATTTACCAGGCATTATTCACCATCTGCCGCACCCCTGGGGGTGAATTCACCCCGGTTAAAAAACACTGCGTTAGTTGTCCTCGCAGCCTTCTCACAAGCCACACAGCTGCCACCACTGATCACAAAACGCTGGATTTTTTTACGGTTGCTGACCAGCACTACCTCCGTCTTGTGGTGAGCCAGCTGCAACTTGACGTCAGGTATCCAGGTTTCAACGATCTACTGTCAACATCTCAGACTCCTCAATGATCTCGCCGGTTATCATCAGGAGATTGTCATCTGCAAAGCCGATCTCGTCTTCCCTGGGCAATTGCAGTGTTAACACTCCGATGTATATTATATTTCAGAGCGTTGAGCCAAGTATGTAATCCTGAGGTACTCCCGACGTGGCCCTAATCGACCTCTGTGAACGTGTTCTTCACGTCGATCGAGACTACGACCCAGTAGCAATTCCCCCTTATGCTTTGCTTTGTTGCTTTCTCCGTGCTCGGGATGACTATGCAAATGGCGTCCACAGTCGATATCCCTTTCCGAAATCCGAACTGTCTCTGCGATAGTTCGTTCTCACTTTCAGAGTAGTTCGTCAGCCTATTAAGGATGACCCTTACCAGAAGGTTACCAAGAGTATCCATCAGGAATGTTAGATCTCCTGGTGGTTTCCCTGGTTTTGACAGCAACGCCAGCTTTTTTTATTTAAGTTGCATGTGCATCATTAGACCCTCTCGCAGGTTGATGGGATTGACGGTATTATAAACATCATCAAGCCACAATAGATTCAAAAAAGCTATCTAAATATAAGGACCTTCGCTCTTTTTAGTTTCCATTTGTACCAAGTTCTACTACTAGAGGTTAATTAGTCTCATGATAATAATCTACCAATCATTATGACTACTCAGGATTTGATTTATATAAGAAGCCCGCTTCAAGATGTTGATTACAATACGCCTCGATAGTGGCGTATCGATGAGGTTTATTTACCCGCTCATAACCAACAATCAACCAGTAACAAATAGATAATTGAGAAAGGATGTGCTATGTGTGGTGGTTGGCTAATCAAGTATTAGTAGTGTTTGAAGTACACTCAGGTTTTTTTACGCGGGGGATACAGGCCGCGTAAATGAAAACCGCGTAAATGAAAACCGCGTAAATTTCAAAATCCGCGTAAAAAAAACCGCGTAAAAAATACCGCGCAAAAAACCGCGTAAAAAAAACTTGAGTGTACTAATGTATGTCTTTCATGTGATGATCATAACTTCAGCTGTATCTTGTACCTGTCCAATCTATCACGTCTCTCATATATTGTCTTTCATTTCTTCTTTTCGAGTCCTATACTGCCATTCTACACCCGCCTAAAGCTGGGTCAGCAAAGATGGTGATAGTGAACGTCTTAACACTCACACATTCTCAAACGTGGTCTCAAGCAGGAACCTACAAAAATGCCCTCGCGCACGCGACTATGAATCGGTCACGTCCGGAAATCTGTCCTTGATCCTAGAAGCCTGGGTCTATGCCTTCAGCTGGACCAATTAAGAAAATACGCTAATACGTATTAGACAACACGTTTCATGGCGACATGACCGGAAACCCTTATCGATATAAGGGCTCTCAATCTCTGCTAGACCGCACACCGAAAATTTGATATCAGATTCACGGCTCGCGCGACCCTTCAGGAACATACGCAAATATGTTACAAAATTATGTCAGCGTACAAACGTTAGAGCCCCTCGCGATTTTCAAAGCAACCTACGCCCATGAACTCGCAAACAGGATTATACCCCGGTGATAAGGTGAACGTCTCAGCACTGATATACTTACCAACGCGATCTCTCTCCTACAAACTCCCGCGCTCGCGCCATCAGGAGTCGGGATTTTTTTGTTCTTTTGATGAATTTTATTAATTTAAATCGTGTTTATCACTCATTTGATATGTTTTATTTATTTCATTTATATTTTCATCAGTTCGTTCAAGGTTTTTGTCGAGCAGAACTCAAACATAAGCGTACGTATCAAAAATATTGGAAAAAAATTGGGTCTGGAGAACCGAAATGTTCCCCAAGTTTTCCACCAAAGCAGTATTACAGTGATTATATCACAGAAACTTGGGATACGATTATTTTCTTTTTAGTTAAGCTACATTGTGATCTTGGCGACCTTTATTATACACTCTCTGCAGGCACCCTTCTTTTGTTGCTATATTTTCAATTAGATCCATGCTAACACTCACTAACACAAATTGCTTATTCTCTCATATACACTAACAATCTCTCATTCCAAACGTACAAACGTGGCCTACGCGATAACACAAACCTGGTCACAAATACGAACGCCCGCGATCTCGCAAATATGCAAACACCCCGATTGATTAGGTGAACGTTGGAACCTAAGAACCTAAGCTCGCGCAATCATGAATCGGTCACGTCCGGAAGTCACCGCCCTTGATCCTAGCAGCCCAAATTCATGCCTTTAGTTGGACCAATAGAAAAAAAACTAGACAAGACGTCCACGCGCGATCATTGAAGAATACGCGAACATGCGAATGGTCACACGCTTATAAAAATAATGTGTCCACGCGAAGTTACATACATACTAGCACACGCGACAAAAACGTCCACATACAAACGCTCGAGTCCTTCGCGATCATCCACGCACGACCATACCCACGATCTTGTAAAAAGTATAACACCCCGGTGACTAAGTGAATGGTTTAGCACTTATAAATTAACAATCCCGGTCTCGAGAGTGAACCTCCAAATGCCCGTGTCCGCGCGATCATGAATCGGTTTCGTCCGGAATCCCTTATTCTCGGCCCTAGTAGCATAAGTCCAATGCCTTCAGGTGGACCAATCAAAAATATAATGCTCATATCCACTAAACTACATAAAAATCGAATGTATACACACAAAGCCACATACACGCGACAAACAAATATAAAAATGCTTGAGCTCTTCGCGACCATCCACGCAACCTATACCCGCGCTCTTCCAGACATTATAAAATCCCTGTGATAATATGAACGTCTCAGCACTTGTAATCACTCAAACGCAGTCTCAAGCGTGAATATACAGTCCCCCGTACTCGCGCGATCATGAATCGTTCACGTCCGGAAGTCTCTATCCTCGATTCCAGAAGTCTAGGTCAATGCCTTCAATTGAATCAATTAAAAAGAAAACTCTCATATACACTAGACAACACGGTCCATGGCGACATGACCGGGAAATCTAGTGATATGGAGTAACTCACTCCCTGTCAGAATGTGATCCGTACTGTAGCCCCTCGACTTGCTCAGTGGGTGGTTGGAGGGGGATTATGCTCTCTACTGCTGGTATACATTCAGGGTTTTAGTTGTACTCACCACGGAACACATTCACTTCGGGAACAGGGGAAACCGGACCATCAATCGCTGCTGCAACCAAGGTGGACAACTAAAAAGGTAAAGCAATATTTTAATATTCTCAAAAGCGATACCGTGAATGCTCTTTCAGCGGAAACATCCTAGGACGAGGACTGACGACTCCTTTCGAGTCCGGAAACCGATTCAAAGTAGTGGTGTTATTGTACGGACAATGTTATACGAGAATATACAGATGGTACAGAAATTTAATTTATACATACAATTTATTACCAAACCCTAACTAAACTTAATGCTGTGTGACGTCACGATTTAGCTACTTGCGGATCTTTTTATCTGGTGCAGGTTTACAGTGGTTGTGCGGCTGACTATTACAGCCATGGCGAATTCCGGTGGGTCTGGGTTTGCTGGTGGCAGGAAAACGGTCCGGGAATTTGAAGACGACAAACCTGCCGACCTCTTACTTGCACACCGTCAATGACAATGGCGGCGTTAGCACACTGGCGGAGTTGCCAAAAATGGCGGCGAATCTCCCCAGCGCGTCGGATCTAGGGTTCTTCAGCAAGGACTCTCGGTTCTCTAATCGGTTCGCTTTGAGGATTTCTGTTTAGCGTGCTTCCTGTGAAGAAACCCTTCGGACGTAGTCCGAAGCCAGAGAAAAAAAGGTCCCCTGTGGACCTGCACAACGCAAATTAGCATATACTAAGGTGTTTCGAAACCCTACCTCGCACCATCTTTTAACCTGTTTTATGTAGCAATTTTACCTTTTTAACTTGATTTTAATTTGTATGTGATTCGTGCTTTTCAATTTCTTCGTTTTTTCTTCGTTTTGTGACACTGTTAAAATACATACAAAAATTTACAATTTGTTTTATACTAGGACAATACGCTATCACTATTTACTAACCGTACTATAACCGTTCATAATTAATGTATATATAATAACTTTTACTTTTACTCTAATCTATCTGTATCTAAAACAACAAAAAAGAACATTATTCACACAATACACCACTTAAACTGTACAAGAAAAATCACATTGAATAATGAGAAAAAACCGCGCGCACTTCTGACTTCCTCGAATGTCGAGAACCGAAAGAACTATCTTGGCGACCGCCGAGCCTAACTCAGCTCGGATGATACCGAAAAACCTCAATTTTTGCGATATCATCCGAACTGACATTTAAATTGTCAAAACCTTGGCAGCCCTTCCAATAGCTGCGACAGCGATGGATAGCATGTTGCGCTACGTTATGCTCACACCGTTGTGATGAGACACCTTGGGTGAGCACCTGCAACCCTTCTGCGTGAGTGACCCACCCGTCTCAGATGACAACCTGGACTTGGAAGGCCATCACTCACACATTTTGATGTTTTACACAGAGTAGGAGTTAGGGATTGGGAAAGGGAATGAGCAAACCTAGCGGCACTTATCAATTTGGCAAAGCCAACTAACGACTGTCGTAACCGGTGGTTACAGTACACCGAAAACTAAATATCAGAATGGCGGTCCGCGTGGCACATACACACGAGCACACGCGACAAACACGTCAACAAACGATACTTCAGCTCTTTGCGATCATCTACGCACACCTACATTCGCGATCGCAACACTCTGGTAGTACTTACGAAGTTACAAGCGCGGTCTCAAACGCGAACCCGCAAACGCGCGCGATCATGAATCGGTCACGTCCGGAAATCTTTATCCTCCATTCTAGTAACTTAGGTCCACACATTCAGTTATACCAATCGAAAAATAAAGCTCATATCCACAAGGTAACACGTTCCTTGGCGACACGACTGAGAACTCTAGTGATATGTGAAAGCCCACTTTTTTCTAGAATCTGAACCGCACACGAAAAATCAAATATCAGATTCACGGTCCGCGCGGATCATTCTAGAATACACGCGAATATGCGAAAGCAAACGGCATTTATATAGAATTTATGCACGCGAAGTTACATACACGTTAGCACACGCGACATACAAAGGCACACGCGATCGAACACGTTAACGTACAAATGCTCGAGCTCTTCGCGATGATACACGCGATCGCGAGTCCCTACGCCCGCACATACCTGAACCGTACAATAATTATCACTTTCAGAATCACGGCCCGCTACAATTGGCCTAAGGCAGTGTTTTAGTGGGCGACATTGCCTGTCTCGTATGCAAATTGTAGTATGTGATTCTGACGAGGAGCCCTTCCGAGTACTTAGCTCTACAGCTCCAGTAGGACAACTCTCGAAAAAAAACATTCGGCGCATTATTAATACTCAATAACAATACTAACTCTTCTCTTTATTTTATTTTTATTTATTTTCGGTCTCATGCGTTATATTCTTGTGATGACCTTTTCGAGCTCATACATCCAAGAAGAGCAACATTGATTCTTCTCTGCCATCAGACGTCGGCAGTTTTTAGCACAATGGAGATGTATTCTCATACTCAATGGAATCAGATAAGTAGGAACGATCAACAAACTGCAAGTAGTATATTACACATTTCTTATTTTAACGTATAAAATATTATTCGTATTAAATTATTATTTACAGGCTCCACACATATCTCAACACACACAAATACACAAATGCTTGACAGGTGACTGGGCCAAGTGCATTCACTCGTAGGCTCGATCTATCATTTCGATGATCGCCTCACTAACACAATCAATTGCATATTCTTCCAAAACGTACAAACGCCCCTAACTTTCGCGATAACACAAACCTGGTCAAAAACGCGAACTTACATTACAATTTCAATCATCCACACACACCTACGCTCGCAATTTCGCCAACATTAAAACACCCTTTTACTTAAGTGAACTTTTCAGCACCTATAACTTTACAACCGCGGTCTCAAGCATTAACCCACCACTCGCGCGATCATAGACCGGCTACGTTCGGAATTCTCTACTCTCGATCAGCCTAGACTCATGCCTTCAGTTGGACCAATCAAGAATGATGCTCATATTCACCAGACAACACGTTCCTCTACCATACACTAAAAATAAATTATCAGATCCACGGTCCGCGCGCGATCGTTCAAGAATGCACGTGAATATGCGAATGGCCACACGAATCTAAAATCGAATTTATGCACGCAAAGTTAGAGACACGCTAGCATTCAAATGCTTGAGCTTTTAGCGATCACACTATTACACAATTAGTAAACGCCCACGCTAACCCAGACAGATATGCACTCCTGGACTCGAACGCTAAAAATCACACCTTCCACGCATACACCACCCAGGACTGAACATTAGATTCATACATACAAAGCAACAAGTATTCCTTACAGGTATTCGTTTGGCAACCGGGGGAAGTACATCTCAAACGCAGAACTTATCATTTCAATGATGGCCTTGGATCTGCGTTGCCTGTGTTCAAGGCACCATAGCTTTGTCCGTCAGGTCAAGGATGTATGAAACCCGCTAGCCACCACCCTCGGCCCTAGTTGCCCATAAAGGGACAAAAAAATATAGCATAGTAAAAAAAACTTGCATTTAAACGCCTTTAAAAACTATTGCATTTCTTGTAGGTTTTCAAATTGACGTTATTTGATGTACACATAACAAATATTACCAAAAATTGTCAAAGCAGGAAACTTAGAATCATCGAAACCGGTAATATGGTGTGCACATGTGTCCAGATGTCTTCAAATAGGGCGGCATTCTTCGTCGATCATCGAATTGATGTGTTATGAAATGCCGTATGATAGGAATATTCATAAACCATTGAATCGTTGTCCAGAATTTTGAAAACAGGTTCAATAATGTGCATATATGCAAAAATATAATTGCATTTCTCATAAATTGTCGATATAATTTATTCATTTCAATTCTTTGCAGCTCAGATGTCGACTAACCTCAAATGCATTGAAAGTTGCTGGTATCACTAATGTCATCGGTGAGCTGCAGATCGAAGATTGCGAAGATGGTGTGGAATGTTGCTACTGTGGTATCCAACAAACCAACCAACCATGCGCAGTGGTGATGTGCAATATCTACAAGAAGTGGTTTTGCAATGACCGCGGAAGCATCTCCAGGATCCACATGGTTATCTTGCGCGACAATGAGCCACCGTGCGGAATGTGTTTGTTTCCGGTTACATCCCGACCAGGGCATATTCATTTGTTATACTGCCGTATAGATAACTAAACGCCTTATCCAAATTGGAGGCATGGTTTTTAATTATATTATCCATCGCTTACAGACGATTATGTATAGCAGATCCTTCAATGATATACACTGGGACTAAGGCCAGTCGCAACCTGTAATTGTCGGCTTTGATAGAAACCATCGCCGGTGCAGTTTCGTTATGCTAATGGCTATGAATGTCAAGCTATATTCTCTGATGAAGTTCTAAGCAGATTTAAGCAATCTTCTGAAAGAAAATCTGGTACAGAAGCACATTGAGATCCGTTCGGTTTAAAAGTACAACACCGTATGTATCTCGAATTTTTAGTTTCGATCGAAATCCTTCTGCAAAGGCATTCAACAAACTGAGGTGTGGAAAGAAATGGATATACCATTTCCCGGAATATACATGTCGGATTTTAATTTTGGTTCGATTTTCCGATTAATGGTATCCGGAGATATAGTACATTCCGAGAAACGGCTTTCCATGTAACACTTCCGGGAATTGACCGACAGTAATCCTGTTTAAGCAGCAGTGGTGGAATCAAGCCTGGTGCGTTGAATGGTCATTATAACTCCTTCAGAGTACATGATTACATCGTTTTCCTGCTACGTTTTATTTTCATTATTAAATATCCTTTGTTCCGGTTAATTGATTCATATTTTGTTTACTCCTTCACACAGGTCCGGTATGTAGCATGATGAACGGGTTGAGGAATGCAATTGTGTTTTTCACTTCAGATTGCGTAGATAACCGTCGATTCTTCAAGCAAACTATTTCACCAGAGAGAACACTTTTTCACACATCCACTGGTAAAGTTTTGCGGCGAAAATTACTATTTATCACGAATAAATGAGGGTTTAATTTCAACGCAACGGATCACATCACCATCACACACAGTAAACAATCACATCACATATATAACCCGTTTAGGAAAATTCAGTTTTCCCTCCACAATTTAGATATTTTATTAACGGAGCATTAACAATAATTCGTTGGTATGTCTATTTTATGGGCCATTTTTTCGCTTTCCCGTTGATTTGGTTTGAGATTTCTAGCACTGATGTTGTCCTATGCTGATTTGAGCGATTCTCTGAGTCCTGCCACTATCCCATGTAGTATGTGTTATCAAAAACATCGCGAAGCATGAAGTTCTAAATGTTCTCAAACGATATAATATCCGAAGAGAGTGACAAGAGTTATGAGAAATGTCTCATCACACTGTTAGGTGAATTAAAAGCGTTTTACATTTCTTATAAAAGAAATGTATAGAATTCGCTCAAACTTTCAAGATTTTTTCCGAGGCCCGGAGGGCCGAGTCTTATACACCAATCGACTCAGCTCGACGATTTGGGACAATGTCTGTGTGTGTCTGTGTGTGTATGTAACGCACAAATTCTCATTAGTGTTTCTCAGCAATGGCTGAACCGATCTTATCCAAACCAATTTTAAATGAGAGAACTAAAAAACAGTATAAACGCTATTAATTTGTTTTTGATTCTGATGTTTAGTTTCCAAAATATGAATGTTTGAATGCGTAAAAATGGCGCTTTTCACAGTTTTTTTTAAATTATCTGCCGAAATTGACAATATAGATTAACAGTTTATATGTTTTTAGACATATTTAACGAATACCTTTCGAACAAGCTGTAGATTGTTGAAATCGGACTATTATCAAAAGAGATATTTAACATTAAATGCGGACGAAAGATTTTTATCATTTCCCATTGCCAGAAATATGACCAAAAACATGTAATCTAATATTAACGCCAAAACGGCTTATTTTAGGTCAATAGTATCTTCGGAGAAATTAATGAAGGCAATATGCCCTTTCTTTTGGTATTGTGCTTTTGCTGATTAATCTCCCTATGAGTGAGATATTTTCACAAATTTTCTTGGAAGTGATTATATCGAAATTATGCCTTCAGCAAATTTGTAGGTCTTACTTTTGCGAATAACTTTACTGAAGACTTTAAATATCTGTTTTGAATACTTCAAAAGTTATGGCTTGTTGTTTGTGGATTACTCTTTGTCGCCTATTTATTGTTCAATATAGTAATAATCCATTGAAATAAGCCAAACATTATTTCGATAAAACGAATTTTGTATTTCATTTTTCTATCTACATCCGCTAGAAATAATCACCGAACACGTCCAAGTTGTCTGGAAGGAACTTGATAACTTATCAGTGCAAAAATGTTCATTTGTGCGAACCTTCTGACTGCAATTTCTCTTACTTATAACCATCGGATCGATCTGAAACATAGCGGAAAATGAAAGCGAAGTAAATAACTCCAAGCAACGGCGAAGCCAAGAGAAGGTTTTGGGGTTTAACACCATACAACACCCCCCCCCCACCACACCCAAAAAAAAAATTGGATTGAAATTGAAAATTTATTGATGCAGACTGATTAAATTTAATATTACAATAACAATTGGGAGTGGGCGTAGCTTATTGGTAAATCGATTGCCTTGTACGCAGCGCACCTGGGTTCGAGTCCCGACCCCGCACATAGGGTTAGAAATTTTTCCTAAGAGATTTTTCTAACCCGAAGAGGCGAATGACCTAAGGTTAAAACCTCTATAATTGAAATAAAAAAAAATGCAATAACAATTATGTGATCCGTAGATTGATAACCTGTTGTTGAAAACATCATGAGGACTTTTGATAAATTGTCGGAATGGGGTCCTGATATGCAACTGTTCTATTGGTCTTGATTTCACAGTTGTCTAATTGCGTCAATATCAAATTCCTGCCTGAAAACATTCCAATAGAAAATTCCAGAGTTCTGTAATCAATCATAATCCTCAGATTTATTTTCAAATTGATCTCGTTTTTGTAGAGATGTACTGTAATAAGGGTCTTTATTTAATAGGAAGCGAAGTTAAAATTGATTTAATGTCTATGAAACATAGAACTGCTCACCATAAAAAATGCATAACTTTCAACATTTGCTAAAAAAGTTTTTGCCTTTCTCATTCACTCTAAAATTCGTCAATCTAATCCCGACCCGGAGGGCCGAGTGTCATATGCCAATTGATTGAGTTCGTCGAGATCGGAAAATGTCTGTGTGTATGTATGTGTGTGTACGTGGAAAAAATTGTTATATATGTTAATCAGAGATGGCTGGACCGATCTGCACAAAGTTAGTCTCAAATGAAAGGTACAACCATCCCATCGGCTGCTATTGAATTTTTATTGATTGAACTTCCGGTTCCGGAGTTACGAGTTGAAGA
This sequence comes from Topomyia yanbarensis, assembly GCF_030247195.1. NCBI lineage: Eukaryota > Metazoa > Arthropoda > Insecta > Diptera > Culicidae > Topomyia > Topomyia yanbarensis. The sequence goes on from NC_080671.1 coordinate 229,503,703, forward strand.
GTGCAATCACACAGCAAATTCCCATATAAACTGAAATGAAAAATTTTCAAAATCAAATTTGTATTTTTAATGCCAAATGACTTTAAAATGCATGAAACATTGAGATGTTTGACAAAAATTGACTTTTTTGGACTTTGGTACATTTTTGCCTTTCTCATATAGGAAGGTTATGCAATCACTCTAAAAATCGTCAATCATACCGGCCCGGAGCGAGTATGCAGTGAGGGGTTGCTACTTTAAAATTAAAACTAGTTTAAAATTTCTTAACAAGTTGACAATTTTCGGCAGGACCTGGACCTCCCGGATCTTTCTCCATGATCCGCCGCTGGCTTCAAGCGATGTTTCAGTATCACATAGTATCTCAAGATCGTGGCTGTCGATCCATTGTATGTATGTGCAAATCGTACTGAACATGTAATATTCATTTCCACAATTGTATTGAACATAACCAGCCATGGAATCGTAGTCTGGACAAAGGAGACAAGCACAATTGCACCACTAGGTGGATTAAAACAGGTTTTCATTTTGGGAATGCGTCGAGTTGAGACGAAAACGTAATATGATTAATAACGAGGATAACACTTTCCGAATGTAGAAAGAAATATATGAAAAATGACGATTTCCATTCGACTCTAGCAGGTTCTTATCGATTTTGATGAGCATTTGATTTTTGTTGTATGACCAATTATATGTATAGGTCAAATGTTTAAAAACAGTAATTCAAGGTCAAGATAGCATCATTTTGAAACCGCCAATTTCGGAGGTTTAGTATCTTCGATGAGTTTTACAAACGTTAAACAGCGCATCATTTGATAAAATAATTTTGACGGTATATCGTCCAAGAAGTATTTAAGGTGAATTTTCTCAGGTTAATATTCATGACTACAATAAAGTCTCAACAAATTCGCTAAAGACACGAACTCTTTTACTATTTTCTGAAGAAATAATTTCTGCATAATTTTAAAACTTCAAAAATTACTGTTTCGGAATTATTCCGTTTGGACAGTATGATCGATTTTCACCAAACCCCCACCAATCCGAATTTCTTGCTACGCCGCTGTCTTCAAGTAAGTAGAAACAAAGTCGTTCTACACTCGTTCACAACAAACTTCTTCGAATGCTGAATATCTATTATAATACATTGAAACCCCGATTTTATCAGCCAAAATTGAACATATGTTTGATGGGCTCTAGCAGACGAACAAGACTGAATTCGAGTAAATCCTTTCTTGCGCATGTTTTCCTTATCATGAAGATGGAAATATGCAAAAATAAAAAGTTCATCATAATCAGATATAGTTATCAGACTACATCAAGGGACGGAAAGAATATTTCAACAGCTTCAGTTTATTATAAAGAAAAAAAAATTGCCCGATTTAGTCAATGTCCCCATTTTGTCAGCCTAAAATACACCATGAGATTGATAAAAATGAGTCTTTATTGTATGTATTATTCACTGTGTTTCACATTAATCACGGTGTTTCCTAAAACCGTTAATAACTAAAAAACCGATTTAATGCACCTAGCAGTGAGATGAGACATTTCCTACACATTTCACTATTGGATTAGTTTGCAGAACTCACGACAAGTAGGCACCCAACTAGAGGTGGGATGAAAACAGTTTCTAGTCTTGCACGAATAAAATCTCGAATAAACTGAATAAATTATAGAAATCAACAAAACGACCGAAATAAAAAAGTAAAGCAAAAAATGAAACAATAGGTTTTTAAATCCATAAAATGAGTAGAAAAATTAATGTAAATCAAAATTATAATATACACGAATCAAATTAGATTAGGGTATTACATAAAAATTAAGATTATATTTGGAAATAGTTATAAGATTAATAGAATAAATTGATTCATCTAACAAATTGAATGAAATAAAACGAATGACTGGACATGAAATGCATAAAATTAAAGATATGAATAAAATGAATCAAATGAATCGAATGAATCAAATGAATCAAATGAATCAAATGAATCAAATGAATCAAATGAATCATATGAATCATATGAATCAAATGAATCAAATGAATCAAATGAATCAAATGAATCAAATGAATCGAATGAATCAAATGAATCAAATTAATTAAATGAATTAAATGAATCAAATTGATTTAATTCATTCAGTGAATACAATGAATCAAATTAATGAAGTGGATCAAATGAATAAATAGAATGGATGAACAAAATGAATAAAGTAAAAAATAAATGAAATGCATAAATAAAACAAACGAATCAAATAAACAAAATGAGCTGAAGTAATAAAATGAGTAAAAAGAAGGAAATGAGAAGAATTAAATGCATTGATTAAAATGAAAAATTGAACAATGGTAAAAGGTTATAAATTAATATAAAGAAATAAATTGAATCAAATAAATTACTTGGATGAAATGATTAAAACTGAAACTTTAAATAACCTGTAGTCAGATTTTTAAAATGAAGAAACTGAACAAAACGAATAAACTGGAAAAAATAAATAAAATGCATACAATGAAAACAATGAATAAAATAAGTTAAATGAATGATATGAGTAAAATGCACAAAAAGAATAAACTGATCAGAGTGAATCCAAAGAATGAAACGAATAAAATAAGTAAAATGAACGCAGATGAACAAAACGAATAAAAAGATGCGGAATGAAATAATTAATTAAAATGAAATGGTCATATATTTGAAGCTAAAAACATTTTTGAATAAAGACAATTAATAAACCGGATTGTACGAATTTGAGAACCATTGCATCAGAAAGTTTTGAAATGTTTTTGAAAATCCCATTTTCTGAGAAAAGGCTAATAAATATGCAATGGACTTTCTAGGCCTTCCACCTTTTTTGGTTTTATTCTTTTTGTTTTCATGCTTCTTTACTTGACGAATTCGAAGTTTACTTTTTGGCCACATATTCCCGAAAAAAAGATCCCATTTAGTAGCTCCCAATTTTCACGGCACGGAGTGCTTTGATGTGAAAACGTGTGAATTCGCTTTCGGAAAACATTTTCTGTCTATTTTGATGAAATGGTGACGTGCCGTTTACACTCCGCTCGGTTTTCAAAAATCAACACATTGCGTGGATTGTACCCTAATCCCGCAACACAAGCTCACTCCGTCTCATTATTACAAACACTAACACATGATATCATCGATATATCGGAATCTCTACTTTGTACGAAAAGAGCCAACCACTTCTGGCCGATTGCACACACACACACAAATTCATCCATATCGCTTGACCCTCAATACAGCAGAAGCAAACAAGTTCTTATCTGTTCATCATTCACATTCCCTCCTGGCTCATGGAAAACCAGAAAACCGCCAACCGCTTGAAACACTAGCGAGTACTTTTCACCATTGCACCAAAATTCTTAAGCAACTTTCACGACATGTCACCCACAGAAAAACAATAAACCACAACAACGCGCGGAGCCAAATGAAAGTGTGACCGCCGCCTTCGGCTTTTCGAACCGAACTCAAATGGTGTTATTAATACGTTGCACTGAAAAAATATGGAAATAGGGTTGTCTACCAAACGTTAAATATAACGTGTAATTTAAAAAAAATAGATGAAAGTTGGAATGTTTACTTCAAAAGGCCATATCTCAATGGTATGTTGACTGATTCTAATTATTTTTTCATTATTGAACAGGTAGACGTTTCATCGTTAATTTTCATCAAGAAGAATATAAAATAGAGTTTGCTACTTCAAACAATAGACAACTTAATTATTCTCAACTATATGTATTATCACTATTTAGTAAATATCTTTATATTCAAAACGACGACCTATCAATTTCTATACATTAGTTGAATGCAACGAACGCAAACTATAAATCATGGAAAAATAAAACCATAAATTCAATACATATATTCAAAAATATAAAGGTATTTGCTGATTCAGATCAATTTATGTTATGATACGGTTTTTGTTGGAAATTTTGTACAATCGTGATTCGCTGGTTGGGTTGACAGATGTTAAAACTGAGGGATGTTCTTAGTAGGGGGATCAAAGAGGATGTTATTAGTACAAGTTCATCTGCTCATATCTCTAACTATTGTTAGTTTGATTGTCGAATTGAATTTAACATGAGAATTTGACATTCAGATGTCGACAATGGACCAACTAGCGCGGAGGTCCAACTAAAAAGCGGCTCCTGTTAAAAATTGAGCGACCAGCGAATCACGACTGTGTTAGTTTTAACATTTCATATATCCATAATTTGTAGTAAACAGCAATTGCAATCAACTAGTATATACAAATTGATAGGCCGCTATTTTTAATACAACAATAATCACTAAATAATTATAATTCATATAGTTGAGACCATTTATATTGTCTATTTATTTATGTAGAGAACTCTATTTTATATTCTTCGTGATGAAAATTAACGATGCAACGTCTACCTGCTCAATAATGAAAAAAGAATTAGAATCAGGCAACATACCATTGAGATATGGCCTTTTGAAGTAAACATTCCAACTTTCATCTATTTTTTTTTAAATTTACACATTATATTTAACGTTTGGTAGACAACCCTATTTCCATATTTTTTCAGTGCACCATATAAATAACACCTTTCGTGCATTATATTTATGTAATAAAATGGTAAGGTTTTCCTTCAAAAGTCGCGACACGTATAAACGATCTAAATAGTCAATGGGCAAACATGGATTCACGCTTGAAGTCTGGTAGAAAACCCATCTATGACCGCATACCACATCCAAACCGTTATAACTTTCGATTCCGTCAATGAAATATTTTCAAACTTGCAAGGGATATACTTGATTACTATATCTTTCGAATTCCATGTGCTAAATAAGTAGACAAATATTTTTTTGTTCATAGAGATTGGACCAAACCCGTGGGTGTTTGCTGGTAGCCTTATGAAACGTATCATAAAACTTCAAATCGCCATATATCTCGAATCCCTCGATATATCATTTTGAAATTCACTGAGAAGATGCTTGGATACTGTATCTTTCGAATGCCGTATGCCAAATTTATGGTCATTTTTTACATTTCTTATAAAAGAAATGTATAGAATTCGCTCAAACTTTCAAGATTTTTTCCGAGGCCCGGAGGGCCGAGTCTTATATACCAATCGACTCAGCTCGACGATTTGGGACAATGTCTGTGTGTGTGTGTCTGTGTGTGTGTATGTAACGGACAAATTCTCATTCGTGTTTCTCAGCAATGGCTGAACCAATCTTATCCAAACCAATTTTAAATAAAAGAACTAAAAAACAGTATGAACGCTATTAATTTGTTTTTGATTCTGATGTTTAGTTTCCAGGATATGAATGTTTGAATGCGTAAAAATGGCGTTTTTTGCAGTTTTTTTAAATTATCTGCCGAAATCGACAATGTAGATTAACAATTTATATATTTTTAGACAGCTTTAACAAATACCTTTCGAACAAGCTATAGATTGTTGAAATTGAACTATTATCAAAAGAGATATTTAACATTAAATGCGGACGAAAGATTTTTATCATTTTCCATAGCCAGAAATATGACCAAAAACATATAATCTACTATTAACGCTAAAACGGCTTATTTTAGGTCAATAGTATCTTCGGAGAATTTAATGGAGGTAATATGCCCTTTCTTTTGGAATTGTGCTTTTGCTGATTAATCCCCCTATGAGTGAGATATTTTCACAAATTTTCTTGGAAGTGATTATATCAAAATGATGTCTTCAGCAAATTTGTAGCTCTTACTTTTGCGAATAACTTTACTAAAGACTTTAAATATCTATTTTGAATACTTTAAAAGTTATGGCTTGTTGTTTGTTGATTACTATTTGTCACCCATTTATTGTTCAATATAGTAATAATCCATTGAAATAAGCTAAACATTATTTCGATAAAACGAATTTTGTATTTCATGTTACCATCTACAACCGCTAGAAATAATCACCGAACACTTCCAAGTTGTCTGGAAGGAACTTGATAACTTATCAGTACAAAAATGTTCATTTGTGCGAACCTTCTGACTGCAATTTTTCTAACTTATAACCATCGGATCGATCTGAAACATATCGGAAAATGAAAAGCGAAAAAAATAACTCCAAGCAACGGCGTAGCCAAGAGGTTTTGGGGTTTAATACCATACAACCCCCCCCCCCCCCCCTCACAACACCCAAAAAAAATATTGGATTGAAGTTGAAAATTTATTAATGCAGACTGATTTAATTCAATATTACAATAACAATTATCTGATCCGTAGATTGATAACCTGTTGTTGCTAACATCATTAGGACTTTTGATAAATTGTCGGAATGGGGTCCTGATATGTAACTGATCTATTGGTCTTGATTTCACAGTTGTCTAATAGCATCAATATCAAATTCCTGCCTGAAAACATTCCAATAGAAAATTCCAGAGTTCTGTAATCAATCATAATCCTCAGATTTATTTTCAATTGAGCTCGTTTTTGTAGAGATGTACTGTAATAAGGGTCTTTATTAAGTAGGAAGTGAAGTTAAAATTGATTTAATGTCTATGAAACATAGAACTGCTCGCCAAAAAATGCCTAAATTTCAACATTTGCTAAAAATGTTTTTGCCTTTCTCATTCACTCTAAAATTCGTCAATCTAATCCCGACCGGGAGGGCCAAGTGTCATATGCCAAACGACTCAGTTCGTCGAGATCGGAAAATGTCTGTGTGTGTATGTATGTGTGTGTATGTGTGTATGTGGAAAAAAATGTGACCTCTGTTAATCAGAGATGGCTGTATCGATTTGCACAAAGTTAGTCTCAAATGAAAGGCTGCAATTGAATTTTTTATTGATTGGACTTCCGGTTCCGGAGTTACGAGTTGAAGAGTGCAATCACACAGCAAATTTCCATATAAACTGAAATGAAAAATTTTCAAAATCAAATTTGTATTTTTGATGCCAAATGACATTAAAATGCATGAAACATTGAGTTATGCAATCACTCTAAAAATCGTCAATCATACCGGCCCGGAGGAAGTGCAGTGAGGGGTTGCTACTTTAAAATTACAACTAGTTTAAAATTTCTTAACAAGTTGGAAATTTTCGGCAGGACCCGGACCTCCCGGATCTTTCTTCATGATCCGCCGCTGGTTTCAAGCGATGTTTCAGTATCACATAGTATCTCAAGATCGTGGCTGTCGATCCATTGTACGTATGTGCAAATCGTACTGAACATGTAATATTCATTTCCACCATTGTATTGAACATAACCAGCCATGGAATCGTAGTCTGGACAAATGAGAAAAGCACAATTGCACCACTAAGTAGATTAAAACAGGTTTTTATTTTGGGAATGCGTCGAGTTGAGACGAAAACGTAATATGATTAATAATGAGGATAACACTTTCCGAATGTAGAGAGAAATTTATGAAATATGACGATTTCCATTCGACTCTAGCAGGTTCTGATCGATTTTGATGAGCATTTGATTTTTGTTGCATGACCAATTATATGTATAGATCAAATGTTCAAAAACAGTAATTTAAGGTCAAGATAGCATCATTTTGAAACCGCCAATTTCGGAGGTTTAGTATCTTCGATGAGTTTTACAAACGTTAAACAGCGCATCATTTGATAAAATAATTTTGACGGTATATCGTCCAATAAGTATTTATGGTGAATTTTCTCAGGTTACTATTCATGACTACAATAAAGTCTCAACAAATTCGCTAAAGACACGAACTCTGTTACTATTTTCTGAAAAATTAATTCTGCATAAATAAATAGTTCGATTTTTTTGGCTCAGTACAATATTTATTTATTTATTTATTCTTATTTTTCATCTGACCTGTGTTGGTCTACATGAAATGTTTCTAGAATGGGAAAAGCACATTTCAGGATATACTTCAGAAGCAATCCTCAAATGGGCGTAAAAACCCATCATCTTTTCAAATTTTTCACAGTGGATTACAATGATTTTACACTACAATTAAACTTAATCACATAGTACACAGTATTGCAAGAACAAAAATTACAAATATTACAAAAATGGAATCTTAAAATCTATGTCAACCTTCTTAGTCTATTTTTGAAAACATCACAAATACAGGAAAGTCAAAATGGTCATAAATTCCAGTCTTAAGAAGTTATGCGATCTGAGATTTCTAGGGGGCACATAGATATTTTTTTTCAATTCGTTTATTTGATAAGGCAGGTTTGCGTTAGCTTAAAGGTGCCAATTTTGTTTTGTTTTACATTTTATATTACTTAAAACTAGGGGGTTACATATTGATATTTGAAATTAAACTAAGGCGCATTTATAGCTATACACACAAGGGGGTAATATAATTTTCGTAAGATTAGGGGGTCATTTAGTTTTTCTGGCAATATGGTTTGACATTTTTAGCAATGAGATTATTAGAGCAAATAATGTTTAACTAAGGGGGAAAATTTTTACGACTATCTTAAAAGTAGAAATAATTAGAGGGCGTGATTAAATTTTGTAAAGATTCGGAGACATTAATTAGAGTTATTTTATGTGGTAGTAGAGTTGGGCATTTTCAACGAGATCATATAATATAATAGTTAAAACTAGAAAAGGCAACAAGAGCTAAATGCTTCATGAAGTTATTTGGTGGGGGGGGGGGGAAGGGGTGTTACTTCTGTGTATAAGAGTCAGGGGAAGTAGGGTGGACAAACATGGCAGGGGGAGAACATTCTTTCAGTTTCAGACTTCGGGAGATCAACGGATGGATTACAGAATCAGGGTGGCCTTCATCAGGAAGAATCATGTACTGGGACGCCGGGTGCTCGTTCTCAAGATGGCAGGGGTTTCTCCAGACGATTTCGTAGTGCGGCTCAGATGTTGATCGGCTACATTTCGAGTTGTGCGTGTGATGTTCGTGCTTTAGGTCCCGTGTTTGTTGGCTCATTCGACAGGGATGTTTTATGTCGCCTTGGAGTCGCATCAAACCATCGTGGGTGTATGGTACAGGTGGAAGAGAGCGTTTCTGAGAATGATAAGGAAAAAGGGGCAGTTAAAGTTGGATATTGATGGTTTTTATGAAGGTGTATATAAGGGACATATAAAGGACATCGCGGCTTGCCAACACATCTCGAACCGGGACGTTGGGTGGTCTTCCTCGGGCCCGGAGGGTGTCCATAAGCCGAGACCTGGCGGAACTGTACTCGGTGCACGCCCAGACTATGTGCTCTATATCGTGATAACCGTCGCCACAAGCGCAGATACCACTCTCCACGAGCCCAATACGTCGGAGATGTGCATCCAGCGTGTAATGGTTCGCCATGAGTCGGGACATCACACGAATGAAGTCATGACCCACATCCATCCCCTTGAACCAAGGTTTCGTCGATACCTAAGGGACTATCGAATGTAGCCACCTTCCTAGCTCCCCATTGCTCCACGAGGTTTGCCAACTTTCGAGGGTTCTCTGATGAGTAATACTGAAAAATTCGTGGAAGCAAATTGGTCTTTCAAAAACGTCACCTTCAATGGCACCCACCTTAGCTAAGGAGTCCGCCTTCTCATTGCCCGGAATGGAGCAATGAGAAGGGACCCACACCAAGGTAATCTGGTAAGATTTGTCAGATAAAGCACTCAGTAGCTCCCGTATTTTCCCCAAAAAATACGAGGAATGCTTTCCATGTTTCATCGAGCGAATAGCGTCAATAGAACTCAGACTATCCGAGACGATGAAGTAATGGTCTGCGGGTAATGTTTCAATGACTCCAAGGGTATACTGAATAGCAGCTAGTTCTGCGGCGTAAACTGAAGCAGGGTCACTGAGTTTGTAGGAGGCGGTGAACTTTTGATTGAAAATACCGAAGCCAGTGGACCCTTCGAGGTTTGATCCGTCAGTATAAAACATCTTAGAACAGTCAACTTCTCGGAATTTATTATAAAAATATTTGGAACCACTTGTGGGCGTATGTGGTCCGGAATTCCAATAATCTCATCTTTCATGGATGTGTCGAAGAAAACAGTAGATTCAGAAGTATTTATGAAATGCACACGGTTGGGATTGTAAGAAGAAGGGTTAATATTCTGCGCCATGTAGTCAAAGTACAGGGACATGAAACGGGTCTGAGAATTGAGCTCAACAAGCCTTTCGAAATTTTCAATCACCAACGGGTTCAAGATATCGCATCGAATGAGCAATCGATATGAGAGTTCCCAAAATCGATTTTTCAGCGGGAGAACGCCCGACAGGACTTCGAAACTCATCGTATGGGTCGACTGCATGCACCCTAAGGCGATACGCAAACAACGATACGGAATTCTTTCGAGTTTGATGAAATGTATGTTCGCGGCGGATCGAAAGCAGAAGCATCCGTATTCCAGTACCGACAGTATCGTTGTTTGATACAACCTAATTAGGTCTCCTGGGTGGGCACCCCACCACGTTCCGGTTATTGTACGAAGAAAGTTGATCCTTTGTTGGCATTTCTGTTTCAGATACCGAATATGGCACCAAGTACCTTTCGAGTCGAACCAGACCCCTAGATATTTTACTGTGAAGACCTGAGCTATAGTTTGACCCATTAATAGAAGCTGTAGTTGTGCTGGTTCACGCTTCCTAGAAAATACAACTAGCTCAGTTTTCTCCGTGGAGAATTCGATACCCAGCTTAATAGCCCAAGCAGACAAATTGTCCAAGGTATTCTGTAATGGTCCTTGTAGATCGACAGCTTTGAGTCCCGTAACAGACACCACGCCATCGTCTGCAAGTTGTCTTAACGTGCAGGAATTGTCAAGACATTCATCAATGACGTTGATCGTTGACGTAGAAATTGTATAACAGGGGGCTTAGACATGAGCCCTGGGGAAGGCCCATGTAGCTAAATCGTAATGTCGATAAGTCACCATGCGAAAAATGCATGTGCTTTTCCGACAACAAGTTTAGTAAAAAGTTGTTTAAAGTCGCTGAAAGACCATGCTGGTGCAGCTTCTCTGAAAGAATGTTGATAGAAACTGAATCAAATGCCCCCTTTATATCTAGGAACACTGATACCATCTGCTCTTTACTAGCATAGGCCATTTGAATTTCGGTTGAGAGCAACGCAAGACAATCGTTCGTCCCTTTGCCTTTGCGAAAGCCAAATTGTGTATCTGACAGTAAGCCATTTGCTTCGACCCAATTGTCGCGGCGGGATAGGATCATTTTCAACTTCCGGATACAAGATAGCATTGCAATCGGTCGATACGAATTGTGGTCGGAGGCTGGTTTTCCTGGTTTTTGGATGGCGATGACCTTCACTTGTCTCCAATCGTGTGGGACAATGTTAGCCTCAAGAAACTTATTAAATAAGTTCAACAAGCGTCTCTTGGCAGAGTCTGGCAGATTCTTCAACAAGTTGAATTTGATTCTGTCTGGCCCTGGAGCTTTATTGTTACACGACGAGAGAGCAAGGGGAAACTCCACCATCGAAAAAGGTGTTTCGTTCGCGTTATCGTGACGGGACGCAGCGCGGTAGATCTTCTGTGCCGGGGCGGAATCCGGACAAACCTTCTTGGCGAAATCGAATATCCAACGGTTTGAATATTCCACGCTCTCATTAGTACTGTTTCGATTTCGCATACGTCGGGCTGTTCCCCAAAGAGTGCGCATCGATGTTTCTCTCGTTAATTCGCCAACGAACCGGCGCCAATAACCGCGTTTTTTGGCTTTCATCAAACTCTTCATTCGCTTGTCTAACGTCGCGTACTGTCGAAAACTAGCGGGTAATCCGTCGTTCCGGAAGGTCTTAAACGCGGCGGCCTTCTTTGCGTACACGTCTGAGCACTCTTTATCCCACCAGGGGTTGGGAGAACGTTTTTGTATGTTCGCGCCGGGTACTGGCTTAGTCTGAGCTTGATTCGCGCTGTCGAGAATCAAGCCACCCAAAAAGCTGTACTCTTCCTCCGGAGGAAGTTCTTGAGTAGATTCGATGTTGTCGGATATCACGGCAGCATAGCTCTTCCAATCGATATTTCGTGTGAGAAATATTGATTGTTTCCAATGGCCTTGAGCCGTTATTGATTGAGACTACGATCGGCAGATGGTCGCTACCGTGGGGATCAGGGATTACCTTCCACGCGCATTCTAACTTTAGCGAGGTCGAGCAAAGGGATAAATCTAATGCGCTTGGGCGCGCTGGTGAGGGAGGAATCCGTGTCATTTCACCCGTGTTTAGAATTGTCATGTTGAAGTTGTCGCAAATATTGTGAATTAAAGAGGAACGGTTATCATCATAAAGGCAACCCCATTCCGTACCGTGAGAGTTAAAGTCGCCTAAAACTAGTCACGGTGCAGGCAGGGATTCTATGATGTCATGTAGCCGGCGATGCCCAATCGCGGTGTTGGGGGGAATATATATGGAAGCTATGCAAAGATCTTTGCCTTTGGTTGTTACTTGACAAGCGACAACTTCAATACCTGTTATCGAGGGAAGGTTAATTCTGTAGAAGGAATAGCGCTTTTTGATCCCCAAAAGCACTCCTCCATAGGGGGTGTCTCGATCCAGGCGAATAATATTAAAGTCGTGGAAGTTGAGATCTATGTCGGAAGCTAACCAAGTTTCACATAATGCAAATGCATCGCAACTCAAATTATTTATTAAAATTTTGAAGGAATCGATTTTCGGGATGATACTTCTGCAATTCCACTGTAGAACAGTGATCAAATCCGTGACCTAGTTCGATGAGTTAGCCATCGAAGGATACAATCGCTGAAAGGAGGGGCCATTTAGTAGTCAACTGCTTCAAAAATGTTCTTACTGTAGGGAAAAAAGCTAACATAAGACTTTTAATAGGATCAGTAATATTGAAAGTTTTTATTATCCAGTCCACAATGTCCGAGAGTTTGATAGTTCCAGTGCCGCGATTATTCTCGAACTGAAACAGAGGAACACTTGGGATTTTTGATGTTCCGGGAAGTGCTGGGAACTCCTTCTCTGAGTTTAATCCTCCGAGACCAGGAGCTAATTGCTTCGGTTTGGTTGCAACACTTCCAATAGATGTGACTTTCGGAGTTCCGTCAAGGGATACCTTCTGGCCTTTACAACGAACTTTAGGAGAGGAAATGTTCCTCCTCTTCCTATAACTTCTAGGCGCCCTAGTAGATGTTCCCTCTTGTGGGTTATCAGCCTCACCCTCGTTAGGAGGCAAGTGAGCATAGATGTTTGTTGAGGTTGGTGGTGTAGCTTTCTTCAGCATTTCTGCGAAAGAACGTTCGGATCGTCCCGCAAGGGAACGTTTTAGTTTATCCCCGCGTAGTTTGTACGCGGGACATGCCGAGATATCATGCAGATTCTCTGCACAGTAAGGACACTTCTCAGCATTCTCACTGCACGAATCATCTAGATGATTCTCCCCGCATTTTCCACAGCGGGCTTTATTGCTACAATGGGTGGCTGTGTGACCCAATTGTTTACACTTTGTGCAATTCATGACCCGCGGCACAAACAGACGCACAGGCAGACGAACCTTGTGCAAGAGGACGTAATTTGGCAAAGCGGTACCAGCGAAGGTCAACCGATAAGAGTTTGATTGGGGGTACGTTTTTGAACCATCCCCCGCAACTACTACTGAGTGCAAACGCTTGCACTCGAGTATTTTCACTGGCTGAAGTATGCGGTCTCTAAAACGGCCAACCCCGTACTGCAGCAGATCCTCGCATGTCAAACTGTCATCAGTGACAACGCCTTCAGACTGTACTTTTACAGCTGGAATATACACGTGATAGTCCTTCGTAAAGTGCTCGCAGCAAGCAATATCGTTTGCCTGCTTTGAGTTAGTCAGCACGACCCTCAGCCTGTCTGAGCGGACCTTTTTTATTTCGGTCACAGCCGAGAACCGTTCCGTTAGGTCTTTTGAAATCTGTAATAGATTCAGCGATTTTGTTTTGGGCCGAAAAAAGACCACAAAGGGAGCTATGGATATTGTTTGGGTCGGGGGAGAGCCTTAGGAGTCGACTCGATCTCCATTTGGCCATCCGGGGAGGAAGCCATCGACACCGTCAACGCACGGGGTCAGCACCCGCGCAGACGGGAAAAAGCCGTAAATGTATCAAAAAGGTAGATTTCACTTATCTGTATACTCATTTCCCACGACGCACTAGTCCAGCTTAAATAGCTGGTTATTGTTCAATCCTCGCTTTACGAACAAAAGGTTGAGGAATGTGGCCTAACGATTAACACACGCACAAAAGAAAATAAAAGTCCAAACCTCGAAGAGGCAGAGAATGGCAAAATAACCTTGAACGCGGATTACTGCACTGTTCTGTTTCCAACAGACCGAAAACAAAACACTTCTATCTCGATCGAGCGATGCGTAGAGACTGACATAGATATTTATTTATGAGAGAATATCTGGAGCATCTATTTCACCAGTTAATATCTTCTCAACAAATACTGCTCTAAATGTGTTCCGCCTTTTCGCTAGGGTTTCCATATCGAGCAGACGACAGCGATCGATGTACGGTGGTAGCTCTGCTGGGTTACGCCATGGGAGAGTTCTAAGAGCAAAACGGAGGAATCTTGCCTGCACTGCTTCTATTCGGTTGGGTGCTGAAGCTTCCAGGACAGATCGAACTAGTGAGAAATAGAGTGCCCGTAAACAATATGGATCAGTGAATTCTTTGGCGATTCTTATAATGAAGCCGAGGTTTCTATTTGCCTGTGCTATAACATGAGAGTAATGATTTCTGAATGTCAGTTGTGAGTCCAGGAGTACTCCGAGGTCTCTGATAACTGTAATTCTCTCTAGCGATTCCCCTGAGATGGTGTAGCTCCAGAGTATTGGATTTTTTCTGCGAGTAAAAGATATTATGGAACATTTGGCCACGCTGAGAGCCAGCAAGTTGCGACTATACCAATTACAAAAAGCATCTAAGTGTCGCTGCAGTGCAACGCAATCTTCTATTGAACGCACAATTAGAAATAGTTTGAGATCATCAGCGTATATAAGTTTACACCCTGGAGGTATAACATAGCAAACGTCATTGAAGAACAACGAAAAAAGCAACGGTCCTAGATTGCTACCCTGAGGCACTCCCGACAAGCTAATGAAGCTGTATGACTCGCTATTTTCTAATTTTACAGATAGAGAACGATTTACGAGATATGATTTAAGCCACCCTGTGAAATTTGACGAGGGGCCCAGCCGCTTTATCTTTGCCAGTAGAAGAGAGTGATCTACACGATCGAATGCAGCCTTGAGATCCGTGTATACAGTATCGACCTGAGATCCAACTTCAATATTTTTAATACAGAGCGAAGTGAATTGGGCTAGATTAGTAGTTGTCGATCTGCCTGAAAAAAAGCCATGTTGATCCTTCGATATGTATGCTTTGGTCTCACGAAACAGCACGTTTCCTACTAATATCTCAAATAACTTTGATCCAGCGCAGAGTGAGGTTATGCCACGGTAGTTCGCAATATTTTGCTTATCACATTTTTTAAAAACGGGAAACATAACTGATTTTTTCCAACACACGGGAAACGCCGATTGCAATAGTGATTGATTGAAAATTAGCCTTAAAGGCGTACACAATGCGCTTGCGCATCTTTTCAGTATAATGGAAGGAATACCATCTGGTCCTGCTGATGTTGAAGACTTTAGCTTTCTCATGGCAGTTAAAATGTCTTCGTCAGTAAATTGGATATTACCTACATTAATTACATCATGAGGGACATTCTGAAGGCCATATTCCACCTGAGTGGAGTTAGCCGAGTCCTTTTTAAACACACTCGAGAAATGTTGAGCGAATAGGTCACAGATGCCGCTTGGAGTGCTTGATGTTTCACTTGCAAGGAACATACTGGAAGGAAGCCCATTTTCTTTGCGTTTTCCGTTAACGAAAGACCAAAACTGCTTTGGATTTTGTTTCAGGTTTGATTGGGTTTGTGCTACGTGTCTTGAATAGAGGAACCGATTATATGTCTTGTAACTGTTGCTAGCTTGAATAAACTCTCGTTTTGTAATGGGGTTTCGTCGGCTGGTGTAATGCCGAAGCGCAGCTGCTCGCAATCTTTTCAGCTTACGTAGCTGACGATTGGACCATGCCGGTTTTGGTCGGGGACGTGGTGCGGGAACTGTTATTCTGAATAGCTGTTCCAGGACCAGTGAAAGTTTTTCTACGGCAACATCTACATCGATCGCGGAATTCAACAAAGTCTCCCAATCAATTGCCTGTAGTGAACTTTGAAGCCTAGAGAAATCAGTCTTCGAAAATTTGAACTCCCTGACATCCAGAATTTCGTCAAAAATAACCAACTGGGGACAAATCTGCGTTACTAGAAGAGGAGGATAATATGCGTCACAGGCAACTAATGGCTCAAGGGCTTCTGAAACGGCGCAGTTAATAGAAGCTTCTTCATTTACGAACAGGAGATCCAGGGTTCGATTTCGTCTGTTATTTACGGTACACATTTGCAGCATGTTCAATATAGACATTCCGTCCAATAAGGCAATACTCGCTCTCGAAAAGATAGATTCAGAAGGATCTGGAAAGGCATAACCGGAGGGTGTACTCTTCCAAAGAAGGCCTGGCTGATTATAGTCACCAAACAGTAGATGAGCCATGTTGGGTTGAGTGGAAGTTGCGATGTCAAGTGCTGAGTCTATGTGCTTCT
This sequence comes from Topomyia yanbarensis, assembly GCF_030247195.1. NCBI lineage: Eukaryota > Metazoa > Arthropoda > Insecta > Diptera > Culicidae > Topomyia > Topomyia yanbarensis. The sequence continues at coordinate 229,520,274 of NC_080671.1, forward strand.
GAATAATATCTATATCACTTGCGGAATCAGGGGGAATGTATACTACGCCTACACAAATATTAGTGTCGCGCCCGCGAATATCTACCCATAGTTGTTCGAGATCGTTACTATCCGTTTTATGTTTGGACGAGAGCCGGTTGGACACTGCAATAAGCACACCACCACCACGTTTTTTCCCTGTACTGTCTGGATCGCGATTTTTACGGTAAACCGTGTACCTTGGGCCAAATAACTGGATCGAATGGATTTGATCATTCAGCCACGTTTCGGTTAGAACAATGACATCATATTCGGCCTCTGAAACAGCGACGAACAACCCGCCAATTTTTGTGCGTAGTCCTCTCACGTTCTGGAATTAGATACTAAGTTGTTCCTCCAGATAGTGTCCTGATGGTTGAGCGGTAGAAAGACGAGCGGCGATGGTGGTGGCGTCTGGCTGTAATAGGGGTGGATTTTCAGCGGGAGCAGCATCTGTATGTCCTACTTCGGAAGAACAAATACATTCATTGCATTTACCTGTGTAAACAAAAGCAGGAACTTCAAATTGCTCTAATTGTTTTAGACTGCTGTTATCTGACCGGAGCATATCGTAGTCTCTGCTTTCAGATTTTGTTGTCAACATACAGGCGTCGGAGTTAAGCTGATCACGTCCGTTGGTAAGCTGCAATTGTAGATCTGACCGGGAAGGGTCGCTGCCAAGTTCCGTGGCAAGCAGATGGGCGTCGGTGATGGGTTCTAGCTGATTGTGCCCATCGGCAAGCTGCAGTTGTGGGCCTGGCCGGGAAAGGTCTCTGCCATAGCATACAAGTTCCTTAGAAAACAGATGAACGTCGTTGATGGAATCAGGCTGATTGCATCCTTCGACAAGCTGCAATTGTGGATCTAATTTAAGGTGCGCAGTATCGTGAGTAGCTTCGGGAGGACATATACCCTCCTTAGCTTTACCTGACCGGGAAAGGTCGCTGCCATAGCATACAAGTTCCTTAGAAAACAGATGAACGTCGTTGATGGAATCAGGCTGATTGCATCCGTCGACAAGCTGCAATTGTGGATCTAATTTAAGGTGCGCAGTATCGTGAGTAGCTTCGGGAGGACATATACCCTCCTTAGCTTTACCTGACCGGGAAAGATCGCTGCCATAACATACAAGTTCCTTAGAAAACAGATGAACGTCGTTGATGGAATCAGGCTGGTTGCCTCCGTCGACAAGCTGCAATTGTGGATCTAATTTAAGGTGCGCAGTATCTTGAGTAGCTTCGGGAGGACATATACCCTCCTTAGCTTTACCTAACCGGGAAATGTCGCTGCCATAACACACAAGTTCCGTGGAGAGCAGGTGAACGTAGTTGAAGGAATCGGGCTGATTGCACCCGTCGGTAATATGCAATTGTGGATCTGGACAGATGAGGGCGCCATCGTTGCTGCTTCGTTGTTCTAACCAAGATTCATTCTCCGATGGTGTCGCTGCCACAGAAGAAACTGATAGACATAAACCGGATCCGTTGTCAGGAAGGAATGTCAGGGATATAAAATCATACTTGCTGTGGTTGATTTGTCGTTTGACCGGAGGAATTATTTGACGAACAACGAAACCGGTTTCATGGTGTTGTGTTAGTTGCTAGGTGTTGTAGTCAATGATTCGACGTAACTGCCGAAGACGAGTTTGGTACAGTGAACACTCAGAGCTCCAGGGGGCATGATCTACTTGTATTTGGTCAGCATCAGTTCTCGCAGTATTGGCATTGTGGCAGTTTATGCACTTTCGGAAGTTTGAAATACATTCTTCAGACTTGTGTCCTTCGGCACAAATTGGACAGCATGGGGGCTTCGTGCATGCTTCAGCTTTATGGCCGTACTCAGAACACCGAAAGCAGCGAAACACGTTGACACATTCAGTAATTTTGCAGCGCATCCAACCTAAGTGGACACGTTGCAGCTTTATCAGTTCTTCGAAGGTTTTGGCATCGGTTTCAAGAACAGCAGACATAGGATTGTCTGTGTGTTTTTCGTTTCGCACAACTCGTATCATCGTTCGGTTAGCAGACTCCGAAAGATTGTTTTGCTTTACCAATTTTTTCCACGAAATTCTCCGCAGTGATATCGTCAGTAAAACCAGCAATTTTTACTCTGGGTTTCAGAGCTTTTTGAACGTCAGCATCGTACTTTCCAGACAGATTTGCTTTTACTGAACTAAGCAGTTTAAGCGCTGATTCTTGGGAATCGCATCTAACCGTTGCTTCATCGTTGGATCGGAAAAAGGTTTCTTTAACACCCAACATAACAGGGTCGAGCTTGCTGTGGATGTCTTTCTTTGTTACAGTCGCGTCTTGGTGCTCAGTAGGTCTAATGACTACTGTTCGCTCTCGCTTTACTATTGCATTAGACTTCACTGAGAGTGTTTCTGCACACCAAAAAAATCTTAATTTTATCGTCGACGTAATTGCAAACATGACACAATTCAACAAACCGTAATTTACGAAATGGCGGAACATTACCGTGTTCCGTTTAATTTTACATGAAACATATACTTTACATGCGCAATAACATAAAATTACACTTCCTACCATTCAGAACAAACGGTGTATGTGGAGTAAAATTACATGATTTACAAAATTAAACGTCATGAAAAATTAAAATCAAACGTAAAACTAAGTCATTTTTGATGCTCGTATATGTCAGAGTCAGGACACGTAAATTTACACTATTTTTTCTAGGTGTGTGCAATGTTCTGGACGGGTACACACTTGGGGGTGTTCTCGTTGGAAACTTTATCACTTCTAGGGGGAACCGTTAGACATCGACGTTTACCCGACCGCAGTTGGCCTATTTCCAAAATATCGCTGCCATTAGGATTGGACTGTTTATACACCGGACAATCGCCAGCAGATATCATGGGACTTTTCCTTTTTCTGTTTGATGCTGGGTCGCTCACACAAGCTTGCACGACACTTGCGTATGACAGGGTATTTGTATTTTCACTGGTATTCAAATTCACGAGCGATTGCTTCATAAGCTGGAGAAAGTCCGAAAGTTGTTGCTTGATGTTGTTCTCGATTTTGCCCACACACTCATTCACTAACTTGTGTGTCAGCTCATGTTGTGCCTTCTGCAATTCAGAAACCGCGTTCTGTAGTTCCCCACACTTTTTCAGCACATCATTCAAGCAAGACTGTTTTTTACGACAGTCAAAGCAAACATATCGTAATGCATTATTGCTTTTCAGGGCACTTGCACTGGCGGTATTCAGATCGGCACATTTTTCATGCAGGATATGATCGCAGCCGCCGAAATAGTAAACACGATCGTTCGCTGATAAAATTTTATTCGCACACGCACTGCATAGAACAGTGGTCATGATATCGCTATCGGTGCTTCACACTCTTCTCTGCTCCGCCCCGAGACGGGCTAACGAAGCAAACCAAACAACTAATCACTGGATGGCTATTGTTTTACCGGTCCAACAGATAATGCAAATGTGTTTTTCACTTCAGATTGCGTAGATAACCGTCGATCCTTCAAGCAAACTATTTCACCAGAGAGAACACTTTTTCACACATCCGCTGGTAAAGTTTCACGGCGAAAATTACTATTTATCACGAATAAATAAGGGTTTAATTTCAACGCAACGGATCACATCACCATCACACACAGTAAACAATCACATCACATATATAACCCGTTTAGGAAAATTCAGTTTTCCCACCACAATTTAGATATTTTATTAACAGAGCATTAACAATAATTCGTTGGTATGTCTATTTTATGGGCCATTTTTTCGCTTTCCCGTTGATTTGGTTTGAGATTTCTAGCACTGATGTTGTCCTATGCTGATTTGAGCGATTCTCTGAGTCCTGCCACTATCCCATGTAGTATGTGTTATCAAAAACATCGCGAAGCATGAAGTTCTAAATGTTCTCAAACGATATAATATCCGAAGAGAGTGACAAGAGTTATGAGAAATGTCTCATCACACTGTTAGGTGGATTAAAAGCGTTTCTTTTTATAAAAATCGACTTTTTGGGACTTTGCCGATTTCGCACCTTTTTGCCTTTCTCAATAGAAAGATGTTGCAATTGCTCTGAAAACAGACTTTTTAACGGAGGCCCGGAGGGCCGACTGACATATACTGTTCGATTCAGTTCGTCGAGTTCGGCAAATGTCTGTGTGTATGTATGTGTGTATGTGTGTGTACGCGAACACAATATCACTCACTTTCTCAGAGATTGCTGAACCGATTTTCACAAACTTAGTCCCAAATGAAAGGTGCAGCGTTCCCATAGGCTGCTATTGAATTTCTAATTGATCCGACTTCCGGTTCCGGAATTACAGAGTGATGAGTACGATCTCGTAGAAAATGTCGATTTTAATAAATTCTGCAATGAATGTATAATAGTGAAAATTTTTCAAAAATGTGACCACAACTGCTTCGGTTTGTAGTACTAGGTCACTAACAGCCATTCAAAGACTTTTTGGTCACATTGGCCTCCATCATCGGTTCCGGAAGCTCCGGCGGAAGTATCCAAATTCAGAATAACAGTCACATCGGTTTCTCTGAGATGGCTAGACCGAACCAACCAAACTTAGTCTCAAATGAAAGATGTTGTGTTCCCGTAAATGGCTATTAAATTTTATCCCGAATCGACTTCCGGTTCCGGAGTTACGGGTTGTGCCGTGCGATCACATAGCAAATTGTGATCCGATGAAAGCAAAAAAGGTAAAATTTTCGCTAAAATGTCTCTCAAACAACTTAAATTTGCAGTTCTAGGTCAACGACGGCCAAACAAACTTTCGTTGACTACATTGACCACCATAGACGGTTCCGGAAGTGCCCGGGAAAAGCGGCCATCTTTCAAAACTAGCAAACACATATCAGTTTCTCGGAAATGGTTGGGCCGATTTTCACAAACTAAATCTCAAATGATAGCTATATTATCCCCAGAGATGTCTGTAAAATTTCGCACGGATCGATTATATGGTTCCGGAATTATAGACTGAACCGTCCGGTTACATATGAAATTCCCATATAAGCCGGAACTCAAAATTTTTTTCAAAGGTGGACCCCATGAAATTTCAGAAATCGAATTCGTATTTTTGATGTCAAACATCTTTAAAATGCATGAAACGTCGAAATTTTATGTTATGTTTATGTTAAAATCGACTTTTTGGGACTTTGCCGATTTCGCATCTTTTTGCCTTTCTCATATAAAGAAAGGCTATGCAATCACTGTAAAAATCGACTTTTTAGCGTAGGTCCGGAGGGCCGAGTGTCATACACCATTCGATTCAGTTCGTCGAGATCGGCAAATGTCTGTGTGTATGTATGTGTGTGTGTCATTTAAACTCACACAATTTTCTCAGAGATGGCTGAACCGATTTTCGCAAACTTAGTTTCATCTGAAAGGTATAACGCTCCCATAAGCTACTATTAAATTTTTAGTTGATCCGACTTCCAGTTCCGGAGTTACGGGTTGAAGAGTACGGTCACACAGCAAATTCCTGGTACCATTATGATGTTCAAATGATGTAAAACATATTAAAATTGATGTGACATTACTCTAGTTTGCGGGTCTGGATTACTAATGATCAATCAAAGCAGCTTTGGCCACATTGGCCACCTATGACGGTTCATGACGCCCCCGGGGAACCTGCTAAGTTCCTAAGCTAATATCACACCCATTCCCCAACGAATTCTCTACCGATTTTTACAAACTTGATTTCAAATGAAAGATACAGTAATACCATTGACTGCTGCTGAATTTCATTCGGTTCTGAGTCTAGCTTCCGGAGTTACAGGGGTGTTAGTAAGGATACACTGGAATTTCCCATATAAATCGATACAATCGTAATACCTCAGAGGCTAAAAACTATTGAAATGGTCACCAAATTACTTCTAATCGCAGATCTAGATCACTGATTGCCAATCAAACATTCTTTGAATATATTGTCCACTATCGACAATTCCGGAAATCCGGAATTCTGGGCATATTCCACAATTAAAGTCACATCGGTTTTTCGGTGATGACTGAACCGATTTTCTCAAACCAAGTTTCAAATGGAAGGCAAAATATGCAGTTGAGTATTGCGTCGCCGCCCCTCTCCCGCCTTGCCCTTACACCACCCTCCTTCATCACTCCCCTCGCCTTGGACCACCCTTACGACCGCATTTCCTTCATCCACTCCGTATACCGAAATAAGATGAAAGATTTCTGACGCATCCTCCACTCCCATTCTACTAACCCCCCATTCCCTCCACTTTCGAACCCATTCCACCAACATTTCAAAATATAATCACATGAAGATAACATTGAACTCATGCTGATTAAGCTAATTAAATATTATTCTTTTGTCTTTCTCATATAGATTCTTTTGTCTTTCTCATATAGAAAGGTTATGCAATTGCTCCAAAAACCAACTTTCTAACCGAGGCCCGGAGGGCCGATTCTCATATAACATTCGACTCAGTTCGCCGAGATCGCAAAATATCTGTGTGTGTATGTGTGTATGTATGTATGTATGTATGTATGTATGTATTTTTTTTTACAATGGAGAAGACCTTTATGTCCTAGCCCAGTACACGTGCTATTGGTAGGGTCCAATCTACCACACGGGGTGCACTGGGGGCGTGTCGGACTCGAATGGTGACCATGGTGACGAATGATGTATGGAACTACCTCTCGGTATTACTTCTGGGGGGATGGCTGTACTAAATGTACTCATTCACTCTCACTCACGCGTTCATACATCCTGTATGAGGCTTACTTGGGTGCTCTCTCAATCGCACTTTGATTCACTCTCAAACACTCCCATATGAGGCTGACTTTTGTGCTCACCTTTTACGTTCCATGCGAGGCTGACTTGTGTGCTCACCTTACTCATTCCTTGCTAGGCTTACTTTTGTGCTCGCCCCACCCATACCATGTGAGGCTGACTTGGGTGCTCACTCTATCACCTGATTCACTCTCAATCGTGCCACTCTATTGTACCTTTGTCACTCCCCCTGGCATCCCATGTAAGACATTTTTCTTAGGCCCCACTTCTGACATACCATGCGAGGCTGACTTGTGTTCCTTGCTAGGCTGACTTTTGTGCTAGCCTCTACCATACCTGTGAGGCTGATTTTTGTGCTCACCCTTAACATGCCGTGTGAGACTGACTTGGATGCTCACCCTTTCACTCCTCTGCCACGCCATGAGGCATCGATAGCTAAGTTCCAACAAACTACGCTACGACCCTCCCGTCTTGGCATGAGGCAGTCCACTTATACGCCTATACACTCACTCTTCTGTCTTGCTTCGGGGTGGCTGGGTTTACCCCTTACGCGGTTGCCATTCGCTGCGCCAAACCTGCCTCGGCATGAACAGACCATTCACTCCCTTTTTTGCGCTTGGCCTTTTCCGCTCCAGCTAACCAATCACTAGTTAGCCGTGCCCGTCGTCTGTTGCTCGTTTCGCCAGATTACCTGTAGCCTACTGGCAATCTGGATGGTAGCAGCCAAGACTGCGTTCCACTTCTCCACCGATTGACACATCCGCTGAATAAGGGTATCAGGGGTTGTGTCCCAGCCACAGACGTCAAGCATTGCTCTTCTTTCGACGTCGAACCGATGACATACGAACAGTATGTGTTCGGCAGTTTCATCTACACCTGGGCAGTCCGGGAAGACTGGGACCTCCGCGTGCCCGAACCTGTGGAGGTACTCACGGGAACAGCCATGGCCTGACAGGAATTGTGTCAGGTGGAAGTGAACTTTCCCATGGGGTCTTCCCACCCAGCTCGATATGCTAGGTATCAGCCGGTGGGTCCACCTACCTTTCGAGGAGTTGTCCCACTCACGCAAAATTTTGATTTGATATGCTGCATTATATTTTGGCACAAACGGTTTAAAGTTTGTAAATGATTGAACATGGATAAACAATCAACAATATTTGAATTCGTGTAGACAGTTTCCTATGTATTCTAAAAAAAATGTACAATGCTAACTCCGACAGATACTAGTACAGTGTACAACTTTTCCAAGGAAAGTAATAGGCTACGACTTCTGGTTCAAAAGCAATTTTGTATACCTACAGCGTCTATATCGTTCAAGAAAATTAAATTTATCTGAATATACTGGCTGATATTGCAATCAAATTAACCAACCTCTCATTATAAAAGTATTATTATGGCAGAGGAACAACATCTCATAGTAATTTTCTGGTTAATAAAATTTTACATGGTTTAACTTGTAGGAGAAGCACTATTAAAACCGACACCAAAAGCTTTAAATACCTTTTTTCTGAGTTGTCACAAAACCAATAAAATTATATTTTTTGTGTAGAATACTTGTTTAGAAGGTTCTTGACAAGACCTATTTTTGTGAGCACCTCAAAAAATTAATTATTGAAAATGTAATATGCACGTGTGTGTCAAAGTGAAAGTAAGTGTGATGTGTAGATAAATATGTGTGATACAAATATGTGCATATTGTAACTTCATCACGTAGTAAAAGGAAGGGAGTTCAAAAGTTGAGTGTTGTAAGCAAGAGTATTTAATCCTATATGATTTGTTCATGGTATGGATGTTTTCAAATAATCCTTCCGAATATCATTGCAATCTTCAATGGTGCTGGGTCATTAGGCCGAAAGCCGGTAGGCCGAATGTCGTTCGGCCGATTGCCGTTAGGCTGACTGTCATTAGGCCGAAAGGGTCATTAGGCCGAAGGCCATTTGGCCGAACGGGTCATTAGGCCGAATGGGTCATTAGGCCGAATGGGTCAGTGGGCCGAATGGGTCATTAGGCCGAATGAGTCATTAGGACGAATGAGTCATTAGGCCGAATAGGTCATTAGGCCGAATAAACCAAAGAGAATGATAAATATGTATTGCGGTTGTAACTGAAAACTTTCAATGAAGGGGGACTTTTTACGATTTTTTAAAACTTACAATAATAATGTTTAGAATATTTACAACACCTTTCTCTTTGCTGTAATGGAACAAATAAGTGAAAGCGACGCCTAATGTGGCTACGCCACATCGCTTTATGTCAAGTGCTGTCCGACATCGCTCCGCTCCGTCGGGCTTAAACTAAAAAAAAGCCCCTATGTTTGAGTAATCCGGGCAAACGAGTGGATCATAGGGTTTCTCGCGAGGGGGCCGCCGCTTCCGACGGCGGGTCGGCGGCCACCTCGTCCGGCGGATCCTCAGCGGCTTTACGCCGCTTCGGATCCTTGTCCTCGGTTATGCGGCTAGGCCGCATGCGCTAGAGCAGTGTAACAACCGAAAAATAGTTATAGCTAGTGGTTATATTAAGTTAAACTGATTTTTTTTATTTTAATTTTCTTTTATTGCCAATGCTTTTTATAAATGGGATTTTATTTTGAAATATCAATCATTGGCAATATACTTTGGGGTTGATTTTCTGATGAACGGTACATTCTGAGAAATTTTTTCCGGATATTGATATTATAATCAGAATGGTTTTGTTTGGTAATTTCTAGGGAAAACTCTTCGACATTATATTTTCTAGGGAATGTTTAGCTAAAACTTATAGAACCACGTTGGACTCTATCTGATTGCAGTTAACATCGTATATTTTATTTCGGGAATGGTTCCTACAAAAGCAAAAATATATTCATTAATTGCATAGGTATTAAAATTTTTAACGACTTTACGGAGTCGTTCATTCTTCTGAGCGTATTCATTCCTCTGTGCGGTTCTTCTTCCAACAAGGAACACATTCGCCCACACACTACCAGCTATCTGTCCAAACGAAGTTCGTCAATCGTCTTCCATGTTCTCACATGCGGTGCTCCAACAAGTTTCGACTGGTTATGCCACGTTTCGACCTGGTTTGTTGATAATTCAATACATTGGAATATACAGATCAAAAAGACGGAGGGTATATAGGAAGACAGCGCAGCGGGGACTAACTAGCTAACGATCAGAGGTTAATCGAGACTACCAACTCACAAAGAAGTATTCCAATTTCCATGGTACATCGTATACTAGATCTTTTGAAGTAAAGAAGAAAGAACGTTCCCTTCAGTTTTTGCGGCCTTGACAACCAAATTTGATGATCGAATTTTCAATCAGGCTCGTAAAGCAGGTAACAATTGTTTATTGTTCGTTGCTAAGCTCGTTTCTAGGATCGTTGCTATATGCATCTCTTATTTTTGCGAGCAAAAATGCGTAAAGATATTTAAATCATGCAACTCCACCGAGATTGGGAGAAAGTAGCTCGTTAAATGGACTAGGAAAATCGTCAATAGAATGGTGAAGCGTGAGGGAATTAAGTACTCAAAGGGAGGTTCCACTTGTACTCGTAAAGAAATTTTATGACGAGATGTTTTGAGGCGCTTGCTAATATTAAAACTGATAGCGAATATGCGTCATTGTGCCAGAGAGACCTTATGACGTACTAGGGGTACGTTGTACACATCGGAAACAATTTGGGTTGAAATTTTAATTTTTCGGACGTTATGACATACACTCAATTTTTGATCTCATGACATACGGCTTGTGTATCTTAATGTTCCGAATGATACATGCAATGCTAATGAATAACGTATTGGTATCCGCAATCAGCAAATTAAAAAAAAAGTTTCTAAATAAAATACATATAAATAAACCCATCACAACCGATGTTAAGGAATATACAGCACTCTCCAGAGAAAAGCCAAGCACCTTCGATTATCAACGCGTCATCTCAATAAGTCTCTGAAACGATGCTTTTAATCAAATGACATTCAGCGCAATGGTACATACGTCCTAATGAGCCATTTGGCCCTACTGCCTCATTCGGCCTAACGACCCATTCGGCCTAATGACCAATTCGACCTAATGACCCATTCGGCCTAATGACCCATTCGGCCTAATGACCCATTCGGCCTAATGACCCATTCGGCCTAATGACCCATTCGGCCTAATGACCCATTCGGCCTAATGACCCATTCGGCCTAATGACCCATTCGGCCTAATGACCCATTCGGCCTAATGACCCATTCGGCCTAATGACCCATTCGGCCTAATGACCCATTCGGCTTAATGACCCATTCGGCCTAATGACCCATTCGGCCTAATGACCCATTCGGCCTAATGACCCATTCGGCCTAATGACCCATTCGGCCTAATGACCCATTCGGCCTAATGACCCATTCGGCCTAATGACCCATTCGGCCTAATGACCCATTCGGCATAATGGCCCATTCGGCCGAATGGCGTTCGGCCTACTGACCCATTCGGCCTAATGACATTCGGCTTTATGACCCATTCGGCCTAATGGCGTTCGGCCTTGCAGCATTCGGCCTAACGGCTTTCGGCCTAATGGCCCGACACCGTTTCGGTCATGATAAAAATAAAAACATTTCCGTAGTTAACGTTTCAGCTTATTATATTCAGCTATCTTCAGAAATTTTAACCCGCTCATCTCATGTTCTCACTGTGGCTATCACGTTCTAACTGTTAGACTATATACTATATTCAGCTATCTTCAGAAATTTTAACCCGCTCACCTCATGTTCTCACTGTGGCTATCACGTTCTAACTGTTAGAACGTGATAGCCACAGTGAGAACATGAGGTGAACGGGTTAAATGCAAAAAAATCCGTGCTGTTTCGAGAAACCGTGTAAAAAAAATCCGTGTTATTTCGAGAATCCGTGCAAAAAAACCGTGTTATTTCGAGAAACAGTGCAAAAAAAATATTTTTAATAGGTATTTAGTAACGGCAGCTGAAAATAAATGGCATTGGATATTTGCAATGCAAATGGGGATGATCTGCCAATGTGTAAAAATCGCGTATTTTTCAATTTTAGGAAATGAGTTGTTATTCAAAATTCAAGTTATGGTAGTTGAAAATCAATAATGCTGGTAATGGTTTTTATAGGATTGTATGCTATTTAGATATTATCAAATAATATTCCGGTTCATATATCACATCGCATTGGCAATGGAGCAATTGCTATATGGCCAAGTTCCCCCGGGTAGTGCCACTACACAAAGTATATTAATTTTGCTTGTTCAGTTTGATAAGCTAAAAACTGATCGCGGAGATTTTAATATGCAGGGATACGCAATACGTATTGTTTGTTCTGATTAGACAACGACTGATGTTTCTTTTTATCAACCAATTAGTGATCGCTGATTAAATAGAGCTTTCAAAGAGTTAGGGACAGGCACAAGTCTATTTTTTTTTACTGAGATGGGACAAGTTGTTGCTGGACCTTCGTCTGGGATGATCCATTCTCGTTGGTACGGATGTGTCCATGACTGGTTTGTGGATGAATGGTCCTACTTACAAGTGAATTGATCACTTCGCTTGGTGGAGATATATGTGGCTTCTGCTAGCTGTCGAGCTTGGATATGTTAGTTGGTTCCAAGAAGATGTGCAGGACTGGCACCTACGAGAATGTTGATTGTTTCACTCGAGCTTTGGTTCTTGTAAATAACAAATCGCTTCCTAGGTGTGATATGTTCGAGTTGAATGCTCAGTGGTTGAAATGTGCATTCGGTTCGAGCAGATTGAGTCGTTTGGAGGATTGGTGGTCTCCGAGAGCAGATGCGAATAACTCTGAAGTATCCAATAAAGGGAGATTGTATCTGTGGAACTGAAAAATATTGTCACTACTTAAGCATATTTTCCTAATGTATTGTACATCATAACAACTACCAATATCGACTATTTAGAACAGAAATTTTCAAATTCTGTTATAAGATCGAGAAGAAATATAGCACAGTTGTAGTGAATAAAGTATTAGCCAATAAGTGCCAATACTGCTGGCATCTTTTATCATATTTATTAATAGTCGATTGATCCGCTTCAGACCTAGGAGACGAAAGAAAAGAATAGGAACAAGACAAAAGGCGGTTCTAATTCTAAATTGGTTTAGTATAGATATAGACGACTCAAACGCACTGGCAGGAGAATATTTTTTAGAAGTAGACAAATTAGCGGACATCACACTTTTTGAGACACACATGCACAAAACTTTACCGTCCTCCTGAACATCGGTGTTTAATTGGCAGATAGTCGTAATTTCGTACGATTTTGCAAAGTTTGCCAGGCGGGACGGACCGATATCCACCAAGGCATAGGTTGCAGTCATTAAAAAAACTAGATTCGCTATGTGTAAAATAGCGAATTTTTCAACTTTTCAGGAAAGAATTTTTAATCAAAGTGCAGTTTTGGAAAATATTAAATGCAAAGAAGGAGTCTGTCGAACATTTCACAATGGCAATTGCTGCCTCTTTTCAGGAAAGAATATTTAATTCAGTAAAAGCCAATCAATAGGCTGTTGACAATTTCTGACATTTCAATTGCGCAAAAGAGTCAAAATGATTTTGTTACTTATCATGAAAATTGTTTTAATGAGAAAAATCATTTACATGAAAAAATCGCAAAAAATTGCAATTTTGTCCCAGAATCGAAAAGTGTTTCTTACTAAACTGTATATGACCGCATACTGTTCGAAAGGTCTAGTTTTCTTCGTTCAAAAGATGTTACAAAACCAAAAATCAGCTGAAAAAGACAACGTAGCTAATTTTGTTGTGGCAAAGTTCCCAAAAAATGTTTTTTTGTTTCAAAATTTCGTGTGTACATTACTTTGTATCGTATTTGCTATACTAGTTCATTTTAATAGTTATAATCACTGTAGCACAGTGTAATCTACAAAAAGTTAACAATCTCTAAATAGTTGAAACGTTTTACCATTTTAACTATTGCTTTTCAACGGACAATAACTTCTTTTATCGAATAAAAAAACTTACATTTTTCTAAAAAAACCTCCTCGAAAAATTTAAAAACTTCTACTGGGCACATTGACAGCCCCCTTGTGCATTTAAAATGTCCAACAGTATTCATTGTTAAATACCATAAGCAAATAGCTGTTAATAAAAAAATTCAGATTTTTTTACACGGTTTCTCAAAATAGCACGGATTTTTTTACACGGTTTCTCAAAATAACACGAATTTTTTTTCAACGGTTTCTCAAAATAGCACGGTTTTTTTGCACGGTTTCTCGCAATAACATGATTTTTTTTTGCACGGTTTCTCAAAATATCACGGATTTTTTTTCACGGTTTCTCGAAATAGCACAGATTTTTTTACACGGTTTCTCGAAATAACACGGATTTTGTTTACACGGTTTTTTTTGCACGGAACGCATCCCCCGTGCAAAAAAATAATTTAGTGTAGTTGCATACAAGTGTACGTTTTAGTACACTAATCTATAAGAATTATGAAATAATTCACCAATGCGCATAATACATTGCATTTCGTGAACAATACACAAAAACGTCTTTAATGCACTAATACGTAAGAATTGTGAAAGAAATAATCAATACTCATCAATACACAAAATACAATACACGAAAAATACACAAATACGTCTCTCAATACGTTAGCCTCAATCGAAAATACTAAAGTGAGTCGCCCTTCGGCTTCTGCTGCCGCCACAATCGGGAACATGTGAACGAATTACGAACAATTCAAACAAACCTTATATCTTATAATCGTTGCATGGTTTAACGTCGCAAAAAAGGCGTGGCTATCTATAAAATGAAATACTAACATACGAGAGTCGAATAGTACTGGCCAATGGTGGGACACATAATAATTGATTTTGGAAAATAATTTTTTCTTTATTCATGTAAGTTATACGTACTTACAAATCTTATAGAAGATTCCTGATTATTTTATGACTGATTGGTTCAAACATTGTGTATTTTGGTTAAGTACAATGAAAGTTACAAACTTTCGAAACGGGACCTTCGGTTTTTCCGAAATTTTGAAATGGGGCTTCTATTTCGAAACGTTAGTCGTAGTCACAATAATAGTTGGCGAAAGAAAAGATTTTAAAATTTAATTCTGATGAATATGAATGATAGCGCTGATAAGGGCTTATTTGTTTGCCGAAGAAAATATTCTCCGGGTGGGAGATTTTTATTCCAATTGTTCCTGCTTTCTAACACGGAGCTGCACAAATTAATCCACGAAGATGAATCCTAATAATCACTTTCTCTCTCGGTGTTGACATACGGTCTATGGACATCTGACAAGTGGACTTGCTGAAACCGACTGAAATTACAATTCTTTCTGATCCAGATTTGTGGCTCGGTGCGGGAACCAATCAGGAATGAGCTTCAGTCAGATGATTTGAAATCGGGTTTTTCGTGTGTGTGTGTGTGTGTGTATGCTATTTTACATTCATCAGAAATGAATATGATGGCTTCTGCTAGTAGCACGTTTCGACACAAACTGATTCATCCACCAGTCGTGTACAGTTCAAAAATATTTCTCGGTATTGTACAGCCATCCGTTCGCGCCAAGCAATCAAATACGAATGTTGATAGAAACAAATCTGTAGCGGACCTATATTTAAAACTTTTCATTATTTAAGTGTTCGATTGGTGCACCATATTGACGGCTCTGGCCGATGAGCTGAAAATTTTCACTATTTTCGGTAGTTTTTGAAAGATTTTTAAAATAACAGTGTTTTCGGTATTAATGCATGTTATACATACTTAAATATTATAAAATAACAATATGGTTCACTTCTGCATTTCTTAAAAGACACCACACTGGCGCCACCATGGCATAAAAGGTTATCAGTACACTGTAAATTTTGCAGTACGTAATGACAATTCTCAGTTCAACACAATACATTATAGTAGAGGTGGCGACATTTCTAGGTTAGGGACACTGAAAATAATCGAAACGATAAAGCCACATGCAATCAAACATCACTTTCATGTGCGTTCTCCTGTTAAAAAGTAAAAGAAATGATTTTCCTTTGAATTTCACATGAAAATCCATTAAAAAGCATTTCATGTGGTGTTTCAAATTAAATTCAAACAAATTCCACGTGAATATGACATATTTATCCATTGAATGATCATTGCCATACTATTGAACTTTCCACGTGACTTTCGCATGAAAAACATGTAGTGAATTTCTACATGTAAAACAATTGATTTCACTGATTCTTCTGCCAATGAAATCTATAAGTAAAACAATATGATATTCACGTATAATTCATTTGAAAATTTTAGTCAATGGTATTTCTTATGATGCTGATGTGCTTTTCACACCATGTTCGCATGAATTTCATTTGAAAACCATATCTCCCACACTCGAATGAATATTAAAGTGGTAACGGTGTGTATTTAATGTGTTTGTGGATTGAAATAATTCAATAGATTTCCACATGATGTTAACGTGTTAAGTTTTTTCAGTGAAGAAAGCTTTTTTGGATTTATCATCTTTCCAGCAGGAGAAAGCTACATGATTTCGTTCTAATGATCATATTTTAATACCCACATGAGATAACGATCATTGCGTAGTCTGACCAGTTCATGAGTTATCTGTTGGATTGTATTCTGTATCACCACTGAATCACTATGAACAAATAAGATTACCAGGTTTGTAATTAAAATACCGAAAAAATACCAAAACAAGGTTGTCCCATCCATAAGGCTCAATGAGAATGTAAATCTTCAAAAGTGTTTTTCTTGGCTTGCTGTTTTTCAATATGGGACTCTTATGCATTTATGGGCAGTACATGTATTTGTTATGATTTTTGAAGTAGAATACTTCTAACGTTTCAATATGGGGGTCCCTTTTCAAAAAATTCTGCTGAGATATTTTCCCAGTGTTCAAACGCGACTAACTTCCGTTGTACTGATCGAAATCGCTATATTTTTGCACTATCTAATCGGAAATATGTGCACGTATATTGTATTTGATCCCGTAAAATGTACGTCTATTATAGATAACGAAAATACTGTAATTTGTAAAGGTGGTAATTATCTGCGCTGATTGGTCCGTACAATTCAACCAAGCAGCGAGCGTCGTTAGGATTGCCTCTTTTTTATCAAATGAACCTCGCCAGGTATAAAAACGGCACGTAAGAGAAAATTCGTCAGTTTGCTTTCTGACCTCGTAGTAGCTGCTACGTTTTGTGTCAGCTCAAACTCTTCGGTTGGAATATATTCAATGACAGCCGCCAGGCATCATTCCACCCAATGATGCACAGGCGTGGCGTGCATACAATGATCAGCGCACATCGCAGAAAAAGCAGAACGCTCTTTTTTCGGAGTTCAATATGCGGATTGCAAGTGTGCGCGTTGAGTGCGAAAGACCCCGCTCTCTTGCTCTTTAAATTATGCGTGGCGGGCTCAAATAAATTCATCATTTGGTTAATTTTCTTTTGGTAAGCGGTAGTACGATTGATGATGACGATTTTAATAGCTTTGGTTGTTGTGTTGTGTGAAGGAGATAATGTTGGTTTATTGGATACTGATATAATATGTTTCTGGCGTTGATTTGATCTACAGACTTTTGAAAGAGTAATAGTGTTTAGCAAAATTGTACTATAATAACTGTATTCGACTACGAGTGATTCCTTCATTAATAGTATTCTAATTTCAAACTATTTTTAAATTAATATTCTAGTGTAACTAGGATTTACACAACCATCTAGAGACATTTACAGACATTTTAATTATTCTTCTACAGAAATTTCATAAAAACATGTGGCATCGCTGCCTGGCACTACATTCGTTGTAGGTTATAGTCATACGTGGCAATTGCAGGGTTATTGCGAAAACTTCATGCTAAGAAACCTACTTGGTGAAAGTTTGAACATATTATGTATAGGGCATTCGCCTTAACTCTCTAATGCTGACATTTCACACACAAATGCCCTTTCTTATGGATCTTAACTGTAGAGTAAGTACAATTTACAGTAAGTCCATAAACTGTTTGTTATCCGATTTGGCCCTTAATTTACTTTATTAGTACATGCCATACTTTAAAGTGGCCTATTTCTAAAAATATTCAGCAAGACGAATGCATTTTGATCCCACTATACATATTAGGGTGGGGCAAAATGATCGTTTTTTCAGCACAGCACTTTTTTGGTTCCTTTTGGGGTGCCAAACAACTGTGCAAAATTTGGGGTCGATTGGTGTTGACCCGGCGTAGCGCATTGCGTTTGAAATTTGTATGGAGATTAGTATGGGAAAACCTACATTTTTGCATTTTTAATTTTACAGACTACAATTCTTTCTTTAGTATGCAAACAAATAGATAGAAGTGTAGTCCAGGATATGCTGAACAACTTTGCCGAAGGATGTATGGTGTTAGAATGTCTCTAAGCCAAGTTATAGCTGTTCAAAGTTCGATACATCAAATTAAATGCCAAAAATCATTTTTATTGCCAACACTGCCGGTGTACCATGGTATTTCATATAGCATTCCAAAATAACATTATATATTTTAGTTTTACCACATTGGTATGTTTGGATGAATTATTCAAAAGCCTTAGCTCAATTTCATGCGCGTAGGTAGTTAAGCAATAGGGCGTAGAGAGTGGGTATGGGGAGGGGGGGATTTTAGTATGTAGAAATTCGAACTGAAATGTTGTCGAGTTGGAATGTTCAGAAGAATTATATCAAAACAATTACACAATGTCCTACGCATAATAGTAACAATGAAATAAAACATACTGTATCCCTTTGCCTTGACTTTTATCAATAGAAGTTACGTTACAGACTTAATTAACTGATGTCGCTATGATATGTCAGAGGATTATATTTCGGTTTAACCGTTGTGTGTCCGACGCGGTACCTGGATACCTTTTTAAGTTTCAATTAATTAAATTCCTATGTTTTATCCATAGCTGGAAATTGAAATTTTGTGACATCTTAGAACTTCACTAAGTCAAGCTTTTGGGTTAATAATATTGTTGATATAGTAAGGGTGGGAGTGAGGAGGGGCTCCTGATTTTTTTTTACTACGTAACAGGCCGACGTGGGTACCCGGGTACCCACAAAACTAAAATGCTCATAACTAAGGTAATATCCAACCGATTTCGATACTTTTGCCCGTTTTGGATTCAAGAATCGGGTTACTCCATTCGGTTCCCGGGAATCCGGGTTTCCGGAAGCAGGTTCCAGTGCGGGGGTACTATTTGCGAACTTCAATGGAATACTAGCAATATGGGCCTCAAAATTCTTGGAATAGCATCAGTAGGCTGCATCTCGTAGTTTTGGAACCATTTGGTGATTTGACCCCGGAACGGACATTCCGGAGCAGGTTCCTGTGAGGCCGTGAGCGGCCATTCCATTCCAATTCCATTTTTCAAATTGCCATAGGGCCCCGTAACAATAAAAAACAGACCTCCGAGACAATTTGAAGAGTTTTGATACTCATATTGCTAGGACATTATTAAAATTTACAAATCATATCCTAGTACTGGAACATTACTCCGGAAAATCCGGATTACCAAAAACCAGATCCATTATTCCGGTTCTATTGTACAAAATCAAAAAGCAGACGAGTTCCTGAATCCAAAACATCTAAAAGTGTCCAAATCGGTTAAAGGAAGCCATAGTTATGAGCATTTCAATTTGTGGGTACCCGGGTACCCTAGTTGGCCTGTTAAAGGTGTTTTTTGTTGGACACATAACTGTTAATACGCATTATGATTTGATAGCATGCTCATTTCCATGCTGTTCGATCACGAAGCGTGAAGCTAATTTCTGGATTTCAAAATGAAATCCACCAGATCCCTACAACAATTTTTGCTTCAGGTGATCGAACAGCGTCGAAATGAGCCTCTCATCAAATCATAGTGTCTATTAAACTGAAATATAATCAATGCAATTCTCTGACATATCAACTCGACATCAGTTGATTCAGTCTGTAACGTAACTTCTATTGATAAAAGTCAAGGTAAAGGGATACAGTATGTTTTATTTCATCGTTACTATTATGCGTAGGACATTGTGTAATTATTTTGAAATAATTCATTTGAACATTCCACCTCGACAACATTTCAGTTCGAATTTCTACATATTAAAGTCCCCCCATCCCCCCTCACTACGCCCTATTGATCCACTACCTACGCTCATGAAATTGAGCTAAGGCTTTTGAATAATTCATCCAAACATACCAATGTGGTAAAACTAAAATATATAATGTTATTTTGGAATGCTATATGAAATACCATGGTACACCGGCAGTGTTGGCAATAAAAATGATTTTTGACATTTAATTCGATGTATCGAACTTTGAACAGCTATAACTTGGCTTAGAGATATTCTAACACCATATATCCTTCGGAAAAGTTGTTCAGCATATCCTGGACTACACTTCTATCTATTTGTTTGCATACTGAAGGAAGAATTGTAGTCTGTAAAATTAAAAATGCAAAAATGTAGGTTTTCCCATACTAATCTCCATACAAATTTTAAACGCAATGCGCTACGCCGGGTCAACACCAATCGACCCCAAATTTTGCACAATTGTTTGGGACCCCAAAAGGAACCAAAAAAGTGCTGTGCTCGGTTGATGTGACTTTGATTACGTTTTTCCATATAACAATGCCCCACCCTAATACATATGTGTAATGAAATATTCAATAATCAGGGCCGGTGGGTAATGTGAGTAGTAAAGGTAGTACTATCAACTTGAAAATAATCGAGTTGGTAATTACCCACTCGAAACTATGGAACAAACCCAATATTTGAATTTTGCCATGGGTGCACGTTTGAAATTTTCGAGGTATGATCAAGATTCCAAATACACCCCTAAGAAAATATAATCATAACTTAGCTATAGACCATCAATTGGGAGAATTTAATTAATGATATCATTTAGCCAACATTTTACTCTGAAATCACAATCGCTGTGCAAAATATTCAGGGACATGAAAAATATTCATTCAATATTATATATTTTTCAAAATCATTATAAATTGTGCAGGGGTAAAATGCACCACAACAGCGGGGCACAATGCATCATAACAAATATCGAAATAGCTGGCTTTTAATGCAGAAGATCAGCATAAGTGTATTCTACTTCACTTCGGTTATGTCTCTGACATTACCTACCCATTTTTTTTCTAACGCAGCTGGAGAAGATTCTGGTAGTTTAAAGCAACATCCCTAAAATGCAGCTGATGCAAAAACAAATTACACCGATAAACCCACGATATATTTTACACTAAGCTCCAACTATTGATTCTTACGTTGCGCAAGCCTGGCAGCACTTTTTTCCATCTGTTTTTTTATATATTATTTTCTTTTCGATTATATTGTTTTGTTTGCATTACATGTCTAATTTAGTATATTGGTTGCTCAGCCACAAGTGGTGACTTTTCATCCCTATTGTTTACATGATTCAGTTAATTATTATTAACATATAATATGCTTTCGCAGTTAAGTATTTTTTTCAGTAGGATGTTTTGAACCTACTTGTCTTGTGAATAAGGAGCTAAACAAATTTTATAAACTAACTTATAATCTATAAAGAGAGCTAATCGTTGCAATTGAAGATTGCAAAGATTTTTGTAGGAAGTTGCTTATAATACTGTTCGTCATAATTTCTAATGTTTCTATGTTTACGAGTCTGCGTAACTCATTTGTGCTAAACCAGGGAGGACGCTTCAAAATCATTTTCAGAATTTTATTCTGAATCCTTTGAAGCGTTTTCTTCCTAGTAGCACAACAACTTGCCCAGATTGGCACTGCATATAGCATTGCCGGTCTAAATATTTGTTTATAAATTAATAGTTTGTTCTTTAGACAGAGCCTAGAATTCCTATTTATAAGAGGGTATAAACATTTTATATATTTGTTGCATTTTTGTTTGGATTCCTTCAATGTGATCCTTAACCCTCAAAAAGGCAACCGGGTCTCAGAGGCCCGGCACGTTACAATTTTTTAGTTACAAAAAAATGTGTATGCAGTATAAGCTTGGGCATGGAAATTTTGATAAGTAGCTTTGAAATCTATAACAAAAATAAAGAATTCTGAAATTTTCATCTATGGAGCGATGTGCAGCTATGTTTGATTTTTTTACATGCACAAAAAGGCAATCCGGGCCTGGCAGGCCCGGTGTGCATGCAATATTTACTAAGAATACCACGGGTTTTATACATTAATATTTATCTGAAAAAAACATCTTGATGAGTTCATCTTCATATTAGCAGGATTTTTTTTTTTTCATGTTTTGATTGATTTTATCTTTTTACCTTTTTGCCTTTCTCATATAAAGAAGGCTATGCAATCACTGTAAAAATCGACTTTTTAACCGAGGCCCGGAGGGCCGAGTGTCATACACCATTCGATTCAGTTCGTCGAGATCGGCAAATGTCTGTGTGTGTATGTATGTGTGTGTATGTGTGTGTTTCATTTAAACTCACACAATTTTCTCAGAGATGGCTGAACTGATTTTCGCAAACTTAGTTTCATCTGAAAGCTATAACGCTCCCATAAGCTACTATTGAATTTTTAGTTGATCCGACTTCCGGTTCCGGAGTTACGGGTTGAAGAGTGCGGTCACACAGCAAATTCCCATATAAACTGGTACCACCATGATGTTAAAATGATGTAAAACATATTAAAATTGATGTAACATTACTCTAGTTTGCGGGTCTGGATCACTAATGATCAATTAAAGCAGCTTTGACCACATTGGCCACCTATGACGGTTCATGACGCCCCCTGGGAACCCGCCAAGTTCTTAAGCTAATATCACACCCGACAGCTGCTGAATTTCATTCGGTTCTGACTCTTGCTTCCGGCGTTACAGGGGTGTTAGTAAGTATACACTGGAATTTCCCATATAAATCGGTACAATCGTAATACCTCAGAGGCTAAAAACGATTGATATAATCACCAAATTACTTCTAATCGCGGATCTAGATCACTGATTGCCAATCAAACATTCTTTCAATATATTGTCCACTGTCGACGATTCCGGAAGTCCGGAATTCCGGGCATATTCCACAATTAAAGTCTCATCGGTTCTTCGGTGATGACTGAACCGATTTTCTCAAACCAAGTCTCAAATGGAAGGCAAAATATGCAGTTGAGTATTGCGTCGCCGCCCCTACCTCCCCCCGCCTTTCCCTTACACCTCTCTCCTTCATCACTCCCCTCCCCTTGGACCACCTTCACGCCCGCATTTCCTTCATCCACCCCGTATACCGAAATAAGATGAAGGATTTCTGACGCATCCTCCACTCCCACTCTACTAACCCCCTATTCCCTACACTTTCAAACCCATTCCACCAACATTTCAAAATATAATCACATGAAGATAACTTTGAACTCATGCTGATTAAGCTAATTAAATATTATTCTTCTGCCTTTCTCATATAGAAAGGTTATGCAATTGCTCCAAAAACTGACTTCCTAACCGAGGCCCGGAGGACCGAGTTTCATATAACATTCGACTCAAGTCGCAAAATATCTGTGTGTGTGTATGTGTGTATGTATGTATCTATGTATGTATGTATGTATGTATGTATGTATGTATGTATGTATGTATGTATGTATGTATGTATGTATGTATGTATGTATGTATGTATGTATGTATGTATGTATGTATGTATGTATGTATGTATGTATGTATGTATGTATGTATGTATGTATGTATGTATGTATGTATGTATGTATGTATGTATGTATGTATGTATGTATGTATGTATGTATGTATGTATGTATGTATGTATGTATGTATGTATGTATGTATGTATGTATGTATGTATGTATGTATGTATGTATGTATGTATGTATGTATGTATGTATGTATGTATGTATGTATGTATGTATGTATGTATGTATGTATGTATGTATGTATGTATGTATGTACGTATGTATGTATGTATGTATGTATGTATGTATGTATGTATGTATGTATGTATGTATGTATGTTTTTTTTTTGTGAGAGCAGTAAAAAAATTTTCAGAAAAACCCTGAGTGAGGAAAAATGTACAAAAACCCCATTGTCAGGGAACGGGTTTGGGCTGCCATCACCCGACCCGCTAAAAACCACTGCTCTTGCCCGGAACCTGATTCCTCCCCGGCACTACCTTACGGCATTACTTCGGGGAGGGGTTTTTATGTGCATAGCACGCACTCTAATTCAACTGCTTACTAGTTCGTTTCTTCCGTAGGGTGACAGCCCCACTCCTCTACACACCACCAATTCTCTACCATCCACACAGACTGGCAAGCTCTGCATGGCAGTTGGGAAGCTGGCTGTGAGTCGAGGCTTAGTACTCCTCCCCTACGAGTACAGTCTGAGCGGCAAACTTCTGACTGTCTATTTCACCGAGCCCTGCGGCTCGCTTGTGCCGGTTAGCACCGCAACTCCCTTCTCACACCATTCAACGCCGTTTACTCTTTGAGCACCAGACTTGTTCGCGAACTACTCGGTCTAGTCCCCGACGATGGACCTAGCCTACTCCGACGGAGAATTCCCCGGCGAGAGAAGTTCTCCCGAAACCGAGCCAACCAACCAGATGTCGAGGTCAGTTCGGCGATTCCGGTGGAGCAGAGCGTCCGGTTCGCTGATGCCCCGACGACCTGCGACTGGTGGTATTTCGTCGCGGTCTACTCAATCTAGTCCCCGGCGGTGGATCTAGCTTACGCCGACGGAGAGTTCCCCGGCGAAGGAGGCTCCCCCGGTACCGATTCTTCTTTTGTTTTAGCACCACAATTTCATGAGCTCTTTGGCTTCCTCTCGTTCCGTTTCGCCCGATCTACTCGATCTAGTCCCCGGCGGTGGATCTAGCCTACTCAACGGGCCATACAGTAGGTGCTGAGGTCTATCCGGCGATTCCGGTTGGAGCGTAACTTCCGGTTCACCGGCGCCCCAGCGACTCACTGCTAGCTCTGCGACGCGGTCTACTCGGTCCAATCCCCGGCGGTGGATATAGCCTACTCACGAGCTACCCGGAAGGATGTCGAGGTCGGTTCAGCGATTCCGGTGAAGCTTGACGTCCGGTTCCCAGGCGCCCCGACGACCCAACTCGGTGCTACATCACGCACTACTCAACTGGTCCCCGGCGGTGGACCTAGTCTACACAGTTGGAGAGTTCCCCGGCGGCGGAATTTCTCTCGAAACCCGATTTGCGGTTTCTTCTTGGTCTCTACGCCACTTCCTCTGCAACTCGGAGAGTATGCTCGAGACCACTCTGTTGACAGCGTCCCAGGTATGTTCGTCACGGCACATCTCTTCGACGATATTGTCCGCTGTCATACCAGGTATACCCCTACGAACTTCTTCGAATCTAGGGCATTCGAAGACCGCGTGTTCCGGTGTCTCCTGCACGGTCGCACAACCCGGGCAAAGGGGTGACGAAGCATGTCCAAACCGATGCAAGTACTTCCGGAAGCATCCGTGCCCGGACAAAAACTGCGTCAAATGGAAGTTCACCTCTCCATGCTTCCTATGTACCCAGGCCGATACATTTGGGATGAGTCGGTGGGTCCACCTTCCTTTCTCCGCGTTGTCCCACTCCTGTTGCCTTTAGCCAACGAGTCCGCTCGAACCTGTCTCCTAGCGTTACGTGCATTTCTCCGCTGATAGCATTCCACGTCCTCCGCCAGGGTAATGCAGATGGGGATCATCCCGGCGATAACGCATACTGCCTCCGACGATATTGTTCTGTAGGCACTCGCGACTCGTACGGCCATCAGTCGGAATGTCCTGTTTAGCTTTTCACGGTTCCGCTTGGTTTTCAGCGCAGCACTCCAGGCAGGAACCCCATATCGGAGTATCGATGACGAAACAGTAGATAGCAGACGTCTCGTGCTGCTTCTCGGACCGCCGACGTTTGGCATGATTCTCGCTATTGCGTTCGTTGCCTTCGCCGACTTTTCACAGGCGTAATCAACGTGGTTGTTGAAGCTCAACCGGTCGTCGATTATAACTCCCAATTGCTTCAATGCACGTTTCGATGCAATCACGTGCCCTCCGACGTCGATCTGCATCCGTTGGACCGATCTGCAGTTACTGACCAACAACACCTCCGTCTTGTGGTGAGCTATTTGCAGCTTGACCCCGTTCATCCAGCTCTCGATCGCGTCTATTGTCTCCGTCACCGACACCTCCACTTCTTCAAGTGTCTCACCCATCACCGTTAGTGACACGTCGTCCGCGAAACCTACGATTTTCACTTTCCTAGGCAGCTGCAGCGTTAACACCCCATCGTACATCCCGTTCCAAAGGGTTGGACCGAGAATGGATCCCTGAGGAACGCCCGCTGTGACGCGCAATGACTTCTGTCCTTCGCTCGTCTCGTACAGTAGCACTCTGCTCTGAAAGTAGCTCTTGAGGATCTGGCACAGATAGTCGGGAACCCTCATTCTATGCAGCGCTGCAGCGATGGCTTCCCAGCTGGCACTGTTGAACGCGTTCTTCACATCTATCGTGACCACAGCGCAGTATCGATCTCCTCTTCGCTTCTGTTTAGATGACTTCTCGGCACTCTCGAGCACTATCCGAATTGCATCCACTGTCGATGCTCCTTTGCGGAAACCAAACTGCATCTTGGACAGTCCGCGCTCACCTTCCGTGAATTTCGTCAACCTGTTAAGAATGATCCTTTCCAGGAGTTTTCCGAGTGTATCCAGCAGGCATATGGGTCTGTACGAGGTCGGGTCGCCAGGTGGCTTCCCTGGCTTCGGCAGCAACACCAGCTTCTGGACCTTCCACATATCGGGGAAGTTGCCTTCATTTAGGCACTTCTGCATCACTATCCTGAACATGTCCGGATATGCCAGGATCGCAGCTTTCAGTACCACGTTTGATATTCCATCCGGACCAGGGGCTTTCTTTGGTTTTAGGCGCTTCGATGCTTCTACTAGCTCGTCGTTAGTCACTTGCCGATCCATGTTTGTTCCTTCTTCCTCGCCGTGCGGTGACGGTGGCCATATAGTTGGGTCGTGCTTCGGAAAAAGACCCTCGACGATTATCTTCAGCTTGCTCGGACACATTTCGGCTGGCGTCGTCGGACCCTTCATTTTCGCCATCACGACTCGGTATGCGTCACCCCAGGGATTGGCGTCTACTTCTCGGCATAGCTCCTTGTGGCACTCTGACTTGCTAAGTCTGATCTCCCGTTTTAGAGCGGCCCTAGCTTCCCGAAACGATGCCTTATGCTCTTCTCTATCTGGTTCCGACCTTGCTCTTTGGGCCCGCCTTCTGGCTCTGAGACAAGCAGCGCGTAACGTACTAAGCGTCTCGTTCCACCAGTAAGCTGGACGCCGTTTGTTGCGTGGTTCCAGTTTTCGCGGCATTGTGGCGTCACAAACCGCCACAATCCTTCTTGTTAGGTCAGCCGCATCCACGTTCTCGATCCCGCCGTTCGGCCGAAGTGCCTCAACAAAGAGGTCTTTGTTGAAGGCTTTCGTCTTCCACTTTCGTTCGCCGGTCACCCTTCTCTGTACTGCCGCGGGGTTCCGTTGGCCGATACGGTAGCGAATCTCCTGGTGGTCACTATGCGTATACGTTTCGCATACTCTCCAATCCATGTTCGCCGTCAATGAGGGACTACAGAATGTGACGTCTATGATGGACTCCCTCCCGTCTCTCCGAAATGTACTAACAGAGCCTTCATTGCACAATCGTACGTCTAACTTCGCTAGAGCTTCCTGCAGGATACACCCTCTTGTGTTGGTTACTCTACTGCCCCATTCCACAGCCCAGGCGTTGAAGTCACCACCAATGACTACCGGCTTCCGATCGATCAACTGCTCGGTTAACTGCTCCAGCATTAGGCTGAACTGCTCTACTGTCCACCTTGGGGGAGCGTAACAGCTACATACGAAGATGCCGTTGATTTTGGCTATCACGAAACCCTCATAGGAACGTTCTACCACTTCTTGGATAGGGAATCTTCCCATTACTTGTATCGCTGCGGTTCCTGATCTATCCGCCACCCAGTTACCGTTATTAGGGGGGACTTGATAAGGCTCTGCGATCAAAGCGACATCGCACATAGTTTCTGTCGTAGACTGCCACAACAGTTGCTGTGCGGTATCACAGTGATTCAGGTTTATCTGGGTCATCTCCATCACCGTTGGCCTGCAGTCGCCTTCTTGTACGCTGGGCATTTAAAGCCACCCGTCTGATGGTCGTTTCCTTCCGCTGGGGTGCAAAGCAAGCACTTCGGCATCTGCGTGCAGTCTCTCGCAAGATGGCCCGTCTCTCCGCATTTCCAGCACATCCCGGATCTGTCCGGGCCTTTGCAAGCCCCTGCTAAATGTCCAAAGCCTAAACATTTGAAGCATTTCTCTGCTTGTTTGTTTACTCGTGGGGCGGCTCTCAATAGGCATCTCGACCATCCAACTGTAACCTTACCTACCTCCAGTGCCTTGTCTGCAGCGGTTACCGGTAAACGTATCATCGCTATCTGCGTTCCTCCGTATCCCTTCCTTAACCGGATCGTCATGTGCACCTCGCCCAGTTTGCACTGCTGCTTCATAGCACCTCTCAGCTCGTCTTCCGTCGTTATTTCGTCGAGGTCTTTGCACACGATTACCATCTCCGGGCTTAAGGCTTTAACTTCTGCCTTTCCACCCATTGATTTAGTTATAGTCTCCTGCAAGGCAGAGCTACTAGTCGTAGTATTCTTCTTAAGCTCGAGGAGCATCTCATTTTTTTGGGTACGCCTGACTCTTAACACGTTTTCCCCCAAATCTTTCAGCTCCGGGTCCTCTCTGACCTTTTTGAGCAGTGCTGCGTACGTAGTCTCGTCATTTGCTTTGACGAGCACGGCTTCTCCCTTAGGCGCCTTCTGACGAGCCGAGGGTTCTGATTTCCTCTTCTGCTCCCCTTTTCGCTCCTCCTTCTTTTTTTGCTGTTTCCCGCGTTTCTCCTTCCGACCTACAACGGTGCTCCAGCTTTCACCCTGTAAGGTGGCGTCCTTTTCTTCGGCAGCAACAGCATCCTCGAGCGTCTGCCTCTTTGACCCGCCTGGTCTTTCTTCTCCTGGTGAGGATCTTGTCCTCTTTGGAGTTATGGGAACTGGCGTGT
Organism: Topomyia yanbarensis; assembly: GCF_030247195.1. NCBI lineage: Eukaryota > Metazoa > Arthropoda > Insecta > Diptera > Culicidae > Topomyia > Topomyia yanbarensis. Next base: position 229,549,081 of record NC_080671.1, read on the forward strand.
TCTCCACTCCAATCTGCCTCTCCTTACCCTGTTTCGGAGGGGCTAGGAGGACAGTGGCCTTAGCCGACGCGGATGCTCGCTCAGCTGAATCTGCCCTCTGCGTTGCCGTATCGTACTCTTTCACGGCAGACAGTAGCGCCTTCCGGATTTTGATGACCATCTCCTTAATGTCTTTGTGGACATTGTTTCTCATGTCCACGAACTTGTGGAGCTCCTCCACCAAGTGCCTCGCTACCACTACCTTTGGCGTTTGTGGGGTGTAGCTCCTTCCGCTCTGCTCCGGCTGTTTTTGTTGCTGCTGTTGCTGTTGCTTCGGCTTCCCCTCCTCCTGCTCTTGCTGGGTGACTTCAGCTACTATTGGTGGTGGTGACCTCACCAACCCACCTCTGGCAAACGGATTTGCCGTGCCTGCTCCATTTATATCGGTTGCTTGTTGTTTCTCCATTTTATTTTATTGGGTCCCAACTCCGGGCCGCTATCTCCACTCGCTGCACATAGTCGCCTCTCGCGATCCCATGATTATCTATGCTGCCGAAAAGCAGCAGTGAGGTCATGCAAGGGTTGACACCATCTCTCATGGGGAGTAGTGTTCAGAGCCGGATCGGCGTAAATCGGGAATGCTTCAACCGAACCTAGTACCACCAACCAAATGATGGCGAGTTTCGAACGTACCCGGAGACCTGCCAGGGTTTTGTTGGAACGGAGGCCATGCTGTTAGCCCACTCGCCATTTCAAGTCGGTGTCATCCTTCCTTACTCAGGGAGTAGAACAGCACGCCTGTCAGCCCTAAGTCGCCATCCTTTTCGTCATCCGTGTCCTGTCCGTTGCCGTTCGCCATGGCCAGTATACCATAATCAAGATGTTACTGGCGTCGATCCTGATGTGCCGGTTGGCACTCCGGTTGGGCTAGAGTGCTTTTATTGCCCAGATCTTAGATTATTGGAATCTTAGGATCTTAGCAGAAGCGGCACAGACTCGCTTCGTCGGAGCTGCTTTCGGAGTTATGGCTTTTTTTAGAGGTTCAGAAGAGCCCAATCTTAGCCCCACCATATCCTAGCAAAACTCCCCAACTCGCAGTAGGGCTGTGGGGGGGGGGGGGTTCGTTAGTATGTATGTATGTATGTATGTATGTATGTATGTATGTATGTATGTATGTATGTATGTATGTATGTATGTATGTATGTATGTATGTATGTATGTATGTATGTATGTATGTATGTATGTATGTATGTATGTATGTATGTATGTATGTGTGTATGTATGTATGTATGTATGTATGTATTATGTATGTATGTATGTGTGTGTATGTGCGGATTTGTTAACAAAATGTCCACATCGGTTTCTCGGAGATGGCTGAACCGATTTTTACAAACTAAGATTCAAATGAAAGGTATAATATTCCCATAGGTTGCTATTGAATTTCATTTTCAACCGACATCTTGTTCCGGATTAGGAGTTGAAGAGTATGGTTACAAAACAAAATTTGTTGATTTGTCCACATCGTTTTCTCGGAATTTTCTGAACCGATTTTGACAAACTTGATTTTAAATGAAAGGTCCATTAGCTGCTGTTGATTTTTGTGCGGATCCGAGTTCTGGTTCCTGAATCACAGGGTGATACGTAAGATCACGCAGCAAATCCCGATTCTAACGAATTCTGCGATGAATGTAAAAAGGTGATTTTTTTCCAAAATGTAAACACAACTGTTGAATTTGTAGATCTAGGTCACCAACAGTCATTCAAAATCTCTTTGGCCACACTGGCCACCATCGCCGAATCCGGAAGCATCCAAATTCAGAATAACGGTTATATTGGTTTCTCGAAAATGGCTAAACCGATTTGATCAACTTAGTCTCATATGAAAGGTGTTGCGTCCCCTGAAACTGATATTAAATTCCATCTCCATCCGACTTCCGGCTCCGGAGTTACGGGTTGTGGAGTAGGATCACATAGTTATTGTCTATTTTTGTTGTCTATTCTTTGTGTTATAGTTGTCGTAATTATTCAAATTCTGGATCTAAAAGCAACAAAAAATTGAAATGGCTATAAGACGATATGCCCATGTTTTCAATCGTCTCAAAGAATCTGAAATAATGGAAGAAATTCGAGCAAATTCAACAGCAGTCGATTCCGAAACTGATTTTCAAAGCGAGGAAGAAGATGTGAATGATATTGCTTCCGACGATGAATCTGATGCAGACTTGGAAGAAAAATCTGAATATGTACTCCGGTTATGCATCAGAAGAAATTAATAGCAGCCCAGAAACATTTATTGGTCGTGTTCAAACGAAATGGAGCTCAGAACCAATCGACAGTCGACGTGATCTTCCGAGTACTCACCTTTTGGAAAAAAATTTGACCTTTTTACATCCATCGCCTTATACGCTGAAATCGGGATTTGCTGCGTGTTCGTACTCATCATCCTGTAATTCCGGAACCGGAAGTCGGATCAATTATTAATTCAACAGCAGCCAATGGGAATGCTGTACCTTTCATTTGAAACCAAGTTTGTAAAAATCGGTAAAGAATTCGCTGAGAAATAGGTATGACATTATCTTAGGAACTTGGTAAGTTCCCCCGGGGCATCAAGAACCGCCATAGCTGGCCAATGTGGTCGAAGTGCCTTCGGTGGGTCATTAATGATCTAGACATGCAAAGCCAAGTAATGTTACACATATTTTAATATATATTGCATCATTTGGACATCATGGTGGTATCAGTTTCTATGGAAATTTGCTGTGTGATTGTACTCTTCAGCACGTAACTCCAGAACCGAAAGTCGGATCAATAAAAAAAATCAATAGCGACCGATGGAAAGGCTGCACCTTTCATTTGAGACTAAATTTATACAAACCGGTCCAGCCACCTTAGAGAAAAATCGGTGAGATTGTTTGCCACACACATACATACATACATACATACACACACTCATTTTACGATCTCGACGAACTGAGTCGAGTGGTATAAGAGATTTGGCCCTGCGGGTCTCGGTTAAAAAGTCGAAATTTCGACCGATTGCATAACCTTTCTATATGAGAACGGCAAAAAAGAGCTTGAATTTAGACGGGCCTGAGAGGCCCGGCTTGCCCTTTAATGTTAGGATTTTAGCTTGCCTTCACAAGGGTTAAAAGTGAGTTTTTTATCGTAAATCAAACCCAAGTATTTAACTTGATCTGACCACGTTAAATTCAAACCATTAAATTTAATAATATGGTTAAAATTTGGTTTAAGAGAAGAAGCTCGTGGCTTATGCGGAAACACAATCAATTGTGTTTTTGCCGCTTTAGTGAAAATTTTCCATTTTTTCAGGTAATTATAATACGAAGACTCCAACCAATGGCTGAGATGCTAGTATCATCACAGAAAAGTGACTTTTTACAGCCTGTAGGTAGATGTGGAAGATCAGAGATAAAAAAATATTGGATAAGATTGGTGCGACGCTTGATCCTTGAGGGACGCCTGCTTTAACGTGTAACTTATTAGATTTACAATTCTGATAAGAAACCTGTAGGGTACGGTTAGTAAGATAATTTTTAATTATCTTTATTATGTAAATTGGAGAATTAAAATCCCACATTTTGGCAATTAATCCTTTGTGCCAAACACTGTCGAAAGCTTTTTCGATGTCTAGAAGAGCAACTCCAGTGGAATAACCCTTTGAGATATTTGCCTTTATCATGTTAGTTACTCTCATAAGTTGATGAGTAGTTGAATGTCCAATACGAAATCCAAACTGCTCAGAAAGAAAATAGAATTCTCATTGATATGTGACATCATTCTAGTTAGGATGATTTTTTCAAATAATTGACTAATAGAAGAGAGTAAACTAATTGGTCGATAGCTGGATGCTTCTGCTGGGTTTTTAACTGGCTAGGAATAACCTTGGCATTTTTCCATCTTTTTAATTCAAAACATTTATTGAATATTTTGACCAAGTATCTCATGGTGATTTCGGGAAGGTTTTTAAGAAGAATGTTGAAAATTCTTTCATAACCTGGAGCTTTCATATTTTTTTTAACTTTTTCATGATGGATTTGATCTCATCACAGTTTGTTTCAACAATGTCGTCTAGAGACAATACTTGATTTGATATGTTTTCATATTTTTGTAAGACTTCGGTTTCAATAGGATTTTGAGAACGTTGAGATTAAAATTATGGACACTTTCAAACTGCTGAGCAAGTTTTTTCTTCGTTTGTAAGAAGTATGTGGTCACCTTCCTTCAAAGCTGGAATTGGTTTCTGAGGTTTCTTAAGAACCTTAGAAAGTTTCCAGAATGGTTTAGAATTTGGCTTGATTTGTTCAACCTTTTTCGCGAAATTTTCATTTCTTAAGAGTGTGAATTTATGCTCGTCAATAATAGGAGTATTAATTTTTTTATGTGTTGTTGGTACTGATAAATTTCTAGCATCAACTATAGAATCACTTAAATTTTGTAATGCTGTATCAATGTTAGCTTTATTTTGTAAATCAAGATCATGATTAAAATTATTCTCAATATAAGTTTTGTACCTTTCCCAATTCGCTTTGTGATAATTGAACACTGAGCTAATGGGATTGGAAACAGCTTCTTGAGAAAGTGAAAGTTACTGGAAGATGATCAGAATCAAAGTCAGCATGTGTAATCAATTCGCTACAAAGGTGACTTTGATCTGTCAAAACCAAATCAATTGTTGATGGATTCCTTACAGACGAATAGCACGTAGGACCATTCGGGAACAAAATTGAATAATAACCAGCAGATCATTCATTAAAAAGTAGTTTACCGTTGGAATTGCTTTGAGCAATATTCCAGGCTCGGTGTTTGGCGTTAAAATCAGAATTTCGACCGATTTTTTGTAGGCTGCAGCAATAAAAATGATACCAAGACTAGGGGCAGATCACTCTAGGAATGTATAACAAATTTGCATCAACTTAGAAAAATGCATTTAATTTACATTTTTGCATAAACTTTGCACTCCCTTGCAGAAAAGATTACTTAACAATCGTCCTACGCTGATCCACTTTGTTCGATGTTTTGTTGTATGTAGGGCTGTTTTTGTAGGCCCAGTCAAAAAGGGCAAGTTGCTGGCTAACGGGGGGGCTATTTGCCAACTCGGATGCGCTAATTGCCCTTCAATTTGCCAGCAAATTGCTGGCAATTAGGAGGCTATTTCAAATGCAACATTTGGGCGATTTGCCGCCGTCAGTTTTTAGCCGCTCTACCCGCCCTTAAATCGCCCCCAAATTGCGCAGGGAACGCGCCATTTAATCGCCCTTAATTGTATAATATGAAAATTACAAATATTACTTATTTTCGGATTCATTAGCTACTCACATAAACTTATCAGTACACTAGGTAATCACCACCAAACTATAGGAAAAATCAATGGTGAAACTGACATTGCACACCAAAACTTACCACAATCTGACTTTTATTAAGAACTTAGGTCAGATATCTTGTTCCACTATATTTACATACTATTCCACAATTTCCCACATTTGTTGGCTAAATGAAGTGCACTAGACAAACAAAATACAAGCGAGAACACGCCAACCGTTTAAAAAAACTATTTTAAGCTTAAGCTACACATGAACCGCCATGTTTGAAAAACGCAAAAGCAACCAAGTCCCTTTCAGCTGCCAGAAAATTTGTCTAAGTGTTGAAATTGCCTTTAAATCGCATTAGCAAATTGCATTTGTTCCTAGGGGCAATTAGCACAGGCGAGTTGAGCTAAACGTCAAACTGTTTAAATCGCTTGACCATGTTCGTCCGCATATTTTTGACCGGGGGGTTTTGGCGTCTTACACGCAACGCAAAATACATTGCACGCAACGCAAAATACATTACGAATTTCTATTTTGATGGAAAGAAATGCATTTAATCTCGCTGATTCTTAAAAATGCATCGCAAGTGATCTGCCACTAGAGTTGACTACTAAATGGCCCCTCCTTGCAGCGATCGTATCCTTCGATGGCTAAGTCATCGAACGAGGTCACCGATTCGATCACTGTTCTACAGTGGAACAGCAGAACAGTATCCTCCCGAAAATCGATTCCTTTAAATTTTTACTAAATAGTTTAAAATGTGATGCTTTCGCATTATGTGAAACTTGGTTAACTTCCGATATAAATCTCAACTTCCACGAAGGAATATAATTCGTCTGGATCGAGAAAAACCCTATAGAGGAGTACTTTTAGGGATTAAAAAGTGCTATTCTTTCAACCGAATCAACATTCCTTCGACACCAGGCATTGAAATTGTTGCTTGTCAAGTTCTAATCAAAGGCAAAGACCTTTGCATTGCTTCCACCTACATTCCTCCTAGAGTTTCGGTAGGGCACCGAACGCTTTGTAATATCACGGAATTCTTACCGGCACCGCGGCTAGTTCTAGGAGACTTTAACTCGCACGGTACGATATGGGGTTGTCTTCACGATGATAATAGATCAACATTAATCCAAGATTTTTGCGACAATTTCAACATGACCATCTTAAACAAGGGAGAAATGACGCGGATTCCTACACCACCAGCAAGCGCAAGCAGGTTATACTTATCACTATGCTCGACATCGCTACGGTTAGATTGCATGTGGAAGGTGATCCCCACGGTAGCGATCATTTGCCTATCGTGATTTCAATTGCTTACGGTTCAAGACCATCAGAAACTATCAATGTCTCGTATGACCTCACAAGGAACATCGATTGAAAGAGTTACGCGACTGCGATATGCGCCAAAATCGAATCCACTCATGAACTTCCTCCGGAGGAAGAGTACAGGTTTTTGGCTGGCTTGATTCTCGACAGTGCGAATCAAGCTAAGACTAAACCAGTACCCAGCGCGAATACCCATGGACAGTCTCCCACATTGTGCTCAGAGCTGTACGCAGAGAAGCCCATTGCATATAAGGCCTACCGTGAAGACGGGTTGCCCGCTAGCTATCAACAGTACGCGTCGTTAGAAAGGCGAATGAAGAGTCTAATGAAAGCCAAAAAACGCAGTTATTGGCGCCGGTTCGTCGACGGGTTAACGAGAGAAACAGCGATGAGCACTCTTTGGGGTACGGCTCGACGTATGCGTAACCGAAACAGTACCAACGTGGAATATTCAAACCGTTGGATATTCGATTTCGCCAAGAAGATCTGTCCGGACTCTGTCCCGGTACAGAAAACGTACCGCGTCGCGTCTCCTTACGATACCGCGAATGAAACACCGTTTTCGATGGCGGAGTTCTCAGTTGCTCTCTTGTCATGCAACAATAACGCCCCAGGGTTAGACAGAATCAAATTCCACTTGTTGAAGAATCTACCTGACACTGCAAAAAGGCGCTTGTTGAACTGATTTAACAAGTTTCTTGAGGGTAATATTTTCCCTCATGACCAGGTATGGGAAAAATACATTCGAAATTCATTCATCTGTATTCATCTTCTGATACATATCATGCTACCAACCGTTCTGTTTGTCTCACGAAGTAAACGCCAGGAAGTATACACTGAGCTTGTCGCAAAGCTCATTAGCGATAGCAGCTGTGCGGCACTCAATTGACTCCCGTTCGTTCTAAGTCGGAGAGCCTCTCACTCTCTCAATATTTTCTAAGAATATGTGTTTGGATGTGAGTGAATCAGATTGGAATCTTATTGTTTTGGTTTGCGAGCCACTCGATGAGTCTAATCTTGATTCAATCATCATATCCAATCATTGAATCATTCAATCGGTTAACTATCCTTTGTAGAAGTAATATATTGAAAGATTTATGGGTAGAAGTGCAAAGGTAAAATAGCTCAAGATGGAGGATTTTTAATTTTTACATGCGCAAGCTTATCGTTTAACGGCTAGCGTGACCTACAAGTTACTGACTTTATTTCTTCTGTATCATGTTGAATTACTTTTTACTGTTTGAGTAGGGGAACCGGGAGCAAGTCCGACACCCTAAGCGCAATCATTTTTCTAAAATACCACGAAGCTCCAAAAATTGTATATTCTGTGCATAATCCTTGTTTAGATGGTTCTTAGCAAGATATAATGTTTTCAGTGGTTCAAAAAATTGGATTCATTAAAAATTATTGGTTGCCAAAAGAGAAAAATAACATTTTAAAAACGCTGCGGGTATGACCGACACCCCGAAGTGACAAGAGCGACACCCTTGTTAGCTTTCTTTTTGTCCAATTTTTTTCATTAAAAATGTGTTGTGTATGTGTGATAAAGTGTAATTATGTGTATATGAGTATGTGTGATGCAAATGCATGCTTTCTGGAATATCATCGCGTAGCAAAAGGAAAAGCATACGAATGTGTGGTGTGAATAAATAATGTTCAACACTTGGTTTTCCCCATTAATCTTTTCTAGCTTTATTATCGCTTGTGAAGCCATTCTAAGAAGTAAGATCCGTTCCACAAGAAGAATATATCCCCTGTTACTAAGATTCATTCACTTAGAAGTAACATACCCTTTTGTAGTAAGCTATCTGGTCCGTCTTATGATTTTTCGGAACTCTGTTGATCAACAATCCGGCAGAATAGATTAGAATGTGCGGCAAAATACTGGTAATTTTTAAAGCTTTTGTGCTGTTAAAACCTTAAAATGTTTCAACTAAAAATATCATCCAAGTGCGCATCAACTTTGCTTTCGCATTTTTTGTTTATTTTGTGACGTTGGATGAATCTATATGGCATCTATGTGTCTCAAAATACTCAAAATAATCGTACTAATGATATCCTGTTATTATTGTATGATATAAAATTTTATATCTGGGAAAAGTCATGAGGTGTCGGGCTTACCCCGTCTATCTTTTGTGCAGTTAAAATATTATCGTTACAGTTGAAAACTGGAAAATCCTATCACCGACAATTTTTTTCTCTTTTGTTCAATGCTAATTCACGACGTCGGGAGTAGTGTGTTCCATTGATAAAAACCGACTTAATCCACCTAGCAGTGAGATGAGACATTTCTTACACATTTCACTATTGGATTAGTTTGCAGAACTCACGAGAAGTAGGCACCCAACTAGAGGTGGAATGAAAACAGTTTCTAGTCTTGCACGAATAAAATCTTGAATAAACTGAATGAATTATAGAAATCAACAAAACGACCGAAATACAAAAGTAAAGCAAAAAATGAAATAATAGGTCGTTAAATTCATAAAATGAGTAGAAAAATTAATGTAAATCAAAATTATAATATACACGAACCAAATTAGATTAGGTTATTAAATAAAAATTAAGATTATATTTAGAAATAGTTATAAGATTAATAGAATAAATTGGCTCATACTAACAAATTGAATGAAATAAAACGAATGACCGAACATGAAATGCATACAATTAAAGATATGAATAAAATGAATCAAATGAATCAAATGAATCAAATGAATCAAATGAATCAAATGAACCAAATGAATCAAATGAATCGAATGAATCAAATGAATCAAATGAATTAAATAAATCAATGGAATCAAATGAATCAAATGAATCAAATGAATCAAAATGAATCAAATGAATCAAATAAATCAAATAAATCAAATGAATCAAATGAATCAAAATAATCAAATGAATCACATGAATCACATGAATCACATGAATCACATGAATCATATGAATCACATGAATCACATGAATCACATGAATCACATGAATCACATGAATCACATGAATCACATGAATCACATGAATCACATGAATCAAATGAATCACATGAATCACATGAATCACATGAATCACATGAATCACATGAATCACATGAATCACATGAATCACATGAATCACATGAATCACATGAATCACATGAATCACATGAATCACATGAATCACATGAATCACATGAATCACATGAATCACATGAATCACATGAATCATATGAATCACATGAATCACATGAATCACATGAATCACATGAATCACATGAATCACATGAATCACATGAATCACATGAATCACATGAATCACATGAATCACATGAATCACATGAATCACATGAATCACATGAATCACATGAATCACATGAATCACATGAATCACATGAATCACATGAATCACATGAATCACATGAATCACATGAATCACATGAATCACATGAATCACATGAATCACATGAATCACATGAATCACATGAATCACATGAATCACATGAATCACATGAATCACATGAATCACATGAATCACATGAATCACATGAATCACATGAATCACATGAATCACATGAATCACATGAATCACATGAATCACATGAATCACATGAATCACATGAATCACATGAATCACATGAATCACATGAATCACATGAATCACATGAATCACATGAATCACATGAATCACATGAATCACATGAATCACATGAATCACATGAATCACATGAATCACATGAATCACATGAATCACATGAATCACATGAATCACATGAATCACATGAATCACATGAATCACATGAATCACATGAATCACATGAATCACATGAATCACATGAATCACATGAATCACATGAATCACATGAATCACATGAATCACATGAATCACATGAATCACATGAATCACATGAATCACATGAATCACATGAATCACATGAATCACATGAATCACATGAATCACATGAATCACATGAATCACATGAATCACATGAATCACATGAATCACATGAATCACATGAATCACATGAATCACATGAATCACATGAATCACATGAATCACATGAATCACATGAATCACATGAATCACATGAATCACATGAATCACATGAATCACATGAATCACATGAATCACATGAATCACATGAATCACATGAATCACATGAATCACATGAATCACATGAATCACATGAATCACATGAATCACATGAATCACATGAATCACATGAATCACATGAATCACATGAATCACATGAATCACATGAATCACATGAATCACATGAATCACATGAATCACATGAATCACATGAATCACATGAATCACATGAATCACATGAATCACATGAATCACATGAATCACATGAATCACATGAATCACATGAATCACATGAATCACATGAATCACATGAATCACATGAATCACATGAATCACATGAATCACATGAATCACGTGAATCACATGAATCACATGAATCACATGAATCACATGAATCACATGAATCACATGAATCACATGAATCACATGAATTACATGAATCAAATGAATCAAGTGAATTACATGAATCAAAATGATTTAATTCATCCAGTGAATACAATGAATCAAATTAATGAAATGGATCAAATGAATAAAAAGAATGAATGAACAAAATGAATAAAGTAAAAAATAAATGAAATGCATAAATAAAACAAACGAATCAAATAAACAATATGAGGCTGAAGTGATAAAATGAATAAAAAGAAGAAAATGAGCAGAATGCATTGATTAAAATGAAAAATTGAACAATAGTAAAAAGGTTATTAATTAATATAAAGAAATAAATTGAATCAAATAAATTATTTGGATGAAATGATTAAAACTGAAAAATTAGTCAGACCATTAAAATGAAGAAAACTGAACAAAATGAATAACCTGGAAAAAAATGAATAAAATGCATGCAATGAATAAAATAAGTTAAATGAATGATATTAAATAAAATGCACAAAAAGAATAAACTGATCAGAGTGAATCCAAAGAATGAAACGAATAAAATAAGTAAAATGAACGCAGATGAACAAAACGAATAAAAAGATGCGGAATGAAATAATTAATTGAAATTAAAACGGCCATATATTTGAAGCTAAAACATTTTTGAAATAAAGAAAATGAATAAACCGGATTGTACGAATTTGAGAACCATTGCATCAGAATGTTTTTGAAATGTTTTTGAAAATCCCATCTTCTGAGAAAAGGCTAATAAATATGTAATGGACTTTCTAGGGCTTCCATCTTTTTTTGGTTTTATTCTTTTTGTTTTCATGCTTCTTTACTTGACGGCGTCGCGGTTTTTAAGAATAAAATCTTGAATAAAACTGAAAGAATTATAGAAATCAACAAAACGACCGAAATACAAAAGTAAAGCAAAAAATGAAATAATAGGTCGTTAAATTCATAAAATGAGTAGAAAAATTAATGTAAATCAAAATTATAATATACACGAACCAAATTAGATTAGGTTATTAAATAAAAAATTAAGATTTATATTTAGAAATAGTTATAAGATTAATAGAATAAATTGGCTCATTACTAACAAATTGAATGAAATAAAACGAAATGACCGAACATGAAATGCATACAATTAAAGATATGAATAAAATGAATCAAATGAATCAAATGAATCAAATGAATCAAATGAATCAAATGAATCAAATGAACCCAAATGAATCAAATGAATCGAATGAATCAAATGAATCAAATGAATTAAATAAATCAATGGAATCAAAATGAATTCAAATGAAATCAAATGAATCAAATGAATCAAAATGAATCAAATGAATCAAATAAATCAAATGAATCAAAATAATCAAATGAATCAAATGAATCACATTGAATCACATGAATCATATGAATCACATGAATCACATGAATCACATGAATCACATGAATCACATGAATCACATGAATCACATGAATCACATGAATCATATGAATCACATGAATCACATGAATCACATGAATCACATGAATCACATGAATCACATGAATCACATGAATCACATGAATCACATGAAATCACATGAATCACATGAATCACATGAATCACATGAATCACATGAATCACATGAATCACATGAATCACATGAATCACATGAATCACATGAATCACATGAATCACATGAATCACATGAATCACATGAATCACATGAATCACATGAATCACATGAATCACATGAATCACATGAAATCACATGAAATCACATGAATCACATGAATCACATGAATGAATCACATGAATCACATGAATCACATGAATCACTGAATCATGAAATCACATGAATCACATGAAATCACATGAATCACATGAATCACATGAATCACATGAATCACATTGAATCACATGAATCACATGAATCACATGAATCACAATGAATCACATGAATCACATGAATCACATGAATCACATGAATCCACATGAATCACATGAATCACATGAATCACATGAATCACATGAATCACATGAAATCACATGAATCACATGAATCACATGAATCACATGAATCACATGAAATCACATGAATCACATGAAATCACATGAATCACATGAAATCACATGAATCACAATGAAATCACCATGAATCACATGAATCACATGAATCACATGAATCACATGAATCACATGAATCACATTGAATCACATGAATCACATGAATCACATGAAATCACATGAATCACATGAATCACATGAATCACATGAATCACATGAATCACATGAATTCACATGAATCACATGAATCACATGAATCACATGAATCACATGAATCACATGGAATCACATGAATCACATGAATCACATGAATCACATGAATCACATGAATCACATGAAATCACATGAATCACAATGAATCAACATGAATCACATGAATCACATGAATCACATGAATCACATGAAATCACATGAATTCACATGAATCACATGAATCACATGAATCACATGAAATCAACATGAATCACATGAAATCACATGAATCACATGAAATCACATGAATCACATGAATCACATGAATCACATGAATCACATGAATCACATGAATCACATGGAATCACATGAATCACATGAATCACAATGAATCACATGAATCACATGAATCACATGAATCACATGAAATCAACATGAATCACATGAATCACATGAAATCACATGAATCACATGAATCACATGAATCACATGAATCACATGAATCACATGAATCACATGAATCACATGAATCACATGAATCACATGAATCACATGAATCACATGAATCACATGAATCACATGAAATCACATGAATCACATGAATCACATGAATCACATGAATCACATGAATCACATGAATCACATGAATCACATGAATCACATGAATCACATGAATCACATGAATCACATGAATCACGTGAATCACATTGAATCACATGAATCACATGAAATCACATGAATCACATGAATCACATGAAATCACATGAATCACATGAATCACATGAATCACATGAATCACGTGAATCACAATGAATCACATGAATCACATGAATCACATGAATCACATGAATCACATGAATTACATGAATCAAATGAATCAAGTGAATTACATGAAATCAAAATGATTTAATTCATTCCAGTGAATACAATGAATCAAATTAATGAAATGGATCAAATGAATAAAAAGAATGAATGAACAAAATGAATAAAGTAAAAAAATAAATGAAATGCATAAATAAACAAACGAATCAAAATAAACAATATGAGCTGAAGTGATTAAAATGAATAAAAAGAAGAAAAATGAGCAGAATGCATTGATTTAAAATGAAAAATTGAACAATAGTAAAAGGTTATTAATTAATATAAAGAAATAAATTGAATCAAATAAATTATTTGGATGAAATGATTAAAACTGAAAAAATTAGTCAGACCATTAAAATGAAGAAACTGAACAAAATGAATAAACTGGAAAAAAATGAATAAAATGCATGCAATGAATAAAATAAGTTAAAATGAATGATATTAATAAAATGCACAAAAAGAATAAACTGATCAGAGTGAATCCAAAGAATGAAACGAAATAAAATAAGTAAAATGAACGCAGGATGAACAAAACGAATAAAAAAGATGCGGAATGAAATTAATTAATTGAAATTAAACGGCCATATATTTGAAGCTAAAAACATTTTTGAATAAAGAAAATGAATAAACCGGAATTGTACGAATTTGAGAACCATTGCATCAGAATGTTTTGAAATGTTTTTGAAAATCCCATCTTCTGAGAAAAAGGCTAATAAATATGTAATGGACTTTCTAGGGCTTCCATCTTTTTTTGGTTTTATTCTTTTTGTTTTCATGCTTCTTTACTTGACGGCGTCCGGTTTAAGAATAAAATCTTGAATAAACTGAATGAATTATAGAAATCAACAAAACGACCGAAATACAAAAGTAAAGCAAAAAATGAAATAATAGGTCGTTAAATTCATAAAATGAGTAGAAAAATTAATGTAAATCAAAATTATAAATATACACGAACCAAATTAGATTAGGTTATTAAATAAAAATTAAGATTATATTTAGAAATAGTTATAAGATTAATAGAATAAATTGGCTCATACTAACAAATTGAATGAAATAAAAACGAATGACCGAACATGAAATGCATACAATTTAAAGATATGAATAAAATGAACCAAATGAATCAAATGAATCAAATGAATCAAATGAACCAAATGAATCAAATGAATCGAATGAATCAAATGAATTAAATAAATCAATGGAAATCAAATGAATCAAATGAATCAAAATGAATCAAATGAATCAAATGAATCAAAATGAATCAAATGAATCAAATAAATCAAATGAATCAAAATAATCAAATGAATCAAAATAATCAAATGAATCAAATGAATCACATGAATCACATGAATCACATGAATCATATGAATCACATGAATCACATGAATCACATGAATCACATGAATCACATGAAATCACATGAATCACATGAATCACATGAATCACATGAATCACATGAATCACAATGAATCACAATGAATCACATGAATCACATGAATCACATGAATCACATGAATCACATGAATCACATGAATCACATGAATCACATGAATCACATGAATCACATGAATCACATGAATCACATGAATCACAATGAATCACATGAAATCACATGAAATCACATGAATCACATGAAATCACATGAATCAACATGAATCACATGGAATCACATGAATCACATGAATCACATGAATCACATGAATCACATGAATCACATGAAATCACATGAATCACATGAATCACATGAATCACATGAATCACATGAATCACATGAATCACATGAATCACATGAATCACCATGAATCACATGAATCACATGAATCACATGAAATCACATGAATCACATGAATCACATGAATCACATGAATCACATGAATCACATGAATCACATGAATCACATGAATCACATGAATCACAATGAATCACATGAATCACATGAATCCATGAATCACATTGAATCACATGAATCACATGAATCACATGAATCACATGAATCACATGAATCACCATGAATCACATGAATCACATGAATCACATGAATCACATGAATCACATGAATCACATGAATCACATGAATCACATGAATCACATGAATCACATGAATCACATGAATCACATGAATCACATGAATCACATGAAATCACATGAGAATCACATGAATCACATGAATCACATGAATCACATGAATCACATGAATCACATGAATCACATGAATCACATGAATCACATGAATCACATGAATCACATGAATCACATGAAATCACATGAATCACATGAATCACATGAATCACATGAATCACATGAATCACATGAATCACATGAATCACATGAATCACATGAATCACATGAATCACATGAATCACATGAATCACATGAATCACATGAATCACATGAATCACATGAATCACATGAATCACATGAATCACATGAATCACATGAATCACATGAAATCACATGAATTCACATGAATCACATGAATCACATGAATCACATGAATCACATGAATCACATGAATCACATGAATCACATGAAATCACATGAATCACATGAATCACATGAATCACATGAATCACATGAATCACATGAATCACATGAATCACATGAATCACATGAATCACATGAATCACATGAATCACATGGAATCACATGAATCACATGAATCACATGAATCACATGAAATCACATGAATCACATGAATCACATGAATCACAATGAATCACATGAATCACATGAATCACATGAATCACATGAATCACATGAATCACATGAAATCACATGAATCACATGAATCACATGAATCACATGAATCACATGAATCACATGAATCACATGAAATCACATGAATCACATGAATCACATGAATCACATGAATCACATGAATCGCATGAATCACATGAATCACATGAATCACATGAATCACAATGAATCACATGAATCACGTAAATCACATGAATCACATGAATCACATGAATCACATGAATTACATGAATCAAATGAATCAAGTGAATTACATGAATCAAAATGATTTTAATTCATCCAGTGGGAATACAATGAATCAAATTAATGAAATGGATCAAATGAATAAAAAGAATGAATGAACAAAATGAATAAAGTAAAAAATAAATGAAATGCATAAATAAAACAAACGAATCAAATAAACAAAATGAGCTGAAGTGATAAAATGAATAAAAAGAAGAAAATGAGCAGAATGCATTGATTAAAATGAAAAATTGAACAATGGTAAAAGGTTATTAATTAATATAAAGAAATAAATTGAATCAAATAAATTATTTGGATGAAATGATTAAAACTGAAAAATTAGTCAGACCATTAAAATGAAGAAACTGAGCAAAATGAATAAACTGGAAAAAATGAATAAAATGCATGCAATGAATAAAATAAGTTAAATGAATGATATTAATAAAATGCACAAAAAGAATAAACTGATCAGAGTGAATCCAAAGAATGAAACGAATAAAATAAGTAAAATGAACGCAGATGAACAAAACGAATAAAAAGATGCGGAATGAAATAATTAATTGAAATTAAACGGCCATATATTTGAAGCTAAAACATTTTTGAATAAAGAAAATGAATAAACCGGATTGTACGAATTTGAGAACCATTGCATCAGAATGTTTTGAAATGTTTTTGAAAATCCCATCTTCTGAGAAAAGGCTAATAAATATGTAATGGACTTTCTAGGGCTTCCATCTTTTTTTGGTTTTATTCTTTTTGTTTTCATGCTTCTTTACTTGACGGCGTCGGTTTAAGATTATCTGGTGTTTCTACTTTATTGTTGGACCTTAATTAGTTATCAGGAACCTGGAACGTTCAATTTGCTTTGGAAGTCGAAGTTTTTGGTTTTTGGTCGCATATTCCCGAAAAAAAGATTTATGTACAGAATAGAATTTACTGGTCCAGTATTTTAACGCGCAATTGAATATAGTAAAGTGAGGCAAGGTCACATGTGCTTTCAAGCCCCTTGAACAGAGAACGACAGGGAGAATGCGATTCGTGAATGAGACAGGTAGATATTTCAAAGTTTTTATTTGCATTCAAGTAAATAGTGTGAAATGTCTAGGCTATGTCGATAGCATAAAAGCCGTGCATTCAGTTGATTGCAATGCAGTCTCTTTCCATTCATCCTTATAGCTTTCATATTTTTTCGTTCGGAATTCTCGTGCAGGAAATATGGATAAATAAGTCCTATACAGACAAATACTGTGAAAAAGAAATGGTTCAAACTACTCAGTATATCCAGATATGGACGACGAGAAGTTAGAAGATACATTGTAGTTGCATCCCCCATTGAGAGTGGGTACTTTGGGAGACTTCTTTTCCTGGATCTAATTTGTGGATGTTTTTGGTCTTTGATCCTTTATTTTTCATGAAAGTTCGTACCAATACAACGAATGTGCAGCTGATACAACTAATGGTTCACTCGCCTGCGCAACGTTCCGTCTTCCATCTGCACGCCATCATAGATGGTACGCAACACCTTTCGTTCGAAAACTCCAAGGGCACGTTGGTCCTCCACGAGCATAGTCCAGGTCTCGTGGCCGTAGAGGACCACCGATCTAATCAGCGTCTTGTAGATAATCAACTTCGTGCGGTGGCGAATTTTGTTCGACCGGAGCGTCCTACGGAGTCCAAAGTAGGCACGATTTCCCACCAAGATCCGTCTCTGAATTTCTCTGCTATTATCATTGTCGTCGGTTACCAGTGAGCACAAATACATTAATTCGTCGAGGTGAGGGAGGGTGGCAGGTTCACATTGTCGTCTCTAGAACCTCTTCCTCTCATGTATTTTGTCTTCGAAACGTTGATGGCAAGTCCAATCCTGCTGGCTTCAGTTTTCGGTCTTTGAGCATATGTTTCATTCAAAATTCAATAGAGATACGAATAGTTTAAATATCGCACGTGGAATGCATTTTTTGAAAATTTTCATCGTCAAACTTTCATATTACCCAGTTAAGCCAAATATTTTTCTGATATAGCTATGAATTTCCTTAATTATAGTGTAGATACAGGCTTTGAATACAATTGAATTAAAGTTGAGTTGATGTAGCAGCAGACAAAAAATAGTTTTGTTTTCTCAAACCTTCGCAATTACAATTAATAAATATTTCAGATTGGCAGAAGATCTTATCACACAACTTAGAAATAGCTAGATAGAAGCGATAGAAGAGAGACAGAGAGAGAGAGAGAGAGAGAGAGAGAGAGAGAGAGAGATGGGGGCGTGTGAGGAATGGCAAATGATGGTTAATGCAGTGACATTATTTTATAGATATATTATTATGATATATTGATTTCTTACATTCTTATCATAAATAATGTAAGTAGTAATTTTTGCGCCATAACCAGTATAACCTAAATCTTGCAAAAGAGCTAAATTTTCGCTAGATTTTTGGGCTTCAAACATACAGTTGCTTTCGATGATGCCACGAGTATAATTATATGAGAAATCTTTTATCTCACTACTAGGTGAATTACTTGTTGATCTGTGCATTAATATACCATCAAACATTTACCTCATGATTGAACGCAATACCTAATCCAAGGGATAAATACAAGAAGTCACTGTTTCTTCATCAACACATTATTTTGTCTTTAAAGTGAACTTATATATTGATTTTTGAGAAATAGTTAATTTATTGTAAAGGTAATTCACAAAATGTTCTCAACATCGCATTCCTTGAATTATGTAGATGTGTTTTCATACCCCGATATTCAAAATCTGTTTAGTTTTGCCCCTAAAACACCAGTAAAGCAATACTCTGTATGAAACAATCCCATTTTTAGTTAGTGGAAATTGGTAAGCGAGGAATAAAAATACAAAATGTTTAATATCTCCGCCGCTGGTGCACGGATTTATACAATCCATAGCTTGTTAGAAAGGTATTTTTACAAGCTTTCTATTTATGTGCAGTTTATTGGACAATGTTGTTTTGTTCGAAAGTTATTTGCAAATAACCTGCTGTGTTTTGACAAAATCGCCCATATCTCAGAAAGTAAACAACATATCGAAAATCAAAAATAATAGTGTCAAATGGCAACGTTAGGCCTTTTATTTGAAACTAATTTCATTAAGATCGGTTCAGCCATTGCTGAGATAATTACATGACATTTTGTACATACATACATACACACATACAGACATTGTCTCAATTTGTCGAGCTGAGTCGATTGGTATATGAGACTCGGCCCTCCGGGCCTCGGAAAAAGTTTTCAAAGTTTGAGCGAATCCTATACATTTCTTTTGTAAGAAATGTAAAACCAGAGAAAATACGATTGTGTCTGGTTGGATTTTCCAGTTTTCAACTACAACTACAATGTTAAACAATGGCTTTGGAGATCATGACGCACATGACATTCAAGGTTATAAAGTTCAAAAATAGTGTACGAGGTGTTATAACGACCAAAGGGTAAATTTGAAAAAAAAAATGCATCAAAACATCTAAAATGATCCCAACGGAACATACCTGTAAATACTATTAAATCCTAGTCAAACCAGCCACAATCAGTTTTAAATAAAGCAATGAGCCGTGATCGGTGATTCGAAATTCTGACAGAAACCTCAAGCCAGCTTAAATTCTGAATGTGCTTTACTGGAATGAAACCAGCTTCTTCGGTAACTACCGATCGAGCCAACCCCATATGTGGCCAAAGCGTCCTTTGTCTCTGATCTGTTATTGTCTCGCATTGACAGCCCTGATTTACTCCGTCTTCTCAACATTGATATTCGCCTCCGAAACCTTCGTTCCTACTCTTTTGTCCGTCTTCCAGTGTCTCGTACTAATTATGGCAAAAATGAACCCGTCAGTAGCATGTGTAGAGTGTTCAATCAATGTTACAATGTCTTTGACTTCAATTTGTCTCGCACTTCTTTAAAAAAATTGTTTTCGCGCACCCTTTCACAAACCTGATAGTGTTAGCCAATTTTTTATGTTAATGTTAATACTTTACCTATGTAAGATAGAGTTTAAGAAGTGTTTATTTTAAGCAGTGTTTAGTGTTAGTCATTGTATCATTTGGTTTGTTTGTTAACTGTTGATACCTAAAAGATAGAGGTTTTGTGCCTACGGGAGAAGGAGCTTTTGAAAATCCACTCCCGCGGGTTTTTCCCTCTCAATAATAATAATAAATAATAATAAAACTCTTTATCGCTTATAAACACCCTTAATTGCTAAATTGGACAATATCTTTTGACAAACTGAGTTTTATTGGATTCTGAGATGATTATGACTTTCATTGGTTTAGTTTTCGATAAAAATTCACTAAAAAAATCAGTTTGGACTAGGAAAAGTTTGTTTCAAATAACTTTTTACATTTCTTACAAAAGAAATGTATAGGATTCGCTCAAACTTTGACAACTTTCTCCGAGGCCCGGAGGGCCGAGTCTCATATACCAATCGACTCAGCTCGACAAATTGAGACAATGTCTGTATGTGTGTGTGTATGTGTGTATGTATGTATGTACAAAATGTCATGTAATTATCTCAGCAATGGCTGAACCGATCTTAATGAAATTAGTTTCAAATAAAAGGCCTAACATTGCCATTTGACACTATTATTTTTGATTTTCGATATGTTGTTTACTTTCTGAGATATGGGCGATTTTGTCAAAACACAGCAGGTTTTTCGCAAATAACTTTTGAACAACACAATATTGTCCCACAGACTGCACATAAATAGAAAACTTGTAAAAATATCTTTCTAACAAGCTATAGATTGTCTAAATCCGTGCACGAGCGACGGAGATATTAGACATTTTGTATTTTTAGTTCTCGCTTATCAATTTCCACCAATTAAAAATGAGATTGTTTCATACAGAGTATCGCTTTACTGGTGTTTTAGGGGCAAAACTAAACCGATTTTGAATGTCGGGGTATGAAAACACATCTACGTGATTCAAGGAATTCGATGTTGAGAACATTTTGTGAATTACCTTTATAATAAAAGAACTATTTCTCAAAAATCAACATATAAGTTCACTTCAAAGACAAAATAATGCGTTGATAAAGAAACAGTGAGTTCTAGTATTTATTCCTTGGATTAGGCATTGCGTTCAATCATGAGGTAAATGTTGGATGGTATATAAATACACAGATCAACAAGTAATTCACCTAGTAGTGAGATAAAAGATTTCTAATATAATTATACTTGTGGCGTCACCGAAAGCAACTGTATGTATGAAGCCCAAAAATCTAGCGAAAATTTAGCTCTTTTGCAAGATTTAGGTTATACTGGTTATGGAGCAAAACTTACTACTTACATTATTTATGATAAGAATGTAAGAATCAATATATCATAATAATATACTATAAAAATAATGTCACTGCATTAACCATCATTTGCCGTTTCTCACACGCCCCCCCCCCATCTTTCTCTCTCTCTCTCTCTCTCTCTCTCTCTCTCTCTCTCTCTCTCTCTTTCTCTCTCTGTCTCTCTTCTATCGCATCTATCTAGCTATTTCTGTATGCATTTCTAAGTTGTGTGATAAGATCTTCTGCCAATCTGAAATATTTATTAATTGTAATTGCGAAGGTTTGAGAAAACAAAACTATTTTTTGTCTGCTGCTACATCAATTCAACTTTCATCCAATTGTATTCAAAGCCTGTATCTACACTATAATTAAAGAAATTCATGGCTATATCAGAAAAATATTTGGCTTAACTGGGTAATATGAAAGTATGGCGATGGAAAGTTTCAAAAGAGACATTCCACGTGCGATATTTAAACTATTCGTATCTCTATTGAATTTTGAATGAAATATACGCTCAAAGACTGAAAGCTGAAGCCAGGATTTCGAAGACAAAATACATGAGAGGAAGAGGTTCTAGAGACGACAATGTGAACCTCCCACCCGAGTTCGGATTGACGGTGACGAAATCGAGATGGTCGACGAATTCATGTATTTGGGCTCACTGGTAACCGACGACAATGATAACAGCAGAGAAATTCAGAGACGGATCATAGCGGGAAATCGTGCCTACTTTGGACTCCGTAGGACGCTCCGGTCGAACAAAATTCGCCGCCGCACGAAGTTGATTATCTTCAAGACGCTGATTAGATCGGTGGTCCTCTACGGCCACGAGACCTGGACTATGCTCGTGGAGGACCAACGCGCCCTTGGAGTTTTCGAACGAAAAGTGTTGCGTACCATCTATGGTGGCGTGCAGATGGAAGACGGAACGTTGCGCAGGCGAATGAACCATGAGTTGTATCAGCTGCACATTCGTTGTATTGGGACGAACTTTCATGAAAAATAAGGGATCAAAGACCAAAAATATCCACAAATTAGATCCAGGAAAAGAAGTCCCCAAAGTACCCACTCTCGATGGGGGATGCAACTACAATGTGTCTTCTAACTTATCGTCGTCCATATTTGGATATACTGAGTAGTTTGAACCATTTCTTTTTCACAATATTGGTCTGTATAGGACTTATTTATCTATATTTCCTACACGAGAATTCCGAACGAAACAATACAAACACGGCTTTTATGCAATCGACATAGCCTAGACATTTCACACTATTTACTTCAATGCAAATAAAAACATTGAAATATTTACCTGTCTCATTCACGAATCGCATTCTCCCTGTCGTTCTCTGTTCAAGGGGCTTGAAAGCACATGTGACCTTGTCTCACTTTACTATATTCAATTGCGCGTTAAAATACTGGACCAGTAAATTCTGTTCTGCACATAAATCTTTTTTCGGGAATATGTGACCAAAAAGTAAACTTTGAATTTGTCAAGTAAAGAAGCATGAAAACAAAAAGAATGAAACCAAAAAAAGATGGAAGCCCTAGAAAGTCCATTGCATATTTATTAGCCTTTTCTCAGAAGATGGGATTTTCAAAAACATTTCAAAACTTTCTGATGCAATGGTTTTCATATTCGTACAATCCGGTTTATTCATTATCTTTATTCAAAAATGTGTTTGGCTTCAAATATATGACCATTTCATTTTAATTAATAATTTCATTCCGCATCTTTTTATTCGTTTTGTTCATCTGCGTTCATTTTACTTATTTTATTCGTTTCATTCTTTGGATTCACTCTGATCAGTTTATTCTTTTTGTGCATTTTACTCATATCATTCATTGTTTTCATTGTATGCATTTTATTATTTTTTTCCAGTTTATTCATTTTGTTCAGTTTCTTCATTTTAATAATCTGACTACTTTTTCAGTTTTAATCATTTCATCCAAATAATTTATTTGATTCAATTTACTTCTTTATATTAATTTATAACCTTTTACTGTTGTTCAATTTTTCATTTCAATCAATGCATTTAATTCTGCTCATTTTCTTCTTTTTATTCATTTTATCACTCCAGCTCATTTTATTTATTTGATTCGTTTGTTTTATTAATGCATTTCATTTATTTTTTACTTTATTCATTTTGTTGATCCATTCTTTTTATTTATTTGATCCATTTCATTAATTTGATTCATTGTATTTACTGGATGAATTAAATCAATTTGATTCATTTAATTCATTTGATTCATGTGATTCGTGTGATTCATGTGATTCATTTGATTCATATGATTCATTTGATTTATTTGATGCATTTCATTTGATTCATTTGATTCATTTGAATCATTTGAATCATTTGATTCATTTGATTCATTTGATTTATTTGATTTATTTGATTTATTTGATTGATTTAATTCAATTGATTCATTTGATTCATTTCATTCATTTCATTCATTTCATTCATTTGATTCATTTGATTCATTTGATTCATTTGATTAATTTGATTCATTTGATTCATTTGATTCATTTGATTCATTTGATTCATTTGATTTATTTGATTCATTTGATTCATTTGATTCATTTGATCCATTTGATTAATTTGATTCATTTGATTCATTTGATTCATATGATTCATTTGATTCATTTGATTCATTTGATTCATTTGATTCATTTGATTTATTTGATTCATTTTATTCGTATCTTTAATTTTATGCATTTCATGTTCAGTCATTCGTTTTATTTCATTCAATTTGTTAGTATGAGTCAATTCTATTAATCTTATAACTATTTCTAAATATAATCTTAATTTTTATGTAATAACCTAATCTAATTTGATTCGTGTATTTGGATCAAAATTATAATGATTTCCATTAATTTTTCTACTTATTTTATGAATTTAAAAACCTATTGTTTCATTTTTTGCTTTACTTTCTTATTTCGGTCGTTTTATTGATTTCTATAATTTATTCAGTTTATTTGAGATTTTATTCGTGCAAGACTAGAAACTGTTTTCATCCCACCTCTAATTGGGTGCCTACTTCTCGTGAGTTCTGCAAACTAATCCAATAGTGAAATGTGTAAGAAATGTCTCATCTCACTGCTAGGTGGATTAAATCGGTTTTTTTTATTGAAAGTGCCCAACTAATGACTAATTTTGCGAAAATCACTCCTACAACATTTTTTGTAGGGTTTATCATTTTTAGACTATAGGCATTTGAAAAAAATTGGTTAAAAAAGTTTGACCCTCTCTAAAGCTTCTCTAGATCATTTTTGGAAAAACAAAGTATGCAAAGTGGCTTTTTGTGACAAATTTCTCATGTACATTTCTGCCAACATTTGTTCGAGTTGGCGCGAAATTCGTCATATTATAAATGGATATGTCATAAAAGATGGATGAACTGACCTGACCATTAAAACGTTTCTGTTGGAAAAGCCTTTGCGCTCCGGAACACAATTAAAACTACTTTTAGAAAAATACTAAAACAAGGCGGTCTAATTCATAAGGCTCAATGAAAAAGTATATCATGTAGAGCTTTTTTTTTCTCGGCTTGCTTTTTTTCATTGTAGGACTTATCGACTCTCCAAAACAAGGTTATTGGATGCGTGGTACGCAGTTTTTGAACATACCCTTTTATTTTTACGAGCACTACATTCATTTGCATTCACACATAAATAACGAGCAAAATCCATAGCAATAAATCAAGAAGTTAACATGATTTTGGGAAAAAAAAATTTGGCGTAAAGTAGCCCCCGCCAATTTTAGTTCTTTAGATTTCACGTTCAATCTTGATTTTCCAAAAGTTCAAAAGTTCCAAGAATGCGACGATACTATCTCAAATCATTTCCAAAAGCGACGTCGAGTCCTTGCCTATGAAGCAATGATTATTATACTGCCCATAAAAGCATAAGAGTCCCATATGACTTTTCACCCATTTTCAGATAAGTGCTCCATGCATCTCTTTGATACGTAAACTTTCATAATTCAATGAAAAATGGTAGTTTGTTACTATAGAATACGAAAAAAATAGCAAACTTGGTTTGTCCCATACGAAAAATAAAGGCATAAGAGTCCCATGAAATAATTAAGATGAAACGGCATTTAATTAAGCCCAAAAAATGGTTTATTATAACAAAATTCTGTCAATATTCCAATCGGTTAAAAAAATTTGATTAATTTTTTTAATAATTAATATTACACAAAGTTACATCACAAAGTAATTTTAAGACTAAACATTTTGTTGCGCAATTTCACTTTCTATTTCGACTTGCCTTGTAGCCGATTCATAGCATAAAATAAACTACAGGGCGTAACAATTCCAAATCATTATTGGTTCGGATTAGTTATATAACAATTAAACACTTTAAATATTCAATTTTTTATTACAATTTTGTTAATCACAAATGACTAATGCATGAATATATTGGTTTCAAAGTGATATATTCTTGATGATATTTCATTCGGTAATATATTCAGAGGTTCTGTCTTTCCGGTAAATTTTCCCAGAAATCTTTCTTTTCCTCTGCCAAAAGCGAAATAATTGTGTTAAGTAGTATTTTTTTCCTCTCTTGGTCTATGCCTCTAGGAACATAATTTTTTGTTTAAGAGTGGCTTCGAAAAAGAAATTCGGGGAAGTCACAATTTTTTGTTGTTTTTTAGAAAACAACATGCAATGCTTAAAGACAACACCTGCTGCTAAAGAGTCGCTATATTGAAGCTCGTAGCTTCCTTTTCGCACTACAATTTGTCGTATGTCGTCAATATACGGGCGGGGTTTTAAGCGGTTTAATGTATATTGTGAAACACTAAACTCACTATGCACAAATTTCTCCGTGTCCATGTTCAGAACCTCCACGTTCCGTTTTGCATTCTGCAAAGTTTGTTTGAAATCGTTGAAGGTTATCGGTGGTTTTAGTCGCATAGCCTTCTCCACTGCCGCATGGTAACTATCAGCTGCCATAAATGTGTGCCCAGACTCGAAAAACTTTAAAACCACTTTCTTCACCTGTATTAATTTAGAATTTATCAATAAAATTAAATGAAGGAACAAATTCCAGTTTTTGTTCTGAGCAGAACAATTGTCAATAATACAACGGTTTCCAAACCATTAAAGCTTGAAATAACTTGGTGGAAACAGCTTAACAAATCGTTTGCCAAACGCCCACTGGTAGATTCGTCCCAAGCGCATGCAATCACTGGATACGATCTCGCATAGTTCCCAACAGGAGCAAACGTCTCATTGAACGCTATAAGTCGTTGAGAGAAAATTACAGTCTTCAGTCCTTCTAAGCGCGGCAGCTGAATAACTTGTAAAATTACCGTCGTGAGGTATTTTAAACTCATCTTAATGGATAATAAACCTTCTGCAGATCAACAGCCAGTACAACATGTCCAGTCTTCACATTCACCTCGTCCTCTCGGTAGACTGTTCTAGATGATCCTGCAAGATGTAAGTGCTCTGCGTAGCGGGTACATGTCAAGCATTGGTCATCATCAGACGCAGATGCCGAAGAATGACCCGAAACTTTTTGATGTAGAATGCCTGACACACAAGTCTCACACTGCTCACTGCACTGCAAGTTTGACAAAGGAAATGTTCAGTTTCCTTACCATTTGAGAGTACATGCCATAGCTAACCTTGAGTTCATGAGTCTGCTGAAAGTTATCGTGCATTGCTTTTTCCGTCAGATCTGACGGAAGGTATAGACGATTCGGAGCATGTTCTCTGCGATAATGAGAAATTGTTGGATTGTAGGTGAGAATGTGTGCCCGAATTTGATCGCGTTTCCGAGTATTTCGAGTATACTTTCCAGGTTCCGATGGCTTGGGTTTCCCATCATTATCAACATTAACGCAGCGATAAACTATATTTCTAAGCATAAATACAGTTAGGTTGTAATTGTTTAGAATTTAGCATTTGTATAACAAACCCGCAATGGTCTCCGTATCCAACAGTATTTAAAAAAAACTTCCTGCAGACGGTTGTCTGGGTACCCTGCGCTACCCGGAGATGGTACACATACGTATATTTTTTGTGTTGGTCTTTCCCGGCGTAATGGTGACTAGTATGTTTGCCTATCTCCACGCGGATGACACATTCACGTATAAAGTTTGCCTGACCATCTGCATTGAGGTCCCAAAAAGCCTTGTTCACTTGTATTCTATCATCCTTCGACACGAATTTTCCACACTGCTTGCGACATCCGCAATGCTCTAATTTGGTTTCGTGCTTAAGACGACGCCGTTTTGCAACACTATTTTTTAGCAGCTCTTTTTTCGGGCGACGCTTTGGCTTCAGTTTAAAAAAACTATCACCGGAATGGACCTCATCAGTGCCACTATTGTCGCACTTATAATAAAATCTCACATTGCGGGCGTCTGAAAGGCGCATCAAATATAGCCGCAGTTGCTCCGCAAGCAGATTTCAGTGGAGCTTTATTTTTCTGCCAGCTGTGTGCTTTTCGAAAGCTTCAAGGAAAAAGCTGCCTATACATTTATATAGGCGGCTGTCACGCGCCTATCTCAATTGAGCTTTCATATAATCGCATATCGAGCGATTATCCTGCAAGGCACAATAAGTGTTTTGGAGACTTCTGTCTTCAGATCCGGAACAGGATAATCGGTGCCTATTGATGCCGGAACGATACAGCTTGAAGGTATCGGTAGCTCTTTGTGTGGGATCCTTTCAACAAATCCAATAAGTTCATCGCCGGAACTTTCATCACTCGCGTAGATTTGAATCAGTTCAAGAGCAGACATATTTTCAAAGAAAAAACAAACAACTTTAAATACGATTGCACACGAAAACGAACGCGGTAAGTGAGCTTACATGACAGCATCATAGCAGGCGGTGGGACTGTTATACCTTCGCTCTGCAGCATGTATAGAACAAATTAAGGCAAAAGAGTCCCACCACTATTTTTGCTTTTAGAATCAATCAAATTACGCGTAATTCAATAATTTTTTTTTTCAATGCAATCTTGCAAACCATGTTCGTATTATACATCAAATGTATGTTGTCACAATGAAACGACCGCGCTGAAACGAGGTGATGAAGATTGGAACCTTATTTCGCCATTTTCAGCGGTACGTGATTTTCCTGATGGGACTCTTATGCTTTTATGGGCAGTATAGAAGTCATATGTCACAGACACAGTATTCAAACTGTGTTATATTTTCATGTAAATTCCCGGCTTATAATCATCAAACGGCTTCTGAATCGAACAAGAAGTTTAAAGAAAAATCTAATTCCTACAGCTCTGCGTAAACGATATATACAGCACCTCATACTTATTATTGGAATTACATACAAGGAACCCTCGGAATGAGTCAACAAATGCATTCGATGAGTGAGCGAATTTTGATTCATCCAGAATTGAATTCCTGCCTGTTTGCTGACGTTCGGTTCGTTTCAAGTATTTTTTTAACCACTTACTTACATAGTGCGTTCGCTGACCGTTCGGAGTGCACAAACATGGTGGTGGAGAGAGGATTCATCGCATTCTCTCATGGTCCGTTGCTTCATGCTCACTATGAGGATTGTGTGCGGTTGAACCAAGGATGATTGGCTATCAGATGCAATAAAACGAATGAGTGAATTTTCCCATGCCTGCTCATGACTGGAGGCAAGTGAAGGTCATCGCCATCCAAAAACCAGGAAAACCAGCCTCCGAACACAACTCGTATCGACCGATTGCAATGCTGTCCTGTATTCGGAAGTGTTCGAGAAAATGATCTTGTTTCGCCTCGACAATTGGGTTGAAGCAAATGGCTTACTGTCAGATACACAATTTGGCTTCCGCAAAGGCAAAGGGACGAACGGTTGCCTTGCGTTGCTTTCTACAGAAATCCAAATGGCCTATGCTAGCAAAGAGCAGATGACATCAGTCTTCTTGGATATTAAGGGGGCTTTTGACTCAGTTTCTATCAACATTCTGTCAGAGAAGCTGCACCAGCATACTCTTTCACCAATTTTAAATAACTTTTTGCTAAACCTGTTGTCTGAAACGCACATGCACTTTTCGCATGGCAATTTAACAACATCGCGATTTAGCTACATGGGTCTTCCCCAGGGCTCATGTTTAAGTCCCCTGCTCTACAATTTTTACGTGAATGACATTGACGATTGTCTTGCCAATTCATGCACGCTAAGGCAACTTGCAGACGACGGGGTGGCCTCTGTTACAGGGCCCAAAGCTGCCGATTTGCAAGGACTATTGCAAGATACTTTGGACAATTTGTCTGCTTGGGCTCTCCAGCTGGGTATCGAGTTCTCCACGGAGAAAACTGAATTGGTTGTCTTCTATTAATGCGTGTAACAATCAATCAGGTTTTCACATTTAAATATCTCGGGGTCTGGTTCGACTCTAAAGGTACCTGGGGATGTCACATTAGGTATCTGAAACAGAAATGCCATCAAAGGATCAATTTTCTCCGGACAATAACTGGAACACGGTGGGGTGCCTACCCAGGAGACCTGATCAGGTTATACCAAACAACGATATTGTCCGTGATGGAGTACGGGTGTTACTGATTCCGCTCCGCTGCGAACATACACTTCATCAAACTGGAGAGAATCCAGTATCGTTGCTTGCGCATTGCCTTGGGTTGTATGCACTCGACCCATACAATGAGTCTCGAAGTGCTGGCGGATGTTCTACCGCTGAAAAATCGATTTTAGGAACTCTCATATCGATTACTCATACGATGCGACATCTTGAACCCGTTGGTGATTGAAAACTTTGAGAGGCTCGTCGAGCTTAATTCTCAAACCCGATTTATGACCTTGTACTTCGATTACATGGCACAGAGCATCAATCCTTCTTCGTGTAATCCCAACTGCGTCCGTCTCCTAGATACTTCTGATTCTACTGTGTTCTTCGACACATACATGAAGGGAGAGATTCGTGGAATCCCGGACCATATACGCCCGCAAGTGATCCCCAATGTATTTTAAAATAAATTCCGAGAAGTCGACAGCGACAAAATGTTTTACACCGACGGATCAAATTTCGATGGGTCCACTGTATTCGGTATCTTCAATGACAATGTTCACCCAAGTAGCACTTGTAACAAGCAACGGCAGCGGTTAGTTACATAAGCATAAGCTTTTACACGTGCGCTTTTTTGGTTACTAAACCAGCTCAATAATCGTTGCCATATACCTTTATGTAACGAATTATGTTGCTGAAACTGCTAGTCAACAACCAGTGTTGCTCGGGCATTCAAGCTCGATGATCCTGCTTCAGTTTACGTCACCGAATTAGCCGCCATTCATTATGCCCTTGGGATCATCGACACATTGCCCACAGATCACTACTTCATCATTTCGGACAGTCTCAGCTCTTTCGAGGCTCTTCGTGCGGTGAAGCCTAAAAAGCAATTCCCGTATTTTTTTGGGGAAGATACAGGAGTCTCTGCGCAAGTTATCTGAAAAATCTTATCTGATTACCTTTGTTTGGGTCCCCTCTCATTGCTCTATCCCGGGCAATGAAAAGGCCGACTCTTTAGCAAAGATGGGCGCATTAGATGGTGACATATACGAAAGACCAATCTGCTTCGAAGAATTTTTTAGTATATATCGTCAGAGGACACTCAACAATGGGGAACTTTGACGATGGCTACATTCGATTATCCCAAAGGTATCAACGAAGCCTTGGTTCGGGGGGATGGATGTGGGTCTCGATTTCATACGTGTAAGGTCCCAGCTTATGTCCAACCACAACACATTGGATGCGCATTTGCGGCGTATTGGGCTTGCAAAGAGCAGTCTGTGCGCTTGTAACGAGGGCTATCACGACATCGAGCACGTTGTCTGGGTGTGCGCCGGGTATTGTGACGCAAGGTCTCAGTTAAAGAATTCCCTTCGGGCCCAAAGTAGACCGTCCAATGTTCCAGTTCGTAATATTCTGGCAATTCGCGATATGTCCCTTATTTATACTTTCATAAAAACGATAAATATCCCAATTTAGCGCCTTTATTTTATTTCTCGTTTTTAGAAGTTTCCTCTAGCTTTGTGGAACCGATCAGCTCCAGAGTGCCACTAGGGTAATTTGGGGAGAGATGCCGCACATTTTTAAAAATCGATCCTGCATCATAGTAAACCATTCAATAATTATAATTGATAAATTATAATAAATAATTGATGAAATCATTTTTAGCAATTGCGACAAGTTTCTAAAATACTTTGAAATGGTTTTTGTAATGAAAAAAAAATTCCATGAAAGATTTCCATGCACATTTTACAAAAAAAGGTCATTGCGGGAGAGATGCCGCATGTGCGGGTGAGACGCCGCACCGTAGTCACAAACTGAAAAATGGTGAACAAAAGTATTTTTTGGCTCTCATTGATGTTTTTGTGATTCAGTGTCTTCAGCTGAGTTTCATGAAGTATGATTGCACCTATAAATCGGCTAGCACCACTTTTCTTAAGGGGGATTTCCAGAATCATTTTTTTATTCAATATTTTATAAATATTTTTCTTTCTCAACCTTGTGTAACGGTTAGGTTGGAGTAACTTAATTCAGGGCACTATTTATCTATATGCTTGTACAATATACATATCTATGTATTAGTAGCAGTTCCTTAAAAGCACTGTTTGGCTTTGTCTCCCAATGAATTAATACAATTTAGGTTTGTTCTTGAAAGATTCATTTTGAAAAGGCATCAATTCGTTCAAATTTTCGCTTTTATCT
Source organism: Topomyia yanbarensis (assembly GCF_030247195.1). Classification (NCBI taxonomy): domain Eukaryota; kingdom Metazoa; phylum Arthropoda; class Insecta; order Diptera; family Culicidae; genus Topomyia; species Topomyia yanbarensis. Next base: position 229,582,207 of record NC_080671.1, read on the forward strand.
CAATATTGACATCACTACAAATCAATGCGTTCACGAAAATTAGTGCCTGAAACTTTAAAGAATAAACCGAAGTAACTAATACTTAGGTACCTGTCGCCCATTTAAATATATAGCTATATATATATATATATATATATATATATATATATATATATATATATATATATATATATATATATATATATATATATATATATATATATATATATATATATATATATATATATATATATATATATATATATATATATATATATATATATATATATATATATATATATATATATATATATATATATATATATATATATATATATATATATATATATATATATATATATATATATATATATATATATATATATATATATATATATATATATATATATATATATATATATATATATATATATATATATATATATATATATATATATATATATATATATATATATATATATATAATAGATAAATAGACTCATAATCCTATATGTCACAGTGTTAGGTCCGTTAGTTTGTGGATATACCTTATTAAGAACCTATACCTGACGCAAATGATCATTTAATGACAGTCCAGGGTGAAAAAAATACATTTTAGCTATACATTCTCTTCCATTGAGTGCGGCATCTCACCCGTAATTTTGATGCGGCATCTCTCCCAATTGTAGGGGAGAGATGCCGCACGACGCAATTTTCCTCTAAAATTATGGATGATCGTGCTCATGATCAGAATGCCTTCTAAAAGGTCCCAGCTATTCAACCGATACATGATTTACCAAAAAAAATCGAACAATTTAAAATAATGAAATTTTAATGCGGTGCTGAAAATTTTTCGGCACTACGTGATGCAACTGAACGCACAAAATCATTAATAAAATTTTCGCGAGTAATTAAAAAGGATTATTTTACATCTCTAGAGTTATAATTCTTCGAAAGACAAACTCACAATATTATATTACCGACCCCATATACGAGATATAGAGAGTGCGGCATCTCTCCTGACGCGGCATCTCTCCCGAAATTACCCTATGTAACCGCCGTCACCCTTACCACTATGGAAACAGAAGCGAGTGACTCGAGGTCCGATGACTCTTGAAGGATCCCCCGCGGTTCCGAAGTACACCATCCTCCAATCCGACCTACTAGACTGAGGCGATAATTAGTTTCGCTGATCTCCCGTTTGCCCGAAAGTTGCAAGTTTTGCTCTTCTCTCCCGGTCACCATATACGTCTTCTCTCCCCTGTCCTTGATACAACTGCTGCTACACTGATGTGGAAATAAGCCCCCCTCTGAATAGCTTGACCAAGCATAAATCTTCGTTAAAAAATCAAATTTGTATTGTGTTTTAAGATAGCTGTAATTTTACCTCTTTGTTAAAATTATTGTCCTCCATCTTGTAAATAGAATTGTATCCCTAGTTTTGAGAAATCTGTGAAATGTCTCATAAATATTTGTTCCTTCTTTTTTGTAATAAACTATATTGTTAGTTTTAAGATAACTGTAAAATATTTCGTAAAAAACTACTCCCCCTCTTGTATAACAAACTGAATTCCTTGTTTTAAAAAAAATTCATGAAAAAAAATCTTTTGTCCCCTCTCTTGTATGTAGAATCTTATTTCTAGTCTTAAAATAGCTGTAAAATTTCTCGAAATGAATAAAAAAAACAAAACAAGCAAATAAAATTATGCCTTTAAACAGTTTTGTTGAAAAATGGTATCCATTATGACTAGACTGGTCCCTTTGAATTTGATTTATTTGCTGATGGAATTCTCATTACGTTCTAGCAAACATGTCATTAAGCACAAATGTTGGTTTTATTGATTCTTTTTTTACAAGAAAAGAACTGTCTAAGATTGCCAACTTTGAAGAACCTTTTCAAAATATTGCACATTCTAGTCAATTTGAATTTCTTTCTGCAAGCGGGGAGGCAGTTCTCTATATATTGCCTCTGGTACATTATCTGAAAATGAATAAAATAGCAAATTAAATGCCAACAATAAGCATGTTTCGAAACGATTTCTTGTGTTGAAATAGTTCCCGCTGACCTTTGTAAATGGCAGTAGCTGATTTGCAAAATACATGTGACACATTCTTTCGTGACGTTACAACTATTTGACAAATCTTCATTATCATAATTAGTTATTATTCATAACTTTTTCAAATGAACGCCTACACGGGAACAAATCCGTTCCTCGAAATGAGAAAACTGACTCATTATTTTCGGAATATAGTGTTTTTTCATGTTATGAAAACACACCATGATTTCTATGCATCATATCATGAATTATTTGTCCGTAACGCAGTATATGCGTTACTCTTTTTTCGTCGACAAGTATAATTTCAGGCGTTTTAATGACGATTCTCCATCTACGTATCATGAACTAATTTTCTGAAAATTGTCAATTTATTTTATGAAATTGAAAATAAATTATGGATTTATCAATCCAATTATAATTTATTTACTAAAATTAATTAACCTCTCACAATTACTATTATTAAATTGGCAGTTTTCATGCAAAAGTCTTAATTTCAAATCGACACTTATTCATTCACCAGGGTTTTTGCTCAAAAACCGTGTTAGAATCCTAGTGAATAGATTTTAAAATCGCTATGTTGAAAATGATTGAGCTGCAGTATTGATGTGTCGCATGATAAATGATGCATGATGCAACGAATAACTGCTGTTTGAACATATTAGAATAGTTCTTCGTGTTTAAACAAACCTGTCACTATTGAGATCCTAATGTGCTTATTAAATAGTCTGCGCAAAAAAACAATACTCGCTTGATTTTCAAGTTAATTGGGAAATTGGCCATTATAAACAATCGTCATTCTGAGCTTTCGCAACCTATTTCTAACGCGCAATTGGACAACTGCGGTGTAGTGCTGATCGTACTGGTAATATTCTCTAAATGAAGGGCCTTTTGAGATCAGTGATTTAGCCTCTGCACCACCATAGAGGATAGAGATAACCTGAATGCTGTTGCTATTTTTACTCCGTTGACTGGTTCGGGAACTTATGGCTTATCTATTTTATATTTGGCATGCGAGAAAATTTTCACTTCTAAATAACACAAAACACCATGAGGAGAACTTTAGTAATTTTTAAATAAAGTGTGCTGTATTTTTTCCGTAAATTAGCGCTAAAAATTCGCGATAATTTGCCTGTATTCAAAACATATTAGCTTGTAAGCTGCACTTAGCCTCGAATAAACGCCAATGGCTAGTTCCTATTATACACTTTGGTTTGGGCCTAGAAACCAATTATAGTTAATGGACTCAAACTTGCTTTATTTAAGTGATTTTAAAGTAGTGTTCATTGCGAAAGACTCGGAGTTTTTTTTCCATTAACGTGACTTTAATTTTATTTTATTCGTCGCGCAAAGATTCGGACTGCATTTGTTCAATTGGACTCATTCAATATGATGTCCTGAAGGAAAACAGTTGAATGAATACCCCTAAATAGCGGCAATCAGGCTCTCACATGTCAAACATTGCCGGTATGTGTTACACAAGTGGCGGCCATGATTAGTAATCATGGGAGTGCTTGTTATAGTTCATGATCTTCGTCTTTTTCATTATGATATGATGAACCATAATCATGACTTCTAAGGAAGACAAAATTTTTGGTTTCATGATTTTTTATTCATGAAAACGATAAAGTATTTGTTTCCGTGTACATCAAAACTTATTACAGATTCAGAATGTAGACAAAATTTCACGAAAGATTCAATCAACATAAACTAAATATACTGGAAGATTATCACAAATTAGAACTTCCAACGTATTTCAATACAAGTCAAACCATCAAATTCTAATATATTCAATTAATGTTGATTGAATCTTTCGTGAAATTTTGTCAACTTTCCAAATCTGTAAAAAGTTTTGATGTAGGCGTTCATTTGATAAAGTTATAACATTTTTTTCGAATGAAGATTCGTCAAATCGTTGTAAACGTCACGAAAAAATGTGTAATGTGGCTGTACAATGCATTTTTTATACATCTAGAATTTACCTACCATTGCACCTGTACACCAAATCCGACCAAATAATCATTTCTTGTGAAAAACAGAACACCCCTAAGCGGCCACCCTTCAAAGTTGAATCGTAAATGTTTCCTGAATCGGCAACCATTGTTTCTCCATCGAAAACTCTGAGGCGAATTAATCCAATTTTGGGACGATGTAGTAATAGCCAACGATAAGCTGTACGTTCCTTCCAACCAACATTTCTTGGATCCTTCCATAAAAGTTTTACCTGATCTTTAGTATCACCCGTATGCCATAAACTGTTGCGGAGCATCTGACCTGGTCCTGTATTACTGTCAATTAACTTCAACTGAATACCAGGTTCAGCTGATGCTCGGAATGGTGTTGCTTGCCAATACGTTTGTATGTTTTTTTTCCACATAACAGCATAGAACTTATGATTATCTTGATAACTGAAAATGAATCCTACATAATCATCGTCGATTTCGGTATCGATAAAAAAAGTTCCTTCGAAATCTACTCCTCCAAAAGCATCGTAACTACAAAAGAAAATTATAGATAAAAATTATATTTACAGAATTATTGAGATAATTTACCCCACAGCTAGACCTGGATCACTATTTTGAGTTTGTACGATCTCCGCTCCCTTGTTGTAAATCACCCAATTGGGATCGATTTGTGAATCCCCTTCCGGATCTAGAACAACAGTTTGATATGTTCTAAAGTCCGTCGCAAATATTTTTGAATTGTTGGGGCAATTATCCAAATAGTTTGGAATTAAATCCAAATCGAAGTCCTCCTCGCAAATGTCGCCAATACCATCATCTACATCATTCAAAAGTAAGAAGAGTTGTGTTACCATATATTGTTCGCCACTTACTATTTGCGTCAGTTTGATCAGGGTTGTGGGCAATTGGACAGTTATCCTCTGCATTTAAAATGCCATCATTATCCGCGTCCGGGTCACACAAATCGCCACGGCCATCACCGTCGGTATCCAGTTGATCTGAATTGGGTAGTTTGGGACAATTGTCCCGACTATCCTGAATTCCATCGTGATCTCTATCGATGTCACTATCGCAGACATCCCCTATTAAGTCATTGTCAGAATCCAACTACGCAAAGTACATATCATTTTCAAAGGCGTTAGTATAAAAGTGCGTAGAGAGTGACGCAAAGAGTAAAGCGAAAATAAGTGAACCAATCAACCCCAATCAGTATCCAACTATGGTACAGGGGTATCAGAAGTAGATTGGTTGAGTGATTTTAGCTTCACTCTTTGCGTAACTGTTTTTGTTAAATTATGATCTATTTGATTACAACACTGATATGCGAAACGAGGAGAGAAGTAGATAGTTTACTTGATTTAAATTAACAACATCCGGGCAATTATCACAAACATCGCCGACACCGTCACCATCGCTATCAAGTTGATCTATATTTGCTTTTTTTGGGCAGTTATCTCTTTCATTCAGGATTCCATCATTGTCTATGTCGGGATCACATGCATCACCGATGCCGTCTCTATCCACATCGTGTTGCTCAATATTTGTTACAGTGGGACAGTTATCACATGCATCGCCTTGTTTGTCACCTCCTTCTTTGTCGGTATCCAACTGATCTGGGTTGTGCACTAGTGGACAATTATCCTGCAAACAATAACAATATTGATTGTGCTGGCTAAATATTTCACATCTTACCGGGCTATTCAGAATACCGTCATTGTCGGCATCTTGGTCACAAGCATCACCGATGCCGTCTTTGTCAGCGTCTTCTTGCCCAGAATTAGGCACATTCACACAGTTGTCTTGACGACATCGGCTATCGGAACAGCCTAAATCCAAATCAGCCCAACCATCCAGATCTCTATCGAGACCACAATAGAAGCCATCGCCAGCCCAGCCAACTTTACATTTACAACTAGATAATAAAAGAAAGTATGTTATTGTCAATATAAACATTGTGATCATTTGTGCATTGCAAGCAGATTTGCACGTCCGTCTGTGATACATATTAAAAGATAAATACAAAAATAGGTGAGCCAAATTAGGCAAATTAAAATTTAAACGAATACTTATGACCCTCACGGAAACAAATACTTTATCGTTTTCATGAATAAAAAAATCATGAAGCCAAAAATTTTGTCATCCTTAGAAGTCATGATTATGGTTCATCATATCATAATGAAAAAGACGAAGATCATTAACTATAACAAGCACTCCCATGATTACTGATCATGGTCGCTACTTGTGTAACACATACCGGCAATGTTTGACATGTGAGAGCCTGATTGCCGCTATTTAGGGGTATTCATTCAACTGTTTTCCTTCAGGACATCATATTGAATGAGTCCAATTGAACAAATGCAGTCCGAATCTTTGCGCGACGAATAAAATAAAATTAAAGTCACGGTAATGGAAAAAAAACTCCGAGTCTTTCGCAATGAACACTACTTTAAAATCGCTTAAATAAAGCAAGTTTGAGTCCATTAACTATAATTGGTTTCTAGGCCCAAACCAAAGTGTATAATAGGAACTAGCCATTGGCGTTTATTCGAGGCTAAGTGCAGCTTACAAGCTAATATGTTTTGAATATAGGCAAATTATCGCGAATTTTTAGCACTAATTAACGGAAAAAATACAGTATACTTTATTTAAAAATTACTAAAGTTCTCCTCATGGTGTTTTGTGTTATTGAGAAGTGAAAATTTTCTCGCATGCCAAATATAAAATAGATAAGCCATAAGTTCCCGAACCAGTCAACGGAGTAAAAATAGCAACAGTATTCAGGTTATCTCTATTCTATGCTGGTGGTGCAGAGGCTAAATCACTGATTTCAAAAGGCCCTTCATTTAGGGAATATTACCAGTACGATCAGCACTACACCGCAGTTGTCCAATTGCGCGTTTGAAATAGGTTGCGAACATAGCTGGAAAATGTCATGGTTATGACCAGTCATCTGGTGACTGGTCGCATGTTTGCTCGTGACATGTACAAGTTGCGGATTCTTGCGACATGTGACACAAGCGCGTGTACTATGACACGATACATTTTCCCCGTGACATGTCAAAAAATTTGTACATGTTTCAAAACAAAACTGGTTTGTCAAGCGGCTGTACATTTACTGAACTGTGGCATGTATGTTCGTTTGCGAACGGTCGCGACAATAGAAAAACAGGTTGCTTGTTATGTGACATGTCGACAATGAACCGGTATTGAAAATGGGTAAAATATTGGATACCGTACTTTAGCGGATAATTGGAAATACAGAAAATGAGATAATTGTATTTCTTTCAACATTTCACAAATAAATATTGTTTGTTATTGCGAGTTAAGAGGTGTTGAAAATCAATAGTTTTAGACATTTTAAACGCACACTGGGAAGTAAATGCGTCAAAATCGAAAATTTTTCAACTTTTAACAGATAAACATTGTTTGTTATTGCGAGTTACGAGGTGTTGAAAATCAATAGTTTTAGACATTTTAAACGCACATTAGGAAGTAAATGCGTCAAAATCGAAAAAAATTCAACTTTTCACAGATAAACATTGTTTGTTATTGCGAGTTAAGAGATGTTGAAAATAAATAGTTTTAGACATTTTAAACGCGCACTGGGAAGTAAATGCGTCAAAATCGAAAAATTTTCAATTGTTCACAGATAAACATTGCTTGTTATTGCGAGTTACGAGGTGTTGAAAATCAATAGTTTTAGACATTTTAAACGCACATTGGGAAGTAAATGCATCGAAATCGAAAAATTTTCAAATTTTCGCAGATAAACATTGTCTGTTATTGCGAGTTAAGAGGTGTTGAAAATCAATAGTTTTAGACATTTTAAACGCACATTAAGAAGTAAATGCGTCCAAATCGAAAAAAATCAACTTTTCACAGATAAACATTGTTTGTTATTGCGAGTTAAGAGGTGTTGAAAATCAATAGTTTTAGACATTTTAAACGCACATTAGGAAGTAAATGCGTCCAAATCGAAAAAAATTCAACTTTTCACAGATAAACATTGTTTGTTATTGCGAGTTACGAGGTGTTGAAAATCAATAATTTTAGACATTTAAACGCACGTTGGGAAGTAAATGCGTCAAAATCGAAAATTTTTCAACTTTTCACAGATAAACATTGTTTGTTATTGCGAGTTAAGAGGTGTTGAAAATCAATAATTTTAGACATTTTAAACGCACATTAGGAAGTAAATGCGTCAAAATCGAAAAAATTCAACTTTTCACAGATAAACATTGTTTGTTATTGCGAGTTACGAGGTGTTGAAAATCAATAGTTTTAGACATTTTAAACGCACATTGGGAAGTAAATGCATCGAAATCGAAAATTTTTCAAATTTTCGCAGATAAAAATTGTTTGTTATTGCGCGTTAAGAGGTGTTGAAAATCAATAGTTTTAGACATTTTAAACGCACACTGGGAAGTAAATGCGTCAAAATCGAAAATTTTTCAACTTTTCACAGATAAACATTGTTTGTTATTGCGAGTTAAGAGGTGTTGAAAATCAATAGTTTTAGACATTTTAAACGCACATTAGGAAGTAAATGCGTCAAAATCGAAAAAATTCAACTTTTCACAGATAAACATTGTTTGTTATTGCGAGTTAAGAGGTGTTGAAAATCAATAGTTTTAGACATTTTAAACGCACACTGGGAAATAAATGCGTCAAAATCGAAAAAAAATTAACTTTTCACAGATAAACATTGTTTGTTATTGCGAGTTACGAGGTGTTGAAAATCAATAATTTTAGACATTTTAAACGCACACTGGGAAGTAAATGCGTCAAAATCGAAAATTTTTCAACTTTTCACAGATAAACATTGTTTGTTATTGCGAGTTAAGAGGTGTTGAAAATCAATAGTTTTAAACATTTTAAACGCACATTAGGAAGTAAATGCGTCAAAATCGAAAAAAATTCAACTTTTCACAGATAAACATTGTTTGTTATTGCGAGTTAAGAGGTGTTGAAAATCAATAGTTTTAGACATTTTAAACGCACATTAGGAAGTAAATGCGTTAAAATCGAAAAAAAAAATCAACTTTTCACAGATAAACATTGTTTGTTATTGCGAGTTAAGAGGTGTTGAAAATCAATAGTTTTAGACATTTTAAACGCACACTGGGAAGTAAATGCGTCAAAATCGAAAAATTTTCAACTTTTCACAGATAAACATTGTTTGTTATTGCGAGTTACGAGGTGTTGAAAATCAATAGTTTTAGACATTTTAAACGCACATTGGGAAGTAAATGCATCGAAATCGTAAAATTTTCAAATTTTCGCAGATAAACATTGTTTGTTATTGCGAGTTAAGAGGTGTTGAAAATCAATAGTTTTAGACATTTTAAACGCACACTGGGAAGTAAATGCGTCAAAATCGAAGAAAAAATCAACTTTTCACAGATAAACATTGTTTGTTATTGCGAGTTACGAGGTGTTGAAAATCAATAGTTTTAGACATTTTAAACGCACATTGAGGAGCAAACGCATCGAAATCGAAAAAAATTCAACTTTTCGCAGATAAACATTGTTTGTTATTATGAGTTGTTTACTATTTTTACCTGCAACCGTCGGCGCGGCGGCGCTGGGCACACCTCTAATTTTAAACGCATTTTTAAATTTCCATTTTGTCGAAATTACTTCCCGTTGTGCATTTCAAATGTTCAAAACTTTTGATATTCAAGTCCTAATAACTCGGAAAAACAAGCAACATTCATCTGTAAAAAGTTAATTTTGCGATTTTGACGCATTTACTTCCCCATGTGCGTTTAAAATGTTCAAAACTAGTGATTTTCATATCCTAGTACAGTAGGATTCCGTTTTTGGCAACAATTTTATTTTTTGCTGTTGCCAAAACCGGAACCGTGCCAAAAATTGAACCTTATTTTTAAAGTTTGGATTTTCAATTTACGACTTCAAAAATGTTTCAAGGATTTTTAACCATGTGTGAAATGGAATTAGATGAAAGGAAAAAATAAGAAAATTCAATTTTATTCATATGTTTATCAAATTCAGTCTTCGCAAAGTGATCACCTTCCATAAAAAGTCGGTCAAAACCTCAAAAGGGTTACGAATTTGATAGAAACTTTACATTGGGGTAATTTTACGTCGCTGAATTCATGTTTGGTGTTAATTTATTATTTCTTTTTACCCGAAAATTTTGGCACCTAGGGAGGTTTGCAAATTCAACATTTACGAATATAAAGTGCACTATATCTGAAAATGCATTTTCAAAAAGACATCGTAAACTATTTGGGAGCTATCAGTTTTGTATTCCTAAATACGGGTTTTCGATATGTATTGCAAATTTAGTGCCAAGTTTTGTAGTGACGTTGTATTATGCGGTGTAGCGCATTCATCTGCATTTGACTATAAAAATTGATTCCGTCTAACACTAGTTACACTGCTACCACTTGTATTATACATAAACAATACATTTCTATACTTATTGATATCATTAAATACGACACATATAGTGTAAATCATAGTTAAGGACATTATACATGCGAGCCACAACATAGCTGCTGCGCCACACACACCCCTCTCCCCTGCCTAACCATGTATCTGACATGAGCAAATATAAAAATACGTTTTTCAACACACTAACCTTGCTGGTGTGCCACGAAACTGCTACTTAAGGAAGCTAGAATATTTTCCTATACAATCAATCCGAGTTTTTGACGGAATGCCATCTGTAGCTCCTATTTTGTGCGAAAATATCGCCCCTCTTCACTTGGGGTTTCTTTTCGAAACACTTCTTCTTGTTTTCATTGCACTTTTTCAAATGCACTTTTTTCACACACCACTGCAAAAACACTCGCGAAACTTTAATCATTTACTAACAAAACTTCAAATTTTCTGCCAATGTGCAGATGGTCAAAGGAAAATGTTCGAAAACTCTCACTTGTGCGTTTGAATTTTCACTTCAGATTTCAGTTTTTCCTAATGTAAACAAGCGAGTCGGTGCCTAGCAACGTGGCTTCCGCATATCTTCACCTTAACCTTTAAATGCATAACGCTTTTTTAAAACAACATTGCGAAAAACATCACAAAATTATCACAGTAAAGTATTGAAACTGTAAGACAATTTTAACAAAATTAAAAAAAAATTATTTGGGCTTTTGAGGATTAATATGACTCCCATGTTTGCAAATAAAGTCAAATGCAATGTCAATTGATACAAAAAATATCTATTGCACATTTTTAAAAGATTTATTATGTCCAACAAGAATGTTGACAAAAACGGAACCCATTTGTTGCCAAAATCGGAGTGTGCCAAAATGGGAGCATGCCAAAAACGGAACGTGCCAAAACGGAATCTTACTGTAAATCGAAAAACAAAAAAAAATTAGCGAGAAGTTGAAAAATGTTCCATTTTGACGCATTTAATTACTAATGTGTGTCTAAAAAGTCCAAAACAATCGTTTTTCAACTTCACGTAACTAGCAATAACAAAAAAAAAGTTTTGTGTGAAAGTAGATTTTTTTCCATTATGACGCATTTACTTCCCAGTGTGCGTTTAAAATGTCTAAAACTATATATTTTAGAATCCTCGTAACTCGCAATAACAAACAATATTTATATGTGAAAAGTTGAAAATTTTTCGATTTTGACGCATTTACTTTCAAGTGTACGTTTAAAATGTCTAAAACTATTGATTTTCTACTCCTCGTAACTCGCAATAACAAGCAATATTTATCTGTGAAAAGTTGAAAAATTTACGATTTTGACGCATTTACTTCCCAGTGTGCGTTTAAAATGTCTAAAACTATTGATTTTCAACACCTCTTAACTCGCAATAACAAACCATGTTTATCTGTGAAAAGTTGAAAATTTTACGATTTTGACGCATTTACTTCCCAGTGTGCATTTAAAATGTCTAAAACTATTGATTTTCAAAACCTCGTAACTCGCAATAACAAAAAATATTGACCTATGAAAAGTTGAAAAATTTTCGATTTTGATGCATTTACTTCCCAGTGTGCGTTTAAAATGTCTAAAGCAATTGATTTTCAACTCCTCGTAGCTTGCAATAACGAACAATATTTATCTGTGAAAAGATGAAAATTTTTCAATATTGACGCATTTACTTCCCCTTGTGCGTTTAAAATGTCTAAAACGATTGATTTTCAACACCTCTTAACTCGCAATAACAAACAATGTTTATCTGTGAAGAGATGAAAATTTTCAAATTTTGACGCATTTACTTCCCAGTGTGCGTTTAAAATGTCTAAAACTATTGATTTTCAAAACCTCGTAACTCGCAATAACAAAAAATATTGATCTGTGAAAAGTTGAAAAATTTTCAATTTTGACGTATTTACTTCCCAGTGTGCGTTTAAAATGTCTAAAACTATTGATTTTCAAAACCTCGTAACTAGGGTTCGCAGTACCGACCCTTTTTGGCGAGAACCAGTACTACGGTACTGAAGCCCTCAGTACCGGTAGTACCGGTACTCGAATATTTTTTAAAAAAATTCGAAAAAAGCTTCAAACTGAAATTGAATGTTCATACCTATGATCTTATTCTCAGATGATTGATTTGTGCTGATCAAAAAACATGTTTATTATTTTTTATTTGTTTCGGAATGGCAAGACTTATATCACAAAAGATATTTTTCATATAGGGCACCTTTTATTTCGAAATCTAGGCCACTTTGAATACAATAACTGCTAAGTGGTGCGACTTTCGTCGATTTGAACAGATGGTAAATGTATGAAACCCTATTAACAACAGTAAATCAAAGCGAGAATTGCAGTAAATCCGAGCAGGTTAATCGCATTTCCTCTCTTGCTTTTCTGAAAATTCGTTCCGACCTTTATGTCGCTTGCCTACTATTCTCTAATGCATATCAAGGCTCCTTGCTTTCCTGTAAACTATGGAGTTTTGCTGAATTTTCCGAATCACCAATAATTACAAATCGCCCCATTTGAAGCAGTTCACCAAGTCTAAAACTGTTAGCTACTAAATCGCTGTTCGTTCTTTTATAGATAAAGGTTTAAGAGCAAACCAAATACAGACATTACTTAGACCATAGTCCTATTACGTGCCACCCAGTGAGTAATGGAATCCAATCAGAATGTCGCTAATAAAACTTTAACTTCTAGAATTATTATGATGATGGCCCCACCTCATTTCCATACAAAGGTGTTATCTCAACGATTTATCTAGAAGGCCAATTAATATAATGAAACGTTATCTTGCAGACCGATATTTTGAAACAGATCCCCCTGCAGAGTTAACATATTTGTCATAAAAATTGTATAGTACCGAAAATACCGGTACTGGCCTTTGATCAGTACCGGTATTACGGTACCAAAAATGGGTCGGTATTCCCGGGATTTTCGGTACTGGCATTACCGGTACCACAACCCTACTCGTAACTCGCAATAACAAAAAAATATTGATCTGTTAAAAGATGAAAAATTTTCATTTTTGACGCATTTACTTCCCCTTGTGCGTTTAAAATGTCTAAAACTATTGATTTTCAATACCTCTTAACTCGCAATAACAAACAATATTTATCTGTGAAGAGATGAACATTTTTCAATTTTGACGCATTTACCTCCCAGTGTGCGTTTAAAATGTCTAAAACTATTGATTTTCAACACCTCTTCACTCGCAATAACAAACAATGTTTATCTGTGAAAAGTTGAATTTTTTTCGATTTTGACGCATTTACTTTCCCTTGTGCCTTTAAAATATCTAAAACTATTGATTTTCAATACCCCTTAACTCACAATAATAAACAATGTTTATCTGTGAAAAGTTGAATTTTTTTCGATTTTGACGCATTTACTTCCCAGTGTGCGTTTAAAATGTCTAAAACTATTGATTTTCAACTCCTCGTAGCTTGCAATAACGAACAATATATGAAAAATTTTCGATTTTGACGCATTTACTTCCCAGTGTGCGTTTAAAATGTCTAAAACTATTGATTTTTAACACCTCTTAACTCGCAATATCAAACCATGTTTATCTGTGAAAAGTTGAAATTTTTTCAATATTGACGCATTTACTTCCCCTTGTGCGTTTAAAATGTCTAAAACGATTGATTTTCAACACCTCTTAACTCGCAATAACAAACAATATTTATCTGTGAAGAGATGAAAATTTTCAAATTTTGACGCATTTACTTCCCAGTGTGCGTTTAAAATGTCTAAAACTATTGATTTCCAACTCCTAGTAACTCGCAATAACGAAAAATATTGTCTGTGAAAACTTGAAAATTTTTCGATTTTGTCGCATTTACTTCCCAGTGTGCGTTTAAAATGTCTAAAACTATTGATTTTCAACACCTCTTAACTCGCAATAACAAACCATGTTTATCTGTGAAAAGTTGAAAATTTTACGATTTTGACGCATTTACTTCCCAGTGTGCATTTAAAATGTCTAAAACTATTGATTTTCAAAACCTCGTAACTCGCAATAACAAAAAATATTGACCTATGAAAAGTTGAAAATTTTTCGATTTTGATGCATTTACTTCCCAGTGTGCGTTTAAAATGTCTAAAACTATAGATTTTCAACACCACTTAACTCGCAATAACAAACAATGTTTATCTGTGAAAAGTTGAAAATTTTTCGATTATGACGCATTTACTTCCTAGTGTGCGTTTAAAATGTCTAAAACTGTTGATTTTTAACTCCTCGTAACTCGCTACATTTACTATCAAAAAGTTGAAAAAGTTCAAAATAATTCAATTTATATAGCGCCTACCATTCCGTTTATCTGCCACTGCACGGTACTCAAACGATCAAGAATAAGATACAGATCAAACAAGCAAACCATAACAAAATGTTCATCTTTGTACAGGTTCGTAAACTGTGTGACTGGTATCGCCTTATGCGCGACAGGTAAATTCTCCTCATGACGAGTCTCAAGACCGATGACGCATTTAAATTCCATGACATGTCACGAGACCAACCATCGAGGCTTGGAAGCTAATCTGTTTGAGACATGAGACTTTTTCAGCAGAGCGTGAATGTACGGGTGGCTTGACATGTCGCGAAAAATGTACACAGGTTCCAACTATGGTTGCGAAAGCTCAGAATGACGATTTTTTATAATGGCCAATTTCCCAATTAACTTGAAAATCAAGCGAGTATTGTTTTTTTTTGCGTTTTTTTGCGCAGACATTAGGATCTCAATAGTGACAGGTTTGTTTAAACACGATGAACTATTCTAATATGTTCAAACAGCAGTTATTCGTTGCATCATGCATCATTTATCATGCGACACATCAATACTGCAGCTCAATCATTTTCAACATAGCGATTTTAAAATCTATTCACTAGGATTCTAACACGGTTTTTGAGCAAAAACCCTGGTGAATGAATAAGTGTCGATTTGAAATTAAGACTTTTGCATGAAAACTGCCAATTTAATAATAGTAATTGTGAGAGGTTAATTAATTTTAGTAAATAAATTATAATTGGATTGATAAATCCATAATTTATTTTCAATTTCATAAAATAAATTGACAATTTTCAAAAAATTAGTTCATGATACCTAGATGGAGAATCGTCATTAAAACGCCTGAAATTATACTCGTCGACGAAAAAAGAGTAACGCATATACTGCGTTACGGACAAATAATTCATGATATGATGCATAGAAATCATGGTGTGTTTTCATAACATGAAAAAACACTATATTCCGAAAATTATGAGTCAGTTTTCTCATTTCGAGGAACGGATTTGTTCCCGTGTATATTACCCAATTCGACGATTTTCTAAACCTGTGCCATTAAACTAGAACTTTCGGTTTTGCAAGAGACCAACTACTAAACGACTGGCGTAACGTAGTAGGCATTTGACAAGCCAAGAATTTCATACATCCAGATACAGTAATGTTTCGATTATATCACTATGCGTTTATATCAATACTCGTTTATATCACCCTCGATTATATCACGGTTTTGTCTCGATTATATCACGCTTTTTGAAAAACAGAAAAGGCACACTAAATTTGGATCCAGTTAAGCCACATGTTGTGTCCTGGTACTTTTAATATTTGTTTACAATTAATTTGCTTATTTACATGTAGGGTAATGAGCCTATTAGTGGGTTTCGGACTATTTCGTTATGATGAGGTCGGTCAAAAAGTCGATCTTTTTATTCTTTTATCTTAAAGTATAAATTCTTAAGAAAGTATCTTAAATTTTTGTAGAGGTCGAAGGTGAAAGTAAAGTTATAGCACTGTTCATCTTATTCCTTTACGTGGGCCGGGGGGGGGGGGGGGTGTAAAACTTTAAACGTGAATAATCTCGAAATCATGTTTTACCAAAACCGTTGTTGTAATCACTAGGATTGTCGAAATATCTTTCGATCGATTCCAATTTTTGTTTTAGAATCTTTGTAACTCATTTGCCGTGTCTTAAAGCGGGCGCCTGGTGTACCGGATAAAACAATCGTCTTCTTTTTTATTCACTTAATTGTTAGTTATTCGCAGGAAAATCTAACAAAATAATGAGAAAAACAAAATACGCAAGATATTGTAGGTATGCCGAGATATGTATTTTCTCTTGAATTGATGTGAATACTTTTCTTTTGGAAGGACAACATCAAGAATTGGAGATGTGACTATTTTTATGAATGTTGATACAACGAGGAATGTAGTCTCTTCGAATAAATTGTTTTAATAGTCAAGATATTTGCCAAAAACTTTAACGTGCCAGATTCCTTCAAGTTTAGTTTTGGGTAGTTCAACAATTTTAAGAAAAGGTACGGGATACGTAAAGTGAAGTTGTGTGGAGAAAAATTATCCACTGATGCCATACCATTTGACCCAATGCGTTGAACAAAGATGGCAGACGCTGCTCTAACCAACGGCTTCAAATAGGTGGTGTGGTAATAGAAACATGGCAAAAATAGGCTCATTACCCTACTATGATTAATTCTTTTTGACTAACTTTAAATTTTATGACTGTTTGTTTACAGAAATACATGGGTTAATGCTTAAATGTATTTTTTTTGTTTTGTTTTGAATATATCACGCTTCAAATATATCACGCTAAAATACAGGACGACCGTGATATAATCGAAACATTACTGTACAACGAGAGCCAAAAACCTAATAAAACGAAAAGATTTACGTATAATCATATAAAATATTGAAATTTAAAATTTTATGAATATGGAAATTTAATTTACCCATTAGTGCAATTCTGCTTATATGCACCTTTTGCTGGATATCTATATATATATATATATATATATATATATATATATATATATATATATATATATATATATATATATATATATATATATATATATATATATATATATATATATATATATATATATATATATATATATATATATATATATATATATATATATATATATATATATATATATATATATATATATATATATATATATATATATATAATATATATATATATATATATATATATATATATATATAATATATATATATATATATATATATATATATATATATATATATATATATATATATATATATATATATATATATATATATATATATATATATATATATATATATATATATATATATATATATATATATATATATATATATATATATATATATATATATATAAACGAAATGGTTTCCGTGTGTTATCGCATAACTCATGAACGACATGACGGGTTTCTTTGATTTTGTGTACTTTCTGTAGAAGGTTCTCTGGCAGGAACACAAAATATTAAAATTTTCTTAATCCAGTTATTTGCGCAATTGGGACATTTTACATTTCTTAGAATAGAAATGTATAGAATTCGCTCAAACTTTCAAGATTTTTTCCGAGGCCTCAATATACCAATCGACTCAGCTCGACTAATTGGGATAATGTCTGTGTGTGCGTTTTTTTTTACATTAAAAATATCTTACTCGATTATCTGGGTCTGGGTGTCATTCTAAATTTTGAAAATCTCCTATGTAACAAAACTATGTAAGGTTTGTACCATTATAACTTCGCAATTAGTTGATGGATTTCAATAATTTATACACACATCGATTCAGAAACACCTGACTTGAGTATAGTTTCTAATAAGTTTGGTGTACTATATAAGTATTCTATTGAAAATCGGTTGAATTGAAATTGAAAAATTTCCCGAAAAAGTGGGAAATAAGCATACACGAGGCGATTATTTCGAGCAGAGCCGTCAATACAGAGCATTTAGGAGGTAAATCAAACAAGTAAAAGTTATAAATATATGTGCTGAATTTCCTTTTTGCCTTATCATTCGATACTTGATGGTCGAGGAGTAGTGTACGGACGATTCTCATAAACAAACGGCCAATAATTGCCGCTCTACTGTACAGAACAAACAGATTCTTGCGTTGTTTGGGAAATAATCATAACGATTGTGTAGTAGATTCCGTAGATGATACGTTTGCCGTAAATTTTGATAGAAATCACTTTGTAAAAGCATTAACCCTCTAGTTCCCAACACCACCTCTAGGCGGTCTCTTTGAAAATCTAAACGAAACTTCTAATACATGATTGTATGTTGTCATCCGCACTAGTATTTCTTCCCAACGCTCACACCTTTCATACACACACATTGTTTGAATAATCGTAGCTTTCTGTTAAAGGCAATTGAAGCTCAAAGTTGAAAATTCCATGAAAACGTGGAAAAAAACTATTTTGTGTTCATTATCAATCTTCATTAAACAAATTTTAACTATTTTTGGAAATTTTAATAACTAATAAAAATATTTTTGAGTAGCCTGTTAGTAGAATTTTAATGTAGATACGAATTGGTTTAGTGGAATAATTCGGAAGTTTAGTTTTTTTGGTAAAACACTTTGCCCACCTATAGGCGGTGTTGGGCACCCGGGTAAAAAAAAATCAGTCTTTTGTGATTACTTATCGTACCGAAACTAGCTTTATGTGCAATTTTAGCTGAAAAGAAGCATGTTTTAAAATCTTTGGGTGAATGCTGCTGTTAGAATATGGATGTCCTTATCATTTAATTATATTCGGGAGAGTCTGGGGTAAGTTGGCGGAATCTTTTTTTCTCCTTTTGTATTAGACATATGGCGCTGTTTATAGTCCTTCACTTCAAGTACAGTGTAATACATTCTCCCATGTACTTATGTTGCATTACATTCTATTTCGTCCACGTTAAGCGTTAAGCTTACGAGCATATTAGAGTGAAGAGCTCATTTTAGTCGTATTAGGGAGGGTGCCTCACCATTTCATTAATTATTCGGAATACAATGCGTATGAATTGGCACCAGTATCTTTGCTTTCCAATGCGTCGAACAAAGATGGCTAACACTGCTCCAACCACCGGCTTCACATGGTTAGGGCGAAAATAGGATCATTACCCTAGGTGAAGTCTTTAAATTTTAGCATTTTTATTATTTAGAGCTAGTTCAGAGCTATTCTACGAATGACTAGATTTTTCGATAGCGCGCGAAATGAACTTTCCGTGGTCGTATATACAATATACGTAACCACAACCAAAATTTGTTCTTTTTTGTTTGTTTACTTCAAAATTTCACCTGAAGAATCTCGAAAAGTAACTAAAAGTAACTAAAAGTTGAAGTAACTAGAAGAAAAACCTATTTTAATCCACCTAGCGGTGCAATTGTGCCTTTCTCAATCATGAATCACGAGAATGTGTGCGTTGTTTATATTCATTAAAAACCTTTAAATGCATATATTACATTTTATTATTATACATCACATGACAACTATATACAGGAAAATAAATCATTATTCGAGTTCTAAAATTTTGAAAGAGAAAAAACAGCCACGGTAATATTGAACTGAAAAAAGGTGCGAAATCGGCAAAGTCCCAAAAAGTCGATTTTTATAAAAAAAAAATTTTCGAGATAACATAAAATCTCGACGTTTCATGCATTTTAAAGATGTTTGGCATCAAAAATACGAATTCGATTTCTGAAATTTCATGGAGTCCCCCCTTTGAAAAAAAAATGGTGTTCCGACTTATATGGGAATTTCATATGTGATCGGACGATATAGTCTATATTTCCGGACCCATATAAGCGATCCGTACGAAATTTTATAGACATCTGTGGGGATATTATAGCTATCATTTGGGACTAAGTTTGTGAAAATCGGCCCAACCATTTCTGGGAAACTGATGTGAGTTCGTAAATTTTGAAAGATGGCCGCTTTTCCCGGGCACTTCCGGAACCGTCTATGGTGGTCAATGTAGTCAACGAAAGTTTGGTTGGCCGTCGGTGACCTAGAACAGCAAATTTAAGTTGTTTGAGAGACATTTTAGCGAAATTTTTACCTTTTTTGCTTTCATCGGAGTATCGGTTTGAATCACAATTTGCTATGTGATCGCAAACCACAGCCTGTAACTCCGGAACCGGAAGTCGGATCGGGATAAAATTAAATAGCCATTTACGGGGACGCAATACCTTTCATTTGAGGCCAAGTTCAGTCGAATCGGTCTAGCCATCTCCGAGAAACCGATGTGACTGTTATTCTGAATTTAGATACTTCCGCCGGGGCTTCCGGAACCGATGATGGTGGCCAATGTCGCCAAATAGACTTTGAATGGATGTTAGTGACCTAAGTGCATTCAAGTCGTCATTACAGTTCGGTCGCGTTTCCATTTGCTCCGTTTTAAGTTTAACCGTACGTGTTTTAATTTGTATTGTTTTCATTTATCATTGCTGCGTAAGTAAAACATGCCGTGCGCGATTAATAATTGTACAGTGAGTGACGACAAATATGTGTGGTACTGCCATGGTTCATGCGGGAAAAAATTCCACGCTGCATGCGTTGGTGCTCAGAGGAATCATGGGCAAAGAATACTAACATACATGCTGCCAATATGCTACGAGTGCCAGAAGCGTCTCGTGATGGAGTTAAATTTCGAAAAACTGTACAGACAACAACAAGAAGCCATCAACCTCAACAAGCTAGTTATGGAGTCGAATCACAAACTCACATCCACATTTAGCAACTTCAATGTCCGAGATGGATTTGAATGTATCGAAATGCTCTTAAACGAGTTGAAAGGCGAAATTAAAACAACTGCAGCTAATCATAATAACGCGGTTGCACACATAGCCAAAACCTCGGAGTTGTGAAATGAGCTGGCTGCTTTCAACAAAACTGGCAAAACTGATGTCGTTGCCACAAAAAATCACTTAACATCATTATTCGACATATCAATGAAAGCTACGAAAAATAACATCGCAGCCTATGTCAATAAACTGACCACCGATATGACACGCGAGTTGAAACAAATTTGTTCAGAAATTGAAAAGGTCAGCAGCGTGATAACTGGCATGGCTAACAACTGTTCGGCACAGAACATGAGTTATGTAAACCCAACTTTCACGGATGATATTATCGATGAGTTAAAGCAAATTTCTAGCGCAGTAAACTCACTGGAACAAAAGACTGTTGCTTCACCCACAACAGATTCCTCCTCTAGTTTAGAGGCTGAGATGTCCGTCGAGGCAGCCAGTAACTCAGGTTGGCGTTTCCTTGGCAACTCTAAGGTATGGAAGGCTGATTGGTCCGATACGACGCACGTAAATTGCGTCGTCTCAATCAACAAAAAGCGGCGGAGAAAGCAAGAATAAAGAAGAAACTGAAAAAACAGAGGCCCGCTAATGCACTTGACACCACCCGTAACAGTAATAATAATACCAAGCGTCCCAAGAATCACGGTTACAAGCACCACACAATTTTCGACAAAAATAACGGATGTAATTACAACCACAGCAGATTTGCGTACCATGATAACAAACTCCGCGACATCGACAATCTTCCGTTGGATAGAGAGCTACTGGCTGAGGCAAAGAAACGTTTTTCGAGGCCACCTTCAACTTCGTTCAGACCTACCATTGCATTCCAGAGAGGCGATGTTTTAAACCCGTGCCCTACCGACCAACCTAGCACCTCACATCGAACAGCTGCTGCCACACCTATGTACCCCTCCGGAATTGGCGCCTGTCAGTGTTTTTGCCGCAATCGACGCGCTCATTAGAGCAAGATAATAATGAATTGACAAATCATATTGCGCTTCAAGATGAAGAAGAGGTAGAGCTAGGTCTAATTAATTCCCATTCAACTAACACTTCTCCAAGAGAATCTTAGTCAAGAACAGAAATCTTGGTCTATTGCCAAAACTTTAACCGCATGAAAAGTGCAGCTAAGATGAATGTGATTCAAAACAAAATATTAGGTTGTTATTATGCCGTAATTTTAGCAACTGAGACTAGTTGGGACGAAACAGTGAGAAGTGAAGAGCAATTACAATGTCTTTAGGGATGATCGTGATTGTCATGTATCTGGTAAGAAGTCAGGAGGGGGCGCTTTGATTGCGATTTCAGCAAAACTAAATGCAGAAGTTATCAAAACTATAAAATCAAAAGAATTCGAGCATGTGTGGGTGAAAGTGCATGTTAAAGACGAAACTCACGTTTTCGCTTCGGTGTATTTTCCTCCAAATTTTGCTCGAAAAACAACTTACGAAAAGTTTTATCATGCTGCTGAATGCATTATCAATAGTCTTTCCCCGCACGTAAAAGTTCACATATATGGCGATTTCAATCAACGAGGTATTGATTTCATACCAGATGCTGATAATGAGAGCATCCTACTTCCTGTTGTAGGGGAAAATTAAACTTGGCAGTTCATTTGCGATAAATCTGCCAGCTTAGGACTTAATCAAATAAATCACATAATAAATCAGCGACATTGCTATTTAGATTTATTAATGACGAATATAGACGAAGACTTCTGTGTAACTCCCTTATGTGTTACTCCCTTATGGGAGAATGAAGCTTATCATACAGCCATTGAGTTTTCTATATTCTTGCATGTTAACGACAGACCTGGTGATAGTGAATTTGAGGAGGTATTTGATTACGAGTCCGCTAACTATGAAAGCTTGAGGCAAAAAATTAATGCAATAAACTGGCAAATGATTTTAAGAAATGAAGAAAATGTTGAAGCTGCCGTAGACATCTTCTACAAAATATTATTTGAAGTCATTCACGAAGATATACCATTGAAAAGAAGAAGGCGTCACTATAACTCAAAACATCCCATCTGGTTTAATAGAGAAATCAAAAATTTAAAAAATCGTAAGCAGAAAGCACACAAAATCTACAAAAAATACAACAGCGAAGATAACTTAACAAACTATTTAAATCTATGCGATCAATTGAACCTTGCCATTGATATCACGTTTGAAGAGTACAATACAAGAACAGAACGCAATATAAAAACTTGCCCAAAAAACTTTTTTAATTACGTAAAAACTAAAATAAAATCGGATTATTTCCCAACAGAAATGCGACTTGTTGGAAAGGTAGGCGATAACTCAGAGGAAATCTGCAATCTTTTTGCAACATTCTTCCAGGAAGTTTACACTACATTTTCAGAGAAGGATCGAGAGCGTGAATACTTTTCATTCCTCCCAGAACTTTCAAGAGATATTAACATTAAACAGATAAAAGTACATACAATCATGGATGCCTTAAAAACTTGGATAGCTCTAAAAGCCCTGGACCTGATGGCGTTCCACCGGTGTTTTTAAAAACTTTGTCAATAGAACTAACCGCTCCTTTATTTTGGCTTTTTAACATGTCTCTAGAATCAGGTTGTTTTCCTAAAACATGGAAAAGCTCTTTCCTAGTTCCAATTTTTAAAAATGGTTAAAAATTCGATGTGCGTAACTATCGTGGAATAGCTATCATCTCGTGCATTCCCAAGACTTTCGAGGCGATTGGTAATGAAAATTTATTCCACCAAATCAAGAACAGAATTACCCATGTGCAACAAGGTTTTTTCAAAGGGCGTTCTACAAGTACAAATCTACTCGAATTCATTAACTACACATTAACAGCAATGGATAACGGAAACCACGTTGAAGCTCTTTATACAGATTTTAGCAAAGCATTTGATCGCATCGACATACCCTTGCTACTTTTTAAATTAGAAAAAAGGGGTTTGAGCCAGGACTTCTTACATGGGTACAATCATATCTTGCAAATTGTGAACAAGCTGTTAGATTTAAAGGGATAAAATCAATCCCAATTCAAGTTACATCAGGAGTCCCTCAAGGGTCTCATTTGGGCCCGCTATTCTTTATTTTATTTGTTAACGACATTTCCTTCATTCTAAAAAATGTAAAAGTTCTTATATATGCTGATGATATGAAACTATTTCTAGAAATAAGAAATGGTGAAGACTTTCAGATATTTCAAAACAAAGTAAATATATTTTATACATGGTGTAATAAAAGCCTCCTGAAACTGAATGTAAAAAAATGTAATGCCATAACATTGAGTAGAAAGAAAAATATACAGAACAATAGAATTTTATTGGGAAATCAACAAGTAGAAAAGTGTGACAGAATAAGAGATCTAGGAATTATTATAGATTCCAAAATAACATTCATAGATCATTATAACACAATAATTAACAAAGCAAACAGCACACTAGGTTTTATTAAACGCTTCAGCTATAATTTCCAAGATCCCTACACAATAAAAACAGCAACGCATGCAAACCGGATAGAACCAGTACAAAAGCAGTTATTGATGTTCGCTCTTCGTAAACTAGGTTGGACTGGACTACATTTGCCATCTTATGAAGCACGGTGCATGCTAATTGACATTCAAACCTTGAAAGATCGTCGTGAATTTTCTATGGTATCATTTGTAAACGACATTGTATCACATCGTATTGATTCAATCGAACTTTTATCGGAACTAAATTTTTATGCTCCTTCTCGACAACTACGTAACCGCAGCATCTTTTGATCAATTCGCCATCGCACTAATTATGCCAAGTTTGGCCCTTTAAACCAAATGATGAATATTTACAGTAAACATTGCGAAAGCATTGACTTCACTATGTCGAAAACAAAACTTAAGCAGCAGTTTAAAGTAAACCAAAATTTTAACTAGTGTTAAGTTAGTTTAATAATTATTGTAAGAAACCGGTCCAAATCTGATTGACGACTCGAAATAAATAAATAAATAATACTACAAATCGAAGCAGTTGTGGTCATATTTTGGAAAAATTTTCACATTTACCTTTCACCCTGTAATTCCGGAACCGGAAGTCGGATCCATTAGAAATTCAATAGCAGCCTATGGGAACGTTGCACCTTTCATTTGAGACTAAGTTTGTCAAAATCGGTTCAGCCATCTCTGAGAAAAATGAGTGACATTTTTGGTCACATACACACACACATACACACACATACATACATACACACATACATACACACACAGACATTTGCCGAACTCGACGAACTGAATCGAATGGTATATGTCACTCCGCCCTCCGGGCCTCCGTTAAAAAGTCGGTTTTCAGAGCAATTGCAATACCTTTCTGTCCCAAAAAGTCGATTTTTATAAAAAAAAATTTTTCGAGATAACATAAAATCTCGGCGTTTCATGCATTTTAAAGATGTTTGGCATCAAAAATACGAATTCGATTTCTGAAATTTCATGGGGTCCCCCTTCGAAAAAAAAATTAGAATTCCAACTTATATGGGAATTTCATATGTGATCGGACGATTTAGTCTATATTTCCGGACCCATATAAGCGATCCGTACGAAATTTTATAGACATCTGTGGGGATATTATAGTTATTATTTTGGACTAAGTTTGTGAAAATCGGCCCAACCATTTCCGGGAAACTGATGTGAGTTCGTAAATTTTGAAAGATGGCCGCTTTTCCCGGGCACTTCCGGAACCGTCTATGGTGGTCAATGTAGTCAACGAAAGTTTGGTTGGCCGTTGGTGACCTAGAACAGCAAATTTCAGTTGTTTGAGAGACATTTTAGCGAAATTTTTACCTTTTTTGCTTTCATCGGAGTATCGGTTTGAATCTCAATTTGCAATGTGATCGCACGCCACAGCCTGTAACTCCGGAACCGGAAGTCGGATCGGGATGAAATTAAATAGCCATTTACGGGGACGCAATACCTTTCATTTGAGGCCAAGTTCAGTCGAATCGGTCTAGCCATCTCCGAGAAACCGATGTGACTGTTATTCTGAATTTAGATACTTCCGACGGGGCTTTCGGAACCGATGATGGTGGCCAAATAGACTTTGAATGGATGTTAGTGACCTAATACTATAAATCGAAGCAGTTGTGGTCATATTTTGGAAAAATTTTCACCTTTATACATTCATTGCAGAATTTATTAAAATCGACATTTTCTGCGTGTTCGTACTCATCACCCTGTAATTCCGGAACCGGAAGTCGGATCCATTAGAAATTCAATAGCAGCCTATTGAAACGTTGCACCTTTCATTTGAGACTAAGTTTGTCAAAATCGGTTCAGCCATCTCTGAGAAAAATGAGTGACATTTTTGGTCACATACACACACATACGCAAATACACACACACATACATACACACATACATACACACACAGACAAGACTGGTCAAATACAACACAAAATCACAATATTTTATATGCCCTCAAAATCTTGATTCAAAGCCAAAAATATTTTAAGAAAACTTCCCGCACTAAAAAAATTAACTACGCTTTTCAACCGATTCTAAATTTTTGGATTGTTCTTGAAGGACGAATACACCTTTCTAATGGTGTTATATTATTTTGTTAAAAATACTTTGCGGTTTTGGGACAATATAAAAATTACTATTATTTTGCGATTTTTTCATGAGGTGATTTGTGGTAGCTTCCATAAAACGACGAATGACATTTTCATGTACATATTTGAGTTCAGATATTAAAATCAAAATCTCGTTCAATGACAGTGACACCAACTGTAGATGACGCTAATTCAGTAAATTTAACTCGTTGATTTTCGCTTCAAATGTTGGTGCGCCTGACAAATTTATGTTCTAAAATTTTTGGGCACGGAATTCCAAATAAATGTTTTTTCTACATTTTATTGTATTAAATTGTTGATTTATTGGCCTTTCATTCATTTATAAATAAATAAATAAGGGTCTCCGTCCAGAAAAAAAACAGCTTTTTAATGAAAATTTACATTAGGTACTCTTGATTCGCATCATTTGCAGTATCTGACACAAATAATCAGTCGAAAATATTTTCTTCGTGAACAAATTATATTATATGTTATTGAATGTTGGACAAACCAACTAAACAGCACTGCACAGTTGGGCAGGAACGAAAATTAGCAAGACAAAACATCTAGTGCTTTGGGAGTGCATTTCTTTTAGTTGATATGTTCAGCAAAGTATCTTGGTTTTATCTGCGCCTTATTTTGAAGATGTAAATTAGTTTGGTTTTTCATCGCAAATGTGGCGTTGCTATTTTAACTTTTTTATTCCGCATCTTAGAGGTTTGGTGTCTTCTGCAAAGTTTTAGAACGTTCAAAAGTATGATAAGTTGCCGAGAGAGTTGAGCTCTATATCTTCAAGTAACAAAGTTATATTGATTATTAAAAATTCATCTGAAAATCACGTTTTATGTAATGTTTGCTTTATTTTCGTTAAATTTATCACTCACAACATAACAATTCTATCAGGACTTTTGTTTTGCGTTTATTATAGAAGACGTTGCGAATTTTCCACACATTTTAGATAAAATATAAGCAGAAGTATTGAAAAATGTATTATTTTAAAAAGGGGCCATGCATAAATGACGTAGCACTTTGGGGGTAGGGAGGGTATACCAAATTTGTGACGAAGTGCGACGAGGGGGAGGGTAGGGTCAAAAGTTGTGCGACGTAGCATTAAGTTCAAAACCCATTGTTTACAGACAACAATTTAATGATACTCCATTCCCAAGAGAAATAAATTTAAATTCAAACAAGTTACTTTTGATGCGGTTTTTCATGAGGTAAATTACGATTCGCGGAATTACAAGTTCACAAAAATACGAAAAGATTTTGTATGCGGATTTAACTTGCCACATTAGTTAGCTAATGTTGCTAACTAGTAGACTTAGCTTGGAAGCTGGATTAAATGGTCACTATCAACTATCAATTGTCATATGAAGCTGATAAAATAGGGTAAAAAATCTGATAAAATAGGGGGTAAATAAAATCGGGGATTGATAAAATCGGGTCTTCACTGTAGATGTTTAACCTTCCGACAGTCACACGAATTCACTGTGTAGTACGTTCAGTTACTCCAGCGATACCGTATTTGAGCATCAGCGGCTGCTCGCTTAGGGAAGGATTAACGCGACTTCCGGGCGGTTAATCATCAAAATTTCACAAGATATATCAAAATATGTATCCAGCGTATTTTCACATTTTGTAGGACATATATGGTAGACTAAAAAACGAAGATGATCGTTTGCCAAAACTTGCAACTTTTTGAGAAAACTGATTTTCAAATCATAATTTTTTAATACTTTTGCTCATATTTCACTTAAAACGTGTTGAATATTCGCAAAGTCTTCTACAATAGACGCAAAACATCAGTCCTTATAGAATTGTTATGTCGTGAGTGATAAATTTAACGAAAATAAGGCAAACACTAATAAAAAATCTATTTTAATCCACCTAGCGGTGCAATTGTGCCTTTCTCAATCATGAATCACGAGAATGTGTGCGTTGTTTATATTCATTAAAAACCTTTAAATGCACATATTACATTTTATTATTATACATCACATGACAACTATATACAGGAAAATAAATCATTATTCGAGTTCTAAAATTTTGAAAAAGAAAAAACAGCCACGGTAATATTGAACTGATAAACCTGTTTTAATCCACCTAGAGGTGCAATTGTGCCTTTCTCATTTCTCCAAACTATGATTTAATAGCTGGTTCGTACAACATAACATTATGGAAATGTCTTTCATTCTTATTACACTTGGTAAGTATATATAAGAGCACCTTTTTGCATTCATCGCGGTATCGGTTTGAATCGGAGTTTTCTATGTGATCACACTCCACAACCCGTAACTCCGGAGTTGGAAGTCGGATGGAGATGGAATTAAATATCAGTTTCCGGGGACGCAACACCTTTCATTTGAGACTAAGTTGATCAAATCGTTCAAGCCATTTTCGAGAAACCAATATAACCGTTATTCTGAATTTCAGTAGCGTCTGGCTCAAATGGCACGTTCCCTATTTTGAATTTGGATGCTTCCGGATCCGTCGATGGTGGCCAGTGTGGCCAAAGAGACTTTGAATGACTGTTGGTGATCTAGATCTACAAATTCAACAGTTGTGTTAGCATTTTGGAAAAAAAATCACCTTTTTACATTCATCGCAGAATTCGTTAGAATTGGGATTTGCTGCGTGATCTCACGTATCACCCTGTAATTCAGGAAGCAGAACTCGGATTCACACACAATTCAACAGTATCTGATGAACCTTTCATTTAAAATCAAGTTTGTCAAAATCGGTTCAGAAAATTCAGAGAAACCGATGTGGACAAATCAACAAATTTTGTTTTGTAACCATACTCTTCAACTCGTAATCCGGAACAAGATGTCAGTTGAAAATGAAATTCAATAGCAACCTATGGGAATATTATACCTTTCAATTGAATATTAGTTTGTAAAAATCGATTCAGCCATCTCCGAAAAACCGATGCGGACATTTTGTTAACAAATCCGCACATACATACATACAAACATACACACATACATTCATACATACATACATACATACATACATACATGCATACATACATACATACACACAGATATTTTGCGATTTCGGCGAACTGAGTCGAATGTTATATGAGACTCAGCCCTCCGGGCCTCGGTTCAGAAAGTCGGTTTTTGAAGCAATTGCATAACCTTTCTATATGAGAAAGGCAAAAGAATAATATTTAATTCCAAGAATGTCCAAGGGGAGGGGAGTGATGAAGGAGTGAGGTGTAAGGACAAGACGTGGGGGGGGGGGAGAGGAAAGGGTGGCGACGCTATACTCAACTGCATATTTTGCCTTCCATTTGAGACTTGGTTTGAGAAAATCGGTTCAGTCATCACCGAAGAACCGATGTGACTTTAATTGTGGAATATGCCCGGAAATCCGGACTTCCGG
Source organism: Topomyia yanbarensis (assembly GCF_030247195.1). Classification (NCBI taxonomy): domain Eukaryota; kingdom Metazoa; phylum Arthropoda; class Insecta; order Diptera; family Culicidae; genus Topomyia; species Topomyia yanbarensis. Next base: position 229,612,176 of record NC_080671.1, read on the forward strand.
AATCGTCGATAGTGGACAATATATTGAAAGAATGTTTGATTGCCAATCAGTGATCTAGATCTGCGATTAGAAGTAATTTGGTGACCATTTCAATAGTTTTTAGCCTCTGAGGTATTACGATTGTCCCGATTTATATGGGAAATTCCAGTGTATACTTACTAACACCCCTGTAACTCCGGAAGCAAGAGTCAGAACCGAATGAAATTCAGCAGCAGTCAACGGTATTACTGTATCTTTCATTTGAAATCAAGTTTGTAAAAATCGGTAGAGAATTCGTTGGGGAATGGGTGTGATATTAGCTTAGGAACTTGGCGGGTTCCCCGGGGGCGTCATGAACCGTCATAGGTGGCCAATGTGGTCAAAGCTGCTTTAATTGATCATTAGTGATCCAGACCCACAAACTAGAGTAATGTTACATCAATTTTAATATGTTTTACATCATTTGAACATCATGGTGGTACCAGTTTATATGGGAATTTGCTGTGTGACCGCACTCTTCAACCCGTAACTCCGGAACCGGAAGTCGGATCAACTAAAAATTCAATGGCAGCTTATGGGAGCGTTATACCTTTCAGATGAAACTAAGTTTGCGAAAATCGGTTAAGCCATCTCTGAGAACATTGTGTGAGTTTAAATGACACACACATACACACACATACATACACACAGACATTTGCCGATCTCGACGAACTGAATCGAATGGTGTATGACACTCGGCCCTCCGGGCCTCGGTTAAAAAGTCGATTTTTACAGTGTTGTCCCAAAATGACATCATGTTAAAAAAGTCATCGGGCTCACTTCTTAAATGAAAGGTTAGGGTATTGGGACCACTTTCTTCTTCGGAGTGAGTTTGCTAAAACGCTTCCTACTGGTGGCGACTTTTGATTTTTTGAAAAATGGGCCGATTTTGGATAAAATTTCAAATTTATGCCTGTTGAAGTGGTCCTGAACTGTCTTAGATTTTTTTTCAGCATTTTTTATTTTTCTAGAGATCCAAACGGAGAAGTTTGGGTAGTTAGTTTGTACAAATTTGGAATTATAAGAGCGGCAGGGCCATTAAAACTTAGTAAAAAGTGAAATTTTTGGTGCTTTTCAGTATTTTTTCTTCAAAACTGGGTATCTACAAAATACAAGTACAGAAAACACTTTATATAGTTGAGCCGAAATCAGGGGCGTAATTTTGCTGAAGAAAGTGTATAGCTATGGCTAATGGGGTATGAGTTATTTAAGTTTTTGTTAGATAACCTTTGACATTTTTAGCAATTTATCAAAAATAATGCTGTTCCAAAATGTAAATCAGTTCAAATGTGCTTTGACCACACATTGTTTTTCGAAAAATAGAAGGAAAATCATGAAAAATGACGTTTTCTGTACGTCTTTAGTATGTCAGGACGAGGTTTAATGAGCATCTGATGATTTTTTTTGTAACCTCAATTATAAAAATAATAACTTTGCTAATGACGCCAAGTCTCTAATTATTTTTTGAAGAGTTAATTCTCCATAATTACTTCTAGGAGGCATCTTCAACAAAACGATTGTGTCAGAAGATGCGCTGTATTCTGTTGTAAAACTTTTTCGAGGATATATGCCCCAAATTTGACTATTTCGGAATTATGTGATCTAAACACTAAATATCAGTTTTTCAACACTCACCTCACTCTTCTGCATTTTTCTACACTTCAAAGTTCCTAACATGAAAATAAGACTTTATATACAAAATGTAAGTACGTTAATCAATTCAGCCTTCAAATATACGCCATAACTTGCCACGGTGTTCCTAAAACCGTTATTAACTAAAAAAAATGACCATAAATTTGGCATACGGCATTCGAAAGATACAGTATCCAAGCATCTTCTCAGTGTATTTCAAAATGATCCATCGAGGGATTCGAGATATATGGCGATTTGAAGTTTTATGATACGTTTCATAAGGCTACCAGCAAACACCCACGGGTTTGGTCCAATCTCTATGAACAAAAAAATATTTGTCTACTTATTTAGCACATTGCCTTCGAAAGATATAGTAATCAAGTATATCCCTTGCAAGTTTGAAAATATTTCATTGATGGAATCGAAAGTTATAACGGTTTGGATGTGGTATGCGGTCATAGATGGGTTTTCTACCAGACTTCAAGCGTGAATCCATGTTTGCCCATTGACTATTTAGATCGTTTATACGTGTCGCGACTTTTGAAGGAAAACCTTACTATTTTATTACATAAATATAATGCACGAAAGGTGTTATTTATATGGTGCACTGAAAAAATATGGAAATAGGGTTGTCTACCAAACGTTAAATATAATGTGTAAATTTAAAAAAAAATAGATGAAAGTTGGAATGTTTACTTCAAAAGGCCATATCTCAATGGTATGTTGACCGATTCTAATTCTTTTTTCATTATTGAGCAGGTAGACGTTTCATCGTTAATTTTCATCAAGAAGAATATAAAATAGAGTTGTCTACATAAATAAATAGACAATATAATTGGTCTCAACTATATGTATTATAATTATTTAGTGATTATTGTTGTATTAAAAATAGCGGCCTATCAATTTGTATATACTAGTTGATTGCAATTGCTGTTTACTACAAATTATGGATATATGAAATGTTAAAACTAACACAGTCGTGATTCGCTGGTCGCTCAATTTTTAACAGGAGCCGCTTTTTAGTTGGACCTCCGCGCTAGTTGGTCCATTGTCGACATGTGAATGTCAAATTCTCATGTTAAATTCAATTCGACAATCAAACTAACAATAGTTAGAGATATGAGCAGATGAACTTGTACTAATAACATCCCCTTTGATCCCCCTACTAATAACATCCCCCAGTTTTAACATCTGTTAACCCAACCAGCGAATCACGATTGTACAAAATTTCCAACAAAAACCGTATCATAACATAAATTGATCTGAATCAGCAAATACCTTTATATTTTTGAATATATGTATTGAATTTATGGTTTTATTTTTCCATGATTTATAGTTTGCGTTCGTTGCATTCAACTAATGTATAGAAATTGATAGGTCGTCGTTTTGAATATAAAGATATTTACTAAATAGTGATAATACATATAGTTGAGGATAATTAAGTTGTCTATTGTTTGAAGTAGCAAACTCTATTTTATATTCTTCTTGATGAAAATTAACGATGAAATGTCTACCTGTTCAATAATGAAAAAATAATTAGAATCAGTCAACATACCATTGAGATATGGCCTTTTGAAGTAAACATTCCAACTTTCATCTATTTTTTTTTAAATTACACGTTATATTTAACGTTTGGTAGACAACCCTATTTCCATATTTTTTCAGTGCACCATATTAATAACACCATTTGTACATTATATTTATGTAATAAAATGGTAAGGGTTTCCTTTAAAAATCGCGACACGTATAAACGATCTAAATAGTCAATGGACAAACATGGATTCACGCTTGAAGTCTGGTAGAAAACCCATCTATGACCGCATACCACATCCAAACTGTTATAACTTTCGATTCCGTTAATGAAATATTTCCAAACTTGCAGGGGATATACTTGATTACTATAGCTTTTGAATGCCATGTACTAAATAAGTAGACAAATATTTTTTTGTTCGTAGAGATTGGACCAAACCCGTGGGTGTTTGCTGGTAGCCTTATGAAACGTATCATAAAACTTTAAATCGCCATATCTCTCGAATCCCTGGATGGATCATTTTGAAATTCACTGAGAAGATGCTTGGATACTGTATCTGTCGAATGCCGTATGCCAAATTTATGGTCATTTTTTTAGTTAATAACGGTTTTAGGAACACCGTGTTGCCATTAACTCGACATATTTGTTTAATTTTAGTGATTTTCAAACCCGCTAGGTGGCTATTAGTATACAAAATATTTTTTAAAAAAATCGTCAAATGCTCATAAAAACCGATTCTGGTGTACTAGAGACAAGCGAAAAACGCCATTTTTCATCATTTTCCTTCTATTTTCCGAAAAAGAATAAGCGGACAAAGCCCACTTAAGTTGTTTTATTTTGTAGAACAGTGTTATTTTTTATGAATATCATAAAATGTCAAAAGGTTATTTAACAAGAACGTAAATAACTTATACCCCATTGGCCGTAGCTATACACTTTCTTCAGCAAAATTACGCCCCTGATTTCGGCTCAACTAAATAAAGTGTTTTCTGTACTTTTAAAATTTTGTAGGTACCCAGTTTTTGAAGAAAAAATACTGAAAGACACCAAAAATTTCACTTTTTACTAAGTTTTAATGGCCCTGCCGCTCTTATAATTCCAAATTTGTACAAACTAACTAACCAAACTTCTCCGTTTGGATCTCCAGAAAAATAAAAAAGGCTGAAAAAAAATCTAAGACAGTTCAGGACCACTTCAACAGGCATACATTTGAAATTTTATCCAAAATTGGCCCATTTTTCAAAAAATCAAAAGTCGCCACCAGTAGGAAGCGTTTTAGCAAACTCACTCCGAAGATGAAAGTGGTCCCAATACCCTAGCCTTTCATTTAAGAAGTGAGACCGATGACTTTTTTAACATGATGTCATTTCGGGACACCCTATTGCATAGCCTTTCTTTATATGAGAAAGGCATAAAAGTTTTTGTTTTTTTTTCGCCCAGGTGCCCAACACCGCCTCTAGGCGGACTACTTATTTTAAGGCTTTAATGAAAAATCCTTTGCTTACATGAATTATCAACATTATTTTCGTTATTCTCATCACGAAACCCACCTACAAAAGTTTTGTCAAGCCAAATAAAAATTTGGGCACTAGAGGGTTAATTAGCCGTGCTTTGATTGGTGGTTTACTTGTTAGCGTCGCCTTTTTGACGATGGACCACATCTGAGATAGGTAAAACGAATTGTCTATAGGAAAATGTTTCCAGTTTGCATTTAATCACTTTTTCGTAACTTGCGAGGCTTACTTTTGTGCTCACCTCTAACATACCATGTGAGGCTGACTTGGGTGCTCACCCTATCTATGATTCACTTTCGATCATACCACTATATTACACCCCCGTCGCTTCCCCTGGCATCCCATGTGGGACATTTTTCTTAGGCCCCACTTCTGACATACCATGTGAGGCTTACTTGTGTGCTCCCTGTTTTCATACTTTGTGAGGCTTACTTCTGTGCTTACCTCCAACATACCATGTGAGGCTTACTTTTGTGCTCAACCCTAACATACCGTGTGAGGCTGAGTTGGATGCTCACCCTTCATTCCTCTGCCAAGCCACTTGGTATCAATAGCGATGTTCCAACATACTACGCTACGACCCTCCCATCTTTGAATGAGGCAGTCCACTTATACTCCTATACACTCACTTTTCTGCCTTGCTTCGGAGTGGCTGGGTTTACCCCTTACGCGGTTGCCAGTCGCTGCGCCAAACCTGCCTCAGCATGAACAGACCATTTTTTCACTTTTTTGCGCTCGGCCCTTTTTGGTCCAACGAACCAATCACTAGTTAGTCATGCCCGTCGTCTGTTGCTCGGTGCGCCAGATTCCCTGTAGCCAGCAGGAAATCTGGGTGGTTGCAGTCGAGACTGCGTGTCACATCTCTACCGCTTGACATATCCGCTGAATAAGGGTATCAGGGGTTGTGTCCCAGCCACAGACGTCAAGCATTGCTCTTCTTTCGACGTCGAACCGAACACATACGAACAGTATGTGCTCGGCAGTTTCGTCGACACCTGGGCAGTCAGGGCAGATGGGGACCTCCGCGTGCCCGAACCTGTGGAGGTACTGTCGGAAGCAGCCATGGCCTGACAAAAATTGTGTCAGGTGGAAGTGAACTTCCCCGTGGGGTCTACCCACCCAGCTTGATATGTTAGGTATCAGCCAGTGGATCCACCTACCTTTCGAGGAGTTGTACCACTTACGCTGCCATCTGGCGACAGAAGCCACCCTGGTGCGCTCGCGAGCTCCTCTATTGCCACGTAGCTTAAAGCACTCTTCCCGGATGACTAGCCCGACAGGTATCATGCTCGCTATCACGCAGGATGCATCGTGTAATACCGTGTGGTAAGCAGATATCGCTCTGAGGCACATCACACGGTAAGTGCTCTCCAGTTTCTGTAGGTAACTGGTTACCCTCAGTGCTCTTGACCATGACGGGCCGCCGTACCTGAGGATAGATACGGCAACGCATGCCAGTAGCCTACGTCTACTGGCGCACACCTTTGAGCTGTTGGACATCATCCTCGATAATGCCGCAACAGCAGTCGACGCACTCTTGCACGTATAGTACACATGGCTGCCGAAGGTCAGCTTGTCGTCTATAATGACTCTTAGAGACTTCAGACTCCGCTGTGAAGTGATCGCGACTTCTCTCATTTGGATAACTGCATGTTGTGCTGACTTGCGGTTGTTGACGATAACTACCTCCGTCTTATGCTGAGCGAGCTCCAGGCTTCTCGCGCTCATCCATTCCCCCACCGTGTTGATCGCATGTTCTGCGCATAGTTCTACCTCAGGGATTGATTCCCCGTAGACCTCCAAGGTTACGACGTCGGCAAAACCAACGATCTTGACCCCAGGAGGGAACTTCAGTCTCAGAACCCCGTCGTACATGAGGTTCCATAATACCGGGCCTAGCATCGAGCCCTGCGGTATTCCGGCGGTAGTAGGAACCTTTTTCTGACCGGCACCGGTCTCATATAGAAGTACGCGGTTCTGGAAGTAACTTTCCAGGATCCGGTACAGACCCACCGGTAGACTAAGCCGGTGTAACGAGAGCGCGATGGCATCACAGCTTGCGTTCTTCACGTCAAGTGTCACTAACGCACAGTATCGAATGCCTCGCCTTTTCCGTTGGATCGCTATCTCGGCAGTCTTTATCGCTGAGTTGATAGCGTCCACCGTGGACTTACCCTTTCGAAAACCAAACTGGTTGCTTGACAAACCGTCCGTGCCTTCTGAGTAAGGGGTTAGCCTGTTGAGGATGATCCTCTCAAGCAATTTGCCAGTCGTGTCGATCAAACAGATTGGCCTGTACGCCGATGGGTCGCCTGGCGGCTTCCCGGGCTTCGGCAACAGCACCAATTTCTTCCTTTTCCATCTATCGGGAAAGCGGCACTCGTCAAGGTATCTCTGCATAGCTAGCCTGAACATGTTCGGGTTCGCTATGATCGCTGCCTTGTGAGAGCTGTTTGGAACTCCATCCGGCCCTGGGGCTTTGTTCATTGCAAGGGAATTAGCCACTGCCAGTAGTTCTTCATTCGTCGCCGGAGCCACCATTTCAGCCGCGCCCACACTGTCTCGTGGTGCAGGTGGCCAGGGGCTTGTGACTCGAGACGGGAAGAGTACTTCGATAATCGTCGCCAACCGGTCTGGAGACCGTTCTGGGGGTGGAGAGCCCCCTTTGGTCTTGGCCATCACGATTCTGTAGGCGTCACCCCACAGATTAGCGTTGGCACTCTCACACAGGTTGTCGAAACACGCTCTCTTGCTGCTTTTAATGGCCTTGTTAAGGGCCAATTTCGAAACACTTCACGGCGGTTCTCTCTTGCATCCTCGGTGCGGGCTTTTTGCATCCTACTTCTAGCTCTGATGCAGGCTGATCGCAGAGCTGCAATCTCGGCACTCCACCAACGTACCTGACAAGGATCTCCCGCCCTCGGATGTTGCACACCATAGTTGATTCTAAAGCGAATTGCTAAATGATCGCTATGCGTGTTGCCCTCGTCTACCCTCCATTCCATGCCTAGAACCAGACCCGGGCTGGTAAACGTTACGCCAGTCAATGCCTCTACCACGTTTCTACGGAATATGCTAGCGGAGCCATTATTGGCTAACACAGCGTCGAGTTTCGCAAGCGCCTCCAGTAGCACTTGGGCCCTGCTATTTGTACAGAGTCTGCCCCACCTAGAGTTTAATATTTGTTTAGTATTCGGAATTGCATGAGAAATTAAACAATTCGAACTTATACGTTTGTTCCTAACATACCAGTATCCATTAACTAACAGTACGTTTCCATCCCGCGAGCTCTTCAATAGTTCACAAGCACGATTTTCGTCCTCCATCGTCTAGCAATGATCTTCCGTTCGCTATTCAGACTGAACAAATAATTCTTACCTCTTTGCAAACACTGTTTTTCCATGGTAACCATAAATGGTTCCTAATGAAAATGTTGCATTGTTGAGCAATACGTTGCGCAATGACGTTAGGTAACATGGTATTTTTGCATAAAGCAAACAATATGTGAAGATTTAATCATATCAATCTTTGACAATACATTTCAAGCACTTACAACTCGTATATTCATCAAGGGTGGAAAAAAATCAATACTGAGGCTCGTTTTCCGCTTTCGATCAGCTCCAAGAGCAGATATAATCGACTGATTCCTTAAACCCTAAAATGAGTCTCACTTACTGATGGACTTCCCGCTCATCACTGAGCAATAGAAAATAACGATCATAGAGGGATAGAATTAATACATCGCTCACGCATCGCTTGTCGTGCTATCAGTAGATGAGTTGTAAATGTATGGCTCAGTGATAGAAAGATGAGCGATGTTATAAGATACTATTTTTGAGCATCTGATGCAGATCTAATTCTCATAATGATGGAATTTTATTATAGAATGAGATGTATGCACAATGGATGACGAAAAGAGAAGGGAAAAAAGATGGGTGGGTAATGTCTGCGACATAACCGGAGAGATGTAGAATACATAAGGAACACGTTCTTCAAATATGTTGATACTCATTGGAATTTTCGGACAAAAGGTGATTTGGGCGAGGAATATTTCAAATTATTCTTTACAAAACGTTTTCAATCCACCTAACAGTGTGATGAGACATTTCTTATAACTCTTATCACTCTCTTCGGATATTATATCGTTTGAGAACATTTAGAACTTGATGCTTCGCGATGTTTTTGATAACACCTACATGGGATAGTGGCAGGACTCAGAGAATCGCTCAAATCAGTTTGGTGTTCACATCAGTGCTAGAAATCGCAAACCAAATCAATGGGAAAGCGAAAAAATGGTCCATAAAATAGACATACAAACGAATTATTGCTAATGCTCTGTTAATAAAATATCTAAAATCCTCAAAAATGCATTGTGGTGGGAAAACTGAATTTTCATAAAGGGGTTATATATTGTACTGTGTCAAAAAATCGAAATTTTTTTGAATCGATTTGAAGTTTATACTTTACTCAAATTTCCAACGCGACTGAGAACTATGAAATCAACGCTTTTTCTTGAAAAAAGCGATACTAGCAGTAACAACATTTAAAGAAAATCGACAGTGAATATTTCCAGACTTGGTTTTATTCCCTATTTAGGAGCTATTGTGTTTTTCTACATGCTGGATTGCATGATTCAATGATCGAAACCCAAAACTTTATAAAGTATTTGAAATTATTAAATTAAAATTTGTTTTTGCTATTGAAATTGACAAAATGATAGTATCGCCCCTTTGGCGATTGTTTACTTTTTCGGTCCCACCTATCAGCATTGAAGTATCGCCCTTACGTTTTTTTACAATAACTAACATTTTACACCACCGATTTCGTTCGGGTTTTTTCAATAGCGATCATTGTTACTATTTACAGCTGGTATCAACTTGATAATCCTAAAAAAAATACGAAAAAAAAACAGTTTCGCATCTAAACTGCTAGCAAAAAAAGTATCGCCCTGCTTGTTTGCATGGAGCGTGGAGGGCGAAACTTTAAATAAACAAACAAAATACAGTTTCGCCCGTTGTATTTTTTGCTGTAGTTTAAGAAAGCAATATCGTAGAATCCAAATTTTTAGGTTAATTTGTTGCGTTTCAAAGCCCTCATTCGCATGTATGAAAAAAAGCCGTATGTTTATATTCGGAAGTATCGCCCTTTTCACAAAAAAAGCGTTTAAATGATATCGCAGCTCCGGATATCACGCTATCTCTGAAGTGCATGCGTGCATAGTTCCAAATTTTACTTCGACATCGACTTTTTCTAAAGGTGACTTCCCAGTAGTATCCTTGATTTGAATTATTATCGCTAATCCTAATACCAACGAACAAACAAAAACCTCTCCAAAACGAACCGTTTGGGAAAATCATCATCATTACTGGAATTTTCATTTTCACGAAACTTTTCGATAACCTTCCGTCACTTGCGTTAATGCACTGGGTGCACAGTGCTCTGAAATTCTAGCGAAATCGTCTTAGGGCACCAGCGGGTCTAATTCAGAGCTATCTGCGCGGCGAGTTAAATCTTTAAAGAATACTAAAAATTAATTTTTATTCCATAATTTTCAGTTCAGCAATTCGAGAGATCGTGCTCACCGCAAGCCATGAAAAATAGACTACGTAATGAAGCGATGGTCACTATTTATTAAAAAATCACAGTTAAATAAAAAATAAAACTATTAAAAAATTTCAAATAGTTTATAATTTTCACAAACTTATTAGGAAAAATTGCTCTCGTAATATTGTGTAGGAAAAAAGCGGAAAATTTCAGTATTTTCTCTATCTGCAATATGTAAACCCTTAAGTATACCAATTAATTGGTATACGAATTGGAATAGGTTCGCCAAATTTTGGAAGAAGTCTATAGTCTCTTGAAAACTACCTAAAATTGTTGTAGTTCAATGCAATAAAAAATCCCCAAAAATGAAATATACCTATTAATGTGAAATACAGTGAATAATACATACAATAAAGATCCATTTTTATCAGTGTCATGGTGTATTTTAGGCTGACAAAATGGGGACATTGACTAAATAGGGCTTTATTTTTCTTTATAATAAACTGAAGCTGTTAAAATATTCTTCCCATCCCTTGATGTGGTCTGATAACTATTTCTGATTATGATGAACTTTTTATTTTTGCTTATTTCCATCTTCATGATAAGGAAACATGCTCAAGAAAGGATTTACTCGAATTCAGTATTGTTCGTATGCTAGAGCCCATCAAACATGTGTTCATATTTGGCTGATAAAATCGGGGTTTCAATGTATTATAACAGATATTCAGCATTCGAAGAAGTTTCTTGTGAACGAGTGTAGAACGACTTTGTTTCTACTTACTTGAAGTCAGCGGCGTAGCCAGAAATTCGGTTTGGTGGGGGTTTGGTGAAAATCGATCTTACTGTCTAAATGACATAATTCCGAAACCATAATATTTGAAGTTATAACATTATGCAGAATTATTTTTCAGAAAATAGTAACAGAGTTCGTGTCTTTAGTGAATTTGTTAAGTCTTTATTGTAGTCATGAATATTAACCTGAGAAAATTCACCATAAATACTTCTTGGAGAATATACAGCCAGAATTATTTTATTTTAGTTCGGTACTAACACTCGAGATGACAAGTCGACCAGTGAATAGCTCCTCGCGTTTTGACAAATTCGTTCACACCGAGTGATAACTTTCCGTTTTATTCGGCGCAGCTCGTCGTTACGCTTATCGATTTGGTGATACAAAGTGCAGGATAAAAAGTGCGATACAAAAGTGCACAGTGCAAACCCCCCGCATAATGGGCCGTCGATTCCCGGTGCGGGGCGTGACTGGGCCAAAGGGAAAAAGAGGTGAACTCTGTCGGGAATTTGCCACCCGGCATCGTGTATTCGCATAACCTCTACCCGAGTGTTTTGAGTAGTTAGAAACTTGTCGTCGCACACAATATTTCACACAAGCATCTCACATTCCGTGCAACTGCATCACTCCTTCCGTGCAATCTCGCACCGCAAAGCGCAATAGAGGAGAGCACCCACCCATACATTTTTTCGGATATCACAAAACTTTTCATACTCTGGTCAAAAATCCAAAGTGTGGTGGTGGATATCGATCCGCCACCCCTCGGAGGGGGGCCTCCACTCAGCCACACGATCCCCACCTTCATGAACTCTGGTGATCTGATCGACCAGCAAACATTACTGCTGCGAGCAGCGAAGGATAGCGAGAGGAACATTCAGAACCTGCCCAACCCTCTCATGCTCCATTTGCTGCTGAAAGAAGCGATCGGAACCGACCCAAACAAGTGCATCCAAGCCACAAAGGAGGCCAGAGGGACCCAGTACGTCCTACGTACAACCTCCAAGAAGATTTTAAACAAACTACTCAGCATTAAACAACTCTTAAACGGCCAACATGTCGAATTAATCTACCACCCCTACTTGAACAAAACCCAGGGCCTAATCTTTGACCCAGACACAATCGACCTGTCCACCGACGAAATCCTGACGGCTCTCAAGCAGCAAAATGTGACAGAGGTTCGAAGAATCACAAAGCTTGTCCACGGATCTTCCACCAATACACCACTACTTGTCCTCTCTTTTAACGGATCCTACCTACCAGAAATAATCTACTTATGACTGTTGAGGATTCGAGTACGCCGATACTATCCATCGCCCATGCAGTGCTTCCGCTGTGGGAGATTTGGGCACGGCAGTCAAAACTGCAACCAGAAAGAGACATGTCTTAACTGTGCCAACGAACACGAGACAAACAAAGCCACCCCCTGCCTGCAAAAAAGTGCTTGTGTCAATTGCGAAGGCGAGCACTCGGCCAGAGACCGCGGATGCCCTACATACCAAATGGAAAAGCAGATTGTTAAAATAAAAATGGATAACAATCTAACCTTCCCCGGGGCCAGAAAACTAGCCAACCAAAGAACAGGGCCAGAAACTACAACGTATGCGAGCAGCCTTAAAGAGAGGCTCACCTCTGGCGCTGACGACAGAAATCGTACCATCAGTCTGCTCCGAAAAGAGATCGAAGCGCTCAAAAAAGCCGCTGGTAAGCCAACCTCTGTCGACGACAAAGACAAAACAATAAAACTGCTTAAGGAACAACTTCTGGAAGAAAAAATACTGAACAAAGACCTCCGAAACGAGATGGCCGCACTACGACTAGCCTTTGCGGACCTCAAGAGTCAACTATCTAAACCGACTCCCACCGGACTACGCACCAACCCACTCCCACTCACAGTTCCCACCGCGGCAACCCAACAAATAACCACAGTAGAACGAATCATAACCCCGACGCAAGGCCAATCTGAAGCCGCACCGACAGGATCCCAACCTTTTCCAGTCCAGCTAATAGCAAATCTCGGAGCAGCCAATAACATCAAGATTGCTCAACTGAAGTCAACTAAACAGTCTGCAAACAATTACTCAGTAGAACCAGACACTGGAACAAACCGAAAAACCTGAGACCGAAGCAAGAAAAATCGAGATCAATCCAACAACGATAAATCAAGAAGTCCACTCTCCAAACCAGGGTCATCAGCAGGCAGCATAGGCCCGTCGAACGATATCTCTGATTAACATCTTTACCGAACAAGCAGTCTACAACAACAAACAACAATGAAACAACTGCAGCAACAAACAAGCACACCCACACCGACCCCGTCCGGGGAAGTTCTGGCCTCCACCGACGAGCCCCCGCCGGCTGTTGGTGTGGGACCATGGGAAACCCCCCAGGGAAGTAACCCACATAACAAACCGAGTATCCTAACTTCCGCCCCCTCACTCCCAACAGCAACCATTGGCAACAGTCCGGTGAACTCCTTGGTCGCCTCTGGTGCCCCGCGCCACCGCGGGCCATGCTGCAGCTCGACCACCCACCAGAACCCGCCAAACACACAAACACCCCAGTCAGCAACGATGGGGACGCCGGGCCACCAGGTTCACCGGCCCGCCGGGCCACCAGGTTCACGCGAGCTTCCACAGTAACAATAGCACTGAATAGTCCTGCAACATCAAAACACCCAAAACCGGCAAATGTTCGCGCAGTACAAAAGCCTCTTCCCCTGCACCGGCCCTGTCCGCGGTTGTACCGACTGATGTCGACGAGCTCCAGGCGGCTGCCGGTGCGGGGGGCCCGGCTTCCCTCCGGAAAAAGGTCGCAACGCCCACAGCAGAAACTTTAACACCTCACGTCAAATCCGGAAAAAGCAATCATTCTTCTACAAGAAAAAACGCCTGTCCCTCCGGACAGACCTTGAGCAGGGATGCCCGAAAGACCACTGCAGAAATACCACTGGCGATCAATTCCCTCGCAGAGGAATCTACTGCCAGTATCGGCTGGGTCTCCAACAGAAGGCCATCCATCAGTAGCAACCGCCCCAATGTCAATTCCCCGGAACCCAATTACCACACACACCAATACACACTAGCAATATAGTGGAATATTAACAGTCTAAGAAACAACCTCGGAGATCTGCAGAGGACCATTGCCCAGACAAACCCTATCTGCCTAGCCTTGCAGGAAACCCACATCCGGAGAGATACTGATCCGACTCCCTGGCTGAGCAACCGTTATTCCTGGGAGGCCTCGTCCGGAGCCAACATTCATCAAATGATCGGTTTAGCTATTCGAACAGACGTACCATCAGTACCGGTAGCAATCAAGGCGGAGCTGATAGCAGTTGCCCGGAGGATCAACTACCCGATCGCGTGCACGGTGGTCTCAATCTACATCCCCCAGGGGGTGAACCAAGTCGGAGTAAAATTGAACCAACTCATCGATCAACTCCCAACTCCAGTCCTGATTATGGGTGACATGAACGCCCATAACACCGCATGGGGCTCTATTCGATGCAACCCCCGTGGCAACGACATCCTTCAAATAGTAGAGAAAAATGACCTCATAATAATTAATGACGGAGCCACCACCTTCCTCCGGGGACGAGCCATGTCCTCACTCGACCTTACCATTTGCTCTCGTTCCATCGCAAAGAAGCTTTTGTGGACCGTACTTCATGACCAGAGAGGAAGTGACCACTACCCGATTCAGATTTCCTACGACCGAATTCCTCCGACGACAACCAGACGTAAACGCTGGCTTTATAACAACGCTGACTGGGACGAGTACGAGTCAAACCTAGCTGACCGAATCGAACCGGACCGGAGGTACTCACCAGATGAACTCATCATCCAAGCGGCAAAACCGTGCATTCCTCGGACAAGTGGAGCATCCCCCAAAAGGGCGGTACATTGGTGGAACCCAAAAGTAGCCCAACTAATTCGCGATCGCAGGAAGGCACTCCGAACCCTTCGAAGTACACCCATCAATCACCCTCTCTGGGAAGCACGAGCCAGCAACTACCGCCAACTTCGTAACACTGTCAGAAAAACCATGTACGGACGTGGCCGACGGTGGCCACTGATTTAATACGACAGGAGTAGTAGTTAACACAGTTTCTTAGGTTTATTGACGACGATTAATACGACTTTTTACGCTTATTTTGACTTTTCTACTCATACAGCAGCACATTTTTTTCCTTAGGTTATTTTATTTCACAAACACCCATTGGTATTTTCATAGAACAAAGTAGACACTGTATAGCTTTAATCATTTCCAAACACCTTCCACTAATAATTAATATCAAACCGTTCTAATCGGACACTTACTCAGCAAAGATCGAGCTTTAGCTTCTGTATCGGTCTAAACCTGAGCGGGCGGCTAACTAAGCACAACAGGCTACTTTCGCGCCGAGCGAGGGTCACTAACAACTAACGACTCCGAACTCTTTTTCGACTGGCTACCACGACTGACTACCATGACTGACTACCACGACTGACTTCCACGACTGACTACTTAACTCGGGTTTAAAAGACTTTTTAACAACGCGGGTTTAGATCACTTTCGCGGATTTCTGAGAGAAATGCACGAAGTTTTGAGAAAGCATTTCTAAAGCTCTCTCTAGAACTGTCGGTCGCTGGCCGATTCATTTAAAAACAATGGACTGCTCCATAAGGTGATGCCATGCCCCTGCTACAGTAGGGTCGCGGCGTAAGCAAACAATTTTGTTGTTATTAAACATTGCCTTCGCGTATACAAGGCGCAGCGTTAATGAAACTTACTTAGCTTAAGGCTAATTCTTTATGATGCAACTTAACTCATGGAATCGAGCATCCAAGAGATTGGCAAATGATGATTGAATATTACCGGGATTGAAACCGGAGGAAATTAGGGACTCTGCATGCCCTCTTACTTATTGAGCTTGATGTTGCCTCGGAGAGACGCATCATCAAGACAATTGCGCGGGTTACCTTTAAATGAGGTAAAAAGTCTTTTGTACCTTAATTCCTAAGATTGCCATTACAAAAATCATATTTGTTGTTACTTTTGTCAAAACCAAATATTTACAATTTTCTATCATTATTTGACATTTTCGTAACATCCTAACTTTACGATGGTCCTAGTGTGCACCCCTGCTGTCCTTCTCGCGGCTCGTCCAATGCTTATACCGGTGTTTTCACCAGTGTGCTGCCTGGCTGCTTCCTCTCGGGTCGATAATGGTTTTCGGGACTTTGATCTCGGGGCACCTCCTCTGGTCCTGCACCCTCCTAGTTTCGTTTATATTCGCACCAGTCAGAGTTTGGTGTTTCTGACTGTGCCTTCCATTCGCCTTGCTTCGGGATGTCCAACCACCAGTGTCTAACATGACGGTGGCTGTCTTTCGGCGCAAAGTCGGTTTTGGTAATTCCGATTGCGTATAGTGCCTCATTATTGGAGCGGCTGACTGGGCTTTTGATTTTCTCCAGTCGTGTCTTCGTTCGGTAATTCACCGCAGTCGGACGTTATGGTAGTTCCGACTGGGGCAATATATATGTGTGTTGGCCGAGCATCAGTCGAATTGTAGTGTGTCGACTGTGCGGCATACTTCTTGTTCTTGTATCATCGGTCAGAGTGTAATGTTCCGACCGAAGTACTTTGTAGTTATTATATGGCCGTAGTCGGGTTGTGATGTCCCGGCTGTAGCCTTTTTGCTCGTGTTTTGGAGTGAGCCGGGTATTGGCTGTACCGACTTCACTCCCTATGTCTTCTTCTTTCTTCCAGTAGCGTAGCGGCTTTCCGTTTCCTGTTCTTGTTGTCTTCTGTGGCGCCCCTCAATCGTTCCCGTCACCACCTTCGACTGGTTCCATCCTTATCGAACGCGTTGGGTAGTCTAACAAAGCTACCTTAATCCATCCTTGTCGAACGCGGTGGGTAGTGCTCGTGACTACCTTCTCCACAGGGCACACACTTCTCTGGACTTCTGCTTCCACTTTATACAAAATCTCCTATGTTTAGTAGTTATTATTATTTTTGGCAATATACGTTATTTGCTTCTGTGTGGTACGGTTTTGATAATTTGACTGCTATAGATTATTATTGTATTAAAAATATAAACAAACTAATTTTTTTTTTGTGTTACCTTCATTCTCAACATGTTTTCAATCATTTGCTTTAATCTTCAAAATTTGTCATATGTGAAATTACTTTTGTTTATAGTTTGTTTTAAAATGAAAACCGACTCGATTGGCAATCTTCCTAATCTTCTAATTTATTTTTGTCGGTGATTCTTTGCAAAAGAAAAAGAGTGTTAGTGGTTAGTATATTTCCCCCAATTCCTTCTTTTTCCCCAGATGTGTTTTTTTTCTTTTGTTTTTTTTTCGAGATCTTTTGCTGCTTTGCTCATTTTAATAAATTCGAGTTCTTTTGCCTATTGTGCTCGTTTTTAGTAAATTTCTTTTTTGTGATATTGTTTTAGGCTCGAGATGGATAATATATTTTTTTGTGTGTTCCTCGAGTTGTGTCTTTTTTTTTTGTAATTGTGTTTTTTTTTCATAATAATTTTTTTTTTTCATAATGCATTTTTTTTTCTTAAAAATTTTTTTTTCAAAAATGTTTTGTGTCGACAACATTTGTCGAAGCGAGGTAAGTATTTTTGCGGGAATACTTCGTTATCTTCCTTCCTGTCTATTGTGGCTATTAAGTATTTGTTGCTTCGACATCTCCCCCTATCCAATTGAGGTTGACCCAGGAGGGTACCTGTAAATAAAGACTTAAATTCCCGAAAAGATACATGGTATTTGTAACCATGCGGTTATGAAGGAAAAGTACTCTGAAAACTTACTTACCATAATCAACTACATCCATCCTAGAGAGTACCTGAAAATTACAATCGCCAAGGTGGACTGATGCGCAACTTGTGAAACCAAATCGAAATTCTCCTAATAATATTTAGAAAGATAGGAAAAAAATAACGCCCTTTGGCTGATTTGCGATTCTTGTGAAATTTCAAAATGAAATTCTTCTGCAGTGTCTGTCTCTACTGCAACTTGTTGATAACTTTTTTGTTTTGGCATATTTGCCCTTTTCATAAAATATTTCTCATCTGGGCGTTTTACTCGCCATTACTACTCATCTGCCTTTCATTATGTGTATTTATGTTTTAATCAGTACCTTGGACGGATTCATGTCGCGTCTCTTTGGTAAAATGTAATCTTCTGAGCGTGTTCGTTACCCGTCTCTTTATAAATTGTTCGATAATGTCTTCTACTCCCACTTTCACGTTTTTCGTGACGCTTTCATCACCTATATATTGTAGTGTCCATTAACACTTTTCTTTAATTATGAAACTTTTTCCCTTGTTTTCACCGGTAAGATCTCCTACTGATTATTCCCTTCGTCTTTGTCTCGTATTCCTGTTCTTCACCCTTTTCGCCCTTACTTGGTTTGTCCTCGTTTGTCAACCTTTTCGTCCTATCTAACATTTAAACACTCGTTCACCCTTCATTCATTTATCATACATCCTGGCGTCAGTTTCCTTGTGTATCATACACCCTTTTCATTCCAGGGGTCTGACTTCCCCTTGCTCATTCATTCTTGTGTTCCCATGTCGATACTTCGGCATTGTTAACTCCGGAGTTTCAAATCGTAGTATAGCTTACACGATCCGATTTAGAAAATACGTGAGACCCCCCCTATAATTTTGGCTCTAGCTCTGGTCCTTTGACTCTGGCTTTTGGCTCTACTTTTATTTTGGCTCTGGTTTTTGGCTCTTGACTTTTTATTTCGGCTCTGGTTCAATGACTCAGGCCCTTCTATATTTTTGCCTTAGTTTGGTTCAGGTTTCTCGGACTCTGACCATCTCTTGTATTCGATTTTATTATCACTGTTTTGCAACCTTCCTTCTGATTGCACTTTTTTCCATGTATTCAATTTTATACTTGTATTTGACCTTTTTAAAAAAAAAATTATATCCCATATTTTGTACGACAGTCTTCTGGACTTGTTAATAAAAAAAATTCCCATTTTCTGGCTTTATATCTTCTGCCATTTTAAATTGCTTTTTTCGACAGACACTGCTTCTTTATCTAATATTTCTGATCAATTCTTTATGCTTTCCTCAATTTAATTTTGTCTTTGTATGATGTGTCGTCTTTCGTTCGTTATGTTTGTCATTTATTTCTAGTGTCATTTAAATGAAACAAGTATATTTATATGTATTTGCAACTATTGTATAAATACTTAGATAATATAAATATGTACACACGTTTGCCCAACTATGTACATTTTGCTTAACGGGATTGAATTTCCACAAGGTGTGGGCTTATTTATGCATCTTTCTTCGTTGTGTTCTTGTTCATCCTCAGTATTTTTTTCCGTACATGTAACATAATTATTGTCGTTCTCCTCTTCTAAGTCAACAATATTTTTCGTTTTACTACTTTTCTCATCATCATGAGTTTCAACATTACTATTCGTGATCGCTTGCTCTGTTTGGCACGCTTCCTCAACTATAATTGTACTTTCATGCGTTATCATTGTGGGCGTTTTATTATCCCTTACTTCCATTTGACCTTCCTTATCTGTCAAATTTATTTCTTCTAATTCGTCATTATGCACTTTCTCCAAATCTGTGGTAGTGCAAACTTTTTCTTGCTGATGCAATAACTCATTTTCATCCGGTAACATCGGAACTGGATAACTTTTTTGTTTTGGCATATTTGCCCTTTTCATAAAATATTTCTCATCTGGGCGTTTTACTCGCCATTACTACTCATCTGCCTTTCATTATGTGTATTTATGTTTTAATCAGTACCTTGGACGGATTCATGTCGCGTCTCTTTGGTAAAATGTAATCTTCTGAGCGTGTTCGTTACCCGTCTCTTTATAAATTGTTCGATAATGTCTTCTACTCCCACTTTCACGTTTTTCGTGACGCTTTCATCACCTATATATTGTAGTGTCCATTAACACTTTTCTTTAATTATGAAACTTTTTCCCTTGTTTTCACCGGTAAGATCTCCTACTGATTATTCCCTTCGTCTTTGTCTCGTATTCCTGTTCTTCACCCTTTTCGCCCTTACTTGGTTTGTCCTCGTTTGTCAACCTTTTCGTCCTATCTAACATTTAAACACTCGTTCACCCTTCATTCATTTATCATACATCCTGGCGTCAGTTTCCTTGTGTATCATACACCCTTTTCATTCCAGGGGTCTGACTTCCCCTTGCTCATTCATTCTTGTGTTCCCATGTCGATACTTCGGCATTGTTAACTCCGGAGTTTCAAATCGTAGTATAGCTTACACGATCCGATTTAGAAAATACGTGAGACCCCCCCTATAATTTTGGCTCTAGCTCTGGTCCTTTGACTCTGGCTTTTGGCTCTACTTTTATTTTGGCTCTGGTTTTTGGCTCTTGACTTTTTATTTCGGCTCTGGTTCAATGACTCAGGCCCTTCTATATTTTTGCCTTAGTTTGGTTCAGGTTTCTCGGACTCTGACCATCTCTTGTATTCGATTTTATTATCACTGTTTTGCAACCTTCCTTCTGATTGCACTTTTTTCCATGTATTCAATTTTATACTTGTATTTGACCTTTTTAAAAAAAAAATTATATCCCATATTTTGTACGACAGTCTTCTGGACTTGTTAATAAAAAAAATTCCCATTTTCTGGCTTTATATCTTCTGCCATTTTAAATTGCTTTTTTCGACAGACACTGCTTCTTTATCTAATATTTCTGATCAATTCTTTATGCTTTCCTCAATTTAATTTTGTCTTTGTATGATGTGTCGTCTTTCGTTCGTTATGTTTGTCATTTATTTCTAGTGTCATTTAAATGAAACAAGTATATTTATATGTATTTGCAACTATTGTATAAATACTTAGATAATATAAATATGTACACACGTTTGCCCAACTATGTACATTTTGCTTAACGGGATTGAATTTCCACAAGGTGTGGGCTTATTTATGCATCTTTCTTCGTTGTGTTCTTGTTCATCCTCAGTATTTTTTTCCGCACATGTAACATAATTATTGTCGTTCTCCTCTTCTAAGTCAACAATATTTTTCGTTTTACTACTTTTCTCATCATCATGAGTTTCAACATTACTATTCGTGATCGCTTGCTCTGTTTGGCACGCTTCCTCAACTATAATTGTACTTTCATGCGTTATCATTGTGGGCGTTTTATTATCCCTTACTTCCATTTGACCTTCCTTATCTGTCAAATTTATTTCTTCTAATTCGTCATTATGCACTTTCTCCAAATCTGTGGTAGTGCAAACTTTTTCTTGCTGATGCAATAACTCATTTTCATCCGGTAACATCGGAACTGGATTATTACCGTTTTCCGACATGGTGAAAGACCGTTCGAGGTCGTAATATCTTCTATCATGATGTATTAAATTATTATTTGCGCTTTCTTTATTGTTTATAACGCAATTCACACTTACTTCGTTACTTTGGTCTCCATAATGACCCACTTGTTCATAGTTTAACATATGGTTCTTGTTTGTTAGTGTCAATATTCTGATCATAATCGGACCAGTTCGTTCTCGCATGCATTTGCGGTGAATGATCATATTCAATTTCTTGCGTATAATATTGTTCCGGAAGATTTTCTTTCAAGTTTTCGAAGTCTCCCATTATCGAATTGCTATAATTGCTAACGTTTTCCTCATTCTGGAAAATTTCGAAATTTTTGTCATTGTAATTTATTGCGCTGAGGTCATCTTCAACGTCTTGGTTAATCGGACCATTTGAGTTGACATACCGGTCGTTATTATTGTTATAAAAATCCCGCTGACAAGACTGTTCAGCGTAGCAATCATATTCATTGAAGCTGGTGCAATAGTTTTCCGGTTGTTGCTTATTAGCCCAACGCCACGACTGCAACCGTTTTTCAATATTTTTAAGATGGTACATACGAACACTATCCTCTTCTAAAAGTTCTACCAGCCCTTTAAACGAAGCTGTTCGGTAGCCTCTCGCTGAATTCTTGAGGTTTACATCTTTCAGACCAGCTATAAAATGAATTCTCAAATTTTTCTCTGCATAAGGGTCCGGTTGCTGGCCCTGTTGGTTGTAAAATTCATCAATTTGATCCGTGATACAGAGTGCTCTAACGGCATACTCCTTAAAAGATTCATTAAAACTTTGCTCTAAATCTTCAATTTGCAGTGCGATTGCTTCTGCAGATATTTTCATACCAAATTGCTCTTTTAAATTTCGAGCCATTTCATTCCAGGTCTCGGCTTTTATTCGTCTTATAAATTTAGCCGCCTCACCTTTCATTTTTATCAACACTACATTCAGTAGGTACTTCTGGCTTTCTCCTTCTGGAATCTCATCGGCAAAAAGCTGTATTTGCCCTAAAAATGGCACCAACTCATAGGCTGAGCCGTAAAATTCTGGGATGCATTGTACTGCCTCCAGCATAGGAAATCGGTAAGCATTTCTGCCACCGTTACCATTCCTTCCAATATTCATAGTGGCAAATTCGAATTTTAATTCCACTCATATAACTTTGATGGGCTTATGTTTCCAAAAAAATTAAAAAAAATTTCATCATTGCTGCACGTGATTCATAAAGTAATAAGTCACTTTGCGCAAAGCAACGGGTGGCATAATATAGTCAGCATATAACAGTGTTTTTACCCACAGGTAAACACCGTATTCCAATGGCCTACATGGTTTTAAGTTATTATTTTCGCGGTCAAGTTATTGAAACTTGACCTTCAATTTTTCGACGCTTGCATTTGCTCTGTGACCCCCAATGTACGGGCGACATCAAAGGCATACGTAACAAAAACGTTACTTTCGTGAAACAGAACGCTGCTGTTATAGCATGAACTTGACCTACTCCCAGGTCTCGATCAAAGACGTAGCTCGTACGTTTTTGTTTATTAATTAACTCGTTAAAGGAAAACACCAGTACTTATGGTGCTGTGCGCATCATATACGCGGCATCCAATGTCTGACCGTGGTTTCGTATGTTTAGAAAACAACTGCATTGCTTGCGACGGTTTTCGTCGACGCAATGGATAAATTAAATTGGACAGCCACTTTCGCGTGTCACCTACAATGTGCTGCTCCGGGTCATGATACCCTGGTAGCGCTTTCAGTGGATCTCTAACCAGTGATCCTTATATCCTTAAGGATGGTTGGTATTAATAAAACAAACTGACCTGATAGCTTGGACTCGCCATTTCTATCGGTCTGTTTAGTGTTAGTATAAAAAATTTGTCATCGATTTAGTGTTAATTTGTCATCAATTTAGTGTTAATTTGTCATCAATCTGAAAATTAATGATTATTTGCTGGGATGATTACTTTAAATCCCGTATAGCACCCCTATACTATTTGTATTGAACTGACACAGGTCAACATCTCGGCGGGCTCACAATTCATGAGCCCCACTGACAGTTCAAATTGTTCCGCTTGTCTCGCTCAAAGCCCGATTTTTTTGCTAGCCAGATTCCGAGCGGTATGACTCAATTCTATTAGATATTTGGTAAAAAGCGAGAATATTGGATACACACCTAGAGAAAATAGTGCAAATTTACGTCTCCTGACCCTGACATATACGAGCATCAAAAATGACTTAGTCCCACGTTTGATTCCAATTTTATATGACGCTTAACTTCGTAAATCATGTAATTCCACTCCCCATACAGCGTTTGTTCTGAATGGTAGGAAGTGTAACCCTATGTCATTGCGCATGTAAAGCATATGTTTCATGCAAAATTAAACGGAACACGGCAATGTTCCATCATTTCGTCAATTACGGTTCGTTTTTTTTTGGTGTGTAGCTAATTGAAGAAATAAAGTAAAAGTGGTTCACTTACCTGAATTGCATTGTTGCTCTGCCCGTTCTTGCCGAGATGATGCAGACCACTATTTCTACAGCACATGGAGCGCCGTTAGTTCCACAGCACAACTTCACGTGATGCCAAATCTGTTGGAAACTCTTTCCAAACTCTTATCAAGCGCAAAACGATGTATTTGTGCGGGACCGTTTACGCACTCTGTCAAAGTTTTGCGAACAAAGAAACTTGCACTGAATCGACTAGATCTGCTGAGTGTTTGCCTTTTTCCACATTTAAGCTATCGCATTTTTCGTGACTGGCTTGCGAGTTTTCTTCAGTTTTCAACATCAATATTACGCAGACGATTTACGCATTTTTTTTTTCATCACATTCAATTTTAACACAATCAGAAATCGTCGAATTTCTGCTTTTCTCGGATCTACACTTATGGTTAAGGTTTCCTCGCGACGAGACTTATTTCAGGCATTAAAACTGGTTACCACCAACAAGCAAACTTTCTAAGATATGTCCAAGTCCACAACTTTCACTCACTGTCTACTCCAATCGTTTTTGGCGTTTCCTAGCCTTTCACTTTTGCGGCTTCAAGTCCGCTGTCACCAGAATGTAGCGCACGGCCGACGGTGGCCACTGGTTTAATACGACTTTTTCACGACTACAGCAGCACATTTTTTTCCTTAGGTTATTTTATTTCACAAACACCCATTGGTATTTTCATAGAACAAAGTAGACACTGTATAGCTTTAATCATTTCCAAACACCTTCCACTAATAATTAATATCAAACCGTTCTAATCGGACACTTACTCAGCAAAGATCGAGCTTTAGCTTCTGTATCGGTCTAAACCTGAGCGGGCGGCTAACTAAGCACAACAGGCTACTTTCGCGCCGAGCGAGGGTCACTAACAACTAACGACTCCGAACTCTTTTTCGACTGGCTACCACGACTGACTACCATGACTGACTACCACGACTGACTTCCACGACTGACTACTTAACTCGGGTTTAAAAGACTTTTTAACAACGCGGGTTTAGATCACTTTCGCGCATTTCTGAGAGAAATGCACGAAGTTTTGAGAAAGCATTTCTAAAGCTCTCTCTAGAACTGTCGGTCGCTGGCCGATTCATTTAAAAACAATGGACTGCTCCATAAGGTGATGCCATGCCCCTGCTACAGTAGGGTCGCGGCGTAAGCAAACAATTTTGTTGTTATTAAACATTGCCTTCGCGTATACAAGGCGCAGCGTTAATGAAACTTACTTAGCTTAAGGCTAATTCTTTATGATGCAACTTAACTCATGGAATCGAGCATCCAAGAGATTGGCAAATGATGATTGAATATTACCGGGATTGAAACCGGAGGAAATTAGGGACTCTGCAACCATCACCGATGCCAAAGAAGCCAGTTGGAACGAATTTCTTGACGGGATCCATACTGACCCACCAACCAGCGAACTATGGAGAAAAATCAAAGCATTAAGCGGGAAAAGAAGGCATTTTGGATACTCGCTCGAAATCGATGGCATCACAACCACCCAACCAATCGAGATTGCCAATGAATTAGGCCGCTACTTCTCCTCTCTATCGGCCAATACATCTTTTTCGCAAGCCTTCCTCAGGAGGAAACAACAAGCAGAACTATCTCCAATCGTTTTTCCACCTGACGACGGCCCCGAGTACAATCAGTTATTCACGGGAATGGAACTCACAGCGGCACTCAACCAAGGAAAAGGAAAAGCCACCGGTATAGATAATATCGGATATCCTCTCTTGAAACATCTGCCTCCAGAGGGTAAAAGGACACTGCTGGCCAGTTACAATAGGATCTGGGAAGGCGGGTCTTTCCCAGAGTCCTGGAGTACCGCCCTCATCATACCACTTCCCAAAAGGAATTAAGGCGCGAGAATGCCGAACGACTTTCGACCAATAAGTCTGTTGCCGTGTACCGGAAAAGTCATGGAAAGAATGGTCAACAGAAGACTCATCACCCTACTTGAATCAGAAAATCGCCTTGACCGTCGTCAATTCGCTTACCGTAAAGGCCTTGGAACCGGTGTTTACCTTGGGTCTTTCCAGAAAATAGTCGGGCAGGCCGTCGCTGATGGAATGCATACGGACATCGCCGTTCTGGACTTGGAGAAGGCCTATAATACCGTGTGACGCCACGGGGTTCTTAGACAACTTCAACAGTGGGGAATCCGGGGCAATCTTCAACGCTATCTACTCAACCGGCGATTTCGTGTCGGCATTGGTGGTAGGCAATCCGACGTCTTTTGCGAAGAAAACGGAGTCCCTCAGGGATCTGTACTGGCTGTGACCTTGTTTCTCGTCAGCATTCAGTCTGTATTTGCCCATCTTCCGAAGGGAATTTTCATTTTCATTTATGCTGATGACATCATACTAGTCGTCGTTGGTGAATCCAGGAGCCGCAACAAAATCAAGTTGCAAGCGACTGTAAACGCCATCGGAAAATGGGCATCTTCGGTAGGTTTCCGGATCTCCACCAGCAAATGTGTTACTGCTCACTGTTGTCCATATAATCACGTGGCAACTGGCAGGCCAAGCTATCGGTGTCGCACCGATCCTATTGTGATTGAACTACTTATTGATTTTGTCGTTCCGCACACACGGATGGCTGATAGCAATTAATGACACAGCTCAGCTAGCAGAAATCGAATTTTTATCTACTTTTTACATTTCTTACAAAAGAAATGTATAGGATTCGCTCAAACCTTGAAAAAAATTTCCGAGGCCCGGAGGGCCGAGTTTCATATACCAATCGACTCAGCTCGACAAATTAAGACAATGTCTGTATGTGTGTGTATGTGTGTATGTATGTATGTATGTATGTGTGTATGTATGTATGTACAAAATGTCATGTAATTATCTCAGCAATGGCTGAACCGATCTTATTGAAACTAGTTTCAATTGAAAGGCCTAACGGTCCCATTTGACACTATTATTTTTGTTTTTCGATATGTTGTTTACTTTCTGAGATATGGGTAATTTTGTCAAAACAGGGCTGGTTTGAAGCGAATAACATTCGAACAAGGCAACTATATCGCGGCGAGCGGCGGAGATATTAAACATTTTGTATTTTCATTCTTCGCTTACCAATTTTTACTAACTAAAAATGAGACCGTTCCGTACAGAGTATTACTTTACTGGTTTTTTAGGGTCAAAACTAAACCGATTTTGAATATCCGGGTATGCAAACACATCTGCGTGATTCAAAGATTTTGATTCCGAAAACATTTTGTGAATTTACTTAATAATCAATTACCTATTTCTCAAAAATTAATAAGCAAGTTCATTTCAAAGACAAAATAATGTGTAAATTCACTTCAAAGTGCAAATTTGTCCAGAGTTTTTTTCGATTATAGATCTTTTAACCTTAAGGTCATTCGCCTCTTCGGGTTAGAAAAATCTCTTATGAAAAATTTCTAACCCTATGTGCGGGGTCGGGACTCGAACCCAGGTGCGCTGCGTACAAGGCAATCGATTTACCAACTACGCTACATCCACCCTCATTGCCCAGAGTTGATGTATTTATCTGTTGGATTGAGCAATGCGTTCACTCGTGAGATAGACGTTGGATGGTATATGAATACATCAAGTAATCCTCCTAGTAGTGAGAAAATAGATTTCTAATATAATTCATATTCATTTTATACTCGTAGCATCACCAAGAGCAACTGTATTTTTGAATAACAAAATTGTAGTGAAAATTTATCAGTTGCATTATTGAAAATAAAGATGTAAGGAATCAAAATTTCGCACAATAAACAAAAATAATGTCACAGCTCTCTCATTTACCATTCCTCAGAACTGACACTGAGTTGTACTGAAAACCCCAATATACATTTTTCATGATCAATGTGACTAAAAGCATATTTATTTGCGAAAAAATACGACATGTAATTTCAAGAATGTTCGTGCCGCAAAGCAGTGCATGAATTTAAATACTTATTCTGGTAGTTTGAACTATTTCTTTGCAATGGTATTGCTTTGTATACGACTCATTAACCCATATCTCCAGAACGAGAGTTCCGAACGAAACAATTCGCAAGTAATAAGGATGGGTGGAAAAAGACTGCATTGTAATTGACTGCACGTACGAGTTTTATGCTATCGACATTAATATAATTGCCAACATAGCCTGGACACTTGACACTCTTTTCTAGATATTTCAATGCGAATGAATACTATTTACAGGTGGCCTTTTCTCAGTTTGCTATTTCTAATTACGCGTTAAAATACTGAACCTAAAAATTCCATTTTTTACAAAATCATTTTTCAGATGTCTGTAACCAAAAAGATATCTTTTAATTCCAAAACAAATTCCTGATTTCTAGATTTTCTGATGACTAATTAAGGACCATCAATAAAGTAGAAACACCAGATAATCCTAAAAATTCCGTCAAGAAACGAAGAACGAAAACGTGCTCTTTGCAATGGGATTTTCACAAACAATTCAGAATATTCTGAAACAATGGTTTTGGAATTCGTGAAATTCGTTTTATTCATTTACTTCATTTCAATAACTTTCTTAAAATATTATTATATATTCTCATTTTTTCCAGCTCATTCCTTTAATGCATTATATTCGTTTGGTTTATTTTTTGCATTTTAAATGTTTGACTAATAATAAATATATGATTATTTCATTTTAAAAAATTTAATTTAGCATTGTTTTTATTTATTTTGTTTATGTGACCTAATTTTATCTATTGTATTCATTTAATTCTTTGTATGCATTCCGACCAGTTTATTATCTTATAAATCTTATTCGAATTATTCATTTAATTTATTTTATTCACTTTTCTCTAATATTTTTTTCTGATACTTTTCCAGTTCACACTTTTATTCATTTTAATAATCTGACAAATTTTGTTCAGTCATTCACTTTATTCATTTCATCTAGAACATTTTTTAGATACAATATAATTTCTGCTATTAACTCTATTACTTTTTAATATCGCTGATTTTTCATTTTAATAATTTAACTGCTTAAAAACAAACAAAACGAAAAAATGATAAAATGACAGAAAACATTTTTATTGTGATAAAAAATCTTTATTTTGTTCAAATTATTCATTCCATTCATTTTATTGATTTTATTAACTCTCTGTTTATCTTGTTATTTATGAACAACATTTTAGCTTTACTGCCCATACTCGCAAATCAGTCCCATAAAGATAGAAAACGGGACAAATATGCATTCATGGGCAGTATAACTTTGGGCTTGGACAAGATTTCTTCACAAAAAAGTAAAACTAATAATTGTGACAATCACCGTTTATTTGAGCGCTAATAGTTACAAGAAAGATCCGTAAAACTCAAGTTATTGCAATTGCTTTGATTGAATTTCACTAGAGCAGTGCTGCCAGAGACATTTTCAGTTATCGGTGAAAAATTATATTTTTATATATCTTCGTTATCTTCAAATATTTTTGAAAACTGATAAATCTTATTAATTTGGACTGCTTTCGGCTACCTTTTCTGCCCAAACGAACCATTGAAAACTTTGCAGGAGATGTGTATTAAGGATTAGTATGTAAAAATTCAGCAGCTTCTAACACTGCTAGAGAAGCATCTATCTTGATCAAAACAAGTTTTTCGTGTTTCTTTACTCTAACACTTTTAAGAAAAATGGTTTTGGAACCCTATATATGCGACAAAATAATTAGGTATGAAAGAGTTAATTTAATCCATATTATTCATATTAGGTATTTATTTTATTATTCCAATTTTTTATGGTTTTATAGATATTATTTATTACAATCATTTTATTAAATGGTTAGTTTTTCCCAGTTCACATATTTTATTCTGTTTCTTAATTTTATCAATTCGGATTAGCCAGTCCTTTATGTTATTGTATGATAGCTTGTTATCCTGAAACAATTTAATTTATTCTCTTAATTTCATTACGTTTTAATATCGTCTAATTTTAATTTGAGCTAATTTGATTTATTTATTTTATTAACTTGATTTATGTTAATCATTCTATCCATTTTATGAATAACTTTTTTATTTTAAATTTTGTTTTGTTTTATTATTTTTCTTTAATTTATTCAGTTAATTCGAAGCGTTATTCGTGCACATCTCATATCTAGTTGCTTGTAAATTTAGCGTGTGATCGGCAAGCTAATGAATAATACAACAGTGATATGTGTAAGAAATGTCTCATCTCACTGATAGGTGAATTAAATCGGTTTTTACCAACTAGTTTATATGTTACTATGTTTTAATTGCCGCAATGTTCTACTGTATCGATTTTGTTGGCTATTTTCGGCAAATTTGAGACTAAGAGTAACGAAAGCGATGAAATTGAAAGACGGATAGGTGTTCTAGAGCGAATCAGTTATAAACTTAGAACGGAAAACTAGAACTAGGCAGGTTCATATGGGCATGATCGAAAGGAAATGTGAAGAATTCTTTGCCTTCTGCAGAGTAGGAGTTGGGCGTTGCACCCAAGTCTACCGCATGGTCTATGGTAGACCGTAACCGTAACCGATAGCTTGGTGTCGATTGAATGCATACGTCACGGCTTGATGCTAGCAGAAAGGGAGAAGAATGATCGCATGGTCGTTCTAGGCGAGGATTTGTGAAGAATTTTTTGCCGGCGTCGACGGTAAAACATGATGATGAGTTACGGTCTACCATAGACCATGCGGTAGACTTGGGTGCAACGCCCTACTCCTACTCTGCAGAAGGCAAAGAATTCTTCACATTTCCTTTCGATCATGCCCATATGACCTGCCTAGTTTTAGTTTTCCGTTCTAAGTTTATAACTGATTCGCTCTAGAATACCTATCCGTCTTTCAATTTCATCGCTTTCGTTTCTCTTAGTCTCAAATTTGCCGAAAATAGCCAACAAAATCGATAAAATAGTGCATATGTTGAAGCCGGAGTCTTGCCCTGCAGATGGGCGACAGCACTAGTCACTCTGAGGCGAGCCCTCGGATTCCTGGAAAGAACCTACGGAGGAGATTGCCTGACACTTGACACAGCCAAACAAATCCACATGGAATATACCCAAACACCTCTTCTATCGCTAGCGAGTCTAGTCAGAGTGTGGCATCGTCCATGGAGTGCACGTGGCCCAAACTTGGACATCAGCCTCTCTAGATCAGTGGGGGCGGGCGCAGCTCCAAGTGTTGCACAAACGAAATTTCTTGAAGTGATTGAAAGAAGATACGCAAACCACGCAAAACTCTATACAGACGGATCCAAGACTTACCAGGGTGTAGGGATAGGAGTTAGTGGCATTGGAGCCGGTCTCTCACTCCGCCTTCCAGCCACCTGCTCCGTTTTCTCGGCAGAGGCAGCTGCAATCCTTCTGACCATACGCAGGAGGCAAGAGAATCTTCCGACAGTGATACTAACAGACTCTTTATCAGTGCTATCAGCACTTCGAACAGGAGAGTCACGCCACCCGTTTGTTCAAGCCATCGAAGCAACCTATGACCCACTGACCACCATCTGTTGGGTTCCGGGGCACAGCGGAATCCAGGGAAACTTAGACGCCGATCGGTTGGCCTCTCTCGGTAGAACCTCGCCCACATCCTTTACCAAGAAGGTACCTAAAGAGGACATTGCCAAGGCTTTTCACCACTGCATTGTTCAGCATTTTACCAACCATTGGAGATCTTCTACCGGCAATCTCCAGAAAATTAAAGGATCCATTGACAAATGGACGGACCACAAGAACCAAACAGAGCAGAAAATGCTCTCTAGGCTACGTGTGGGGCACACCAGAGTCACTCATCCGCATACAGTTTCCAGAGTGGATCCACCAGTATGCCGGTATGATTGACGATTTTTAGAGTGATTGCATAATCTTTCTATATGAGAAAGGCAAAAATGTACCAAAGTCCAAAAAAAGTCAATTTTTGTCAAGCATTATTTTTTTCGAGTTTACATCAAATCTCAATGTTTCATGCATTTTAAAGTCATTTGGCATCAAAAATACAAATTTGATTTTGAAAATTTTTCATTTCAGTTTATATGGGAATTTGATGTGTGATTGCACTCTTCAACTCGTAACTCTGAACCGGAAGTCCAATCAATAAAAAAAATCAATTGCAGCCGATGGGAAGGTTGTACCTTTCATTTGAGACTAACTTTGTGCAAATCGGTCCAGCCATCTCTGAGAAACCGAGGTCACATTTTTTTCCACATACACACATACACACACATACATACACACACAGACATTTTCCGATCTCGACAAACTGAGTCGATTGGCATATGACACTCGGCCCTCCGGTCGGGATTAGCTTGACGAATTTTAGAGTGAACGAGAAAGGCAAAAACATTTTTAGCAAATGTTGAAAGTTATGCATTTTTGGTGAGCAGTTCTATGTTTCATAGACATTAAATCAATTTTAACTTCGCTTCCTATTAAATAAAGACCTTTATTACAGTACATCTCTACAAAAGTGAGCTCAATTTGAAAAGAAATCTGAGGATTGTGATTGATTACAGAACTCTGGAATTTTCTATTGGAATGTTTTCAGGCAGGAATTTGATATTGATGCTATTAGACAACTGTGAAATCAAGACCAATAGATCAGTCACATATCAGGACCTCATTCCGACAATTTATCAAAAGTCCTCATGATGTTTACAACAACAGGTTATCAATCTACGGATCAGATAATTGTTATTGTAATATTGAATTAAATCAGTCTGCATCAATAAATTTTCAACTTCAATCAGATATTTTTTTTGGGGGGGGGGGGAGGGTTGTATGGTGTACCCCAAAATCTTCTCTTGGCTACGCCGTTGCATGGAGTTATTTATTTTGCTTTTCATTTTCCGATATGTTTCAGATCGATCCGATGGTTATAAGTTAGAAAAATTGTAGTCAGAAGGTTCGTACAAATGAATATTTTTGCACTGATAAGTTATCAAGTTCCTTCCAGACAACTTGGAAGTGTTCGGTGATTATTTCTAGCGGTTGTAGATAGAAAAATAAAACACAAAATTCGTTTTATCGAAATACTGTTTGGCTTATTTCAATGGATTATATAATATTGAACAATAAATAGGCGACAAAGAGTAATCCACAAACAACAAGCCATAACTTTTAAAGTATTCAAAATAGATATTTGAAGTCTTCAGTAAAGTTATTCGCAAAAGTAAGAGCTACAAACTTGCTGAAGGCATCATTTCTATATAATCACTTCCAAGAAAATTTATGAAAATATCTCGCTCATAGGGGGATTAATCAGCAAAAGCACAATACCAAAAGAAAGGGCATATTGCCTCCATTAAATTCTTTGAAGATTCTATTGACCCAAAATAAGCCGTTTTGGCGTTAATAATAGATTAACTGTTTTTGTTCATATTTCTGGCAATGGGAAATGATAAAAATCTTTCGTCCGCATTTAATGTTAAATATCCTTTTTGATAATAGTCCGATTTCAACAATCTATAGCTTGTTCGAAAAGTATTCGTTGAAGCTGTCTAAAAACATATAAATTGTTAATCTGTATTGTCAATTTCGGCACGCCATTTTTACGCATTCAAACATTCATATCTTGGAAACTAAACTTCAGAATCAAAAACAAATTAATAGCGTTCTTACTGTTCTTTAGTTCTTTCATTTAAAATTGGTTTGGATAAGATCGGTTCAGCCATTGCTGAGAAACACGAATGAGAATTTGTCCGTTACATACACACACACACAGACATTGTCCCAAATCGTCGAGCTGAGTCGATTGGTATATAAGACTCGGTCCTCCGGGCCTCGGAAAAAATCTTGAAAGTTTGAGCGAATTCTATACATAATTTATAAGAAATGTAAAAATGATGGTGGTCCTGAGAAGGACCGTTTTTTTTGGCGTTGTTGGCCTTGGTGAGGGAGATGGCTAACGATGAAATTAATTGTTAGCATGAGGAAGTCGCATAGTACTGGCTAATGGTAGAACAGATAATAATTGATTCCTGAAAATCAATTTTTCTTTATTCATGTAAATTATACATACTTACAAATCTAATAGAAGATTCCTGGTCATATTTCTGAATCATTGGTGCGAACATTGTGTAATTTGGCTAAGTACAATGAAAGTTACAAACTTTCCAAACTCGACCTTCTGTTCCTATCGAAATATTGAAATGGGGTGTCTATATTAAACCGTTAGTCGTGGTCACAATAAAAAAGAGGGGTGGGTAATGTCTGTGACATAACCGGAGCGTCGTGACTTCAATTCGAGACGTTTAATTACGCCTGAACTTTATAAGCTTAGCTCGACTTTGAAATCCTGCACAATCTCACGAATCAGACGCTGGTAGGGCCATTTTGTTTGCTACTAGCACGGAGCTGCACAAAGAATCATTTAATGCAGTTAGTTCACGGAGGCTGCCAAAAAGCTCGAATAGAAGCATGCGACTTCAACGTTTCTCTTAAAAACATGCAATTGAAGCAACACTGATCACTAGAGGGATGGTGAGGGAACACGCACATTCGTTTTTGTTATACTGATAATAGCAGCAGAAAGGAATGGAAAACCAGTGCACGAAACGAGCGAGAGGATAATTTAAATTTTTGTTCCGTGTGCAAGCTACTTTTTTCACACAACGTATGTTGCTTGTTGAAAATTTGTTACACATCTTAAAATGAAAGTTTCAGTTTAACTCTCACTAGAACACAATTGATTGGTCCTGAAAAGAACCGTTGCTTTTATTGTAATTTACGCCCACTCCCAGCGGACACTGTGAGCCAGTTTGATTTCTTTTACGAGAAAGTTACGTACTTGCACTGATAAGTTATCAAGTTCCTTCCAGACAACTTGGAAGTGTTCGGTGATTATTTCTAGCGGTTGTAGATAGAAAAATAAAACACAAAATTCGTTTTATCGAAATACTGTTTGGCTTATTTCAATGGATTATATAATATTGAACAATAAATAGGCGACAAAGAGTAATCCACAAACAACAAGCCATAACTTTTAAAGTATTCAAAATAGATATTTGAAGTCTTCAGTAAAGTTATTCGCAAAAGTAAGAGCTACAAACTTGCTGAAGGCATCATTTCTATATAATCACTTCCAAGAAAATTTATGAAAATATCTCGCTCATAGGGGGATTAATCAGCAAAAGCACAATACCAAAAGAAAGGGCATATTGCCTCCATTAAATTCTTTGAAGATTCTATTGACCCAAAATAAGCCGTTTTGGCGTTAATAATAGATTAACTGTTTTTGTTCATATTTCTGGCAATGGGAAATGATAAAAATCTTTCGTCCGCATTTAATGTTAAATATCCTTTTTGATAATAGTCCGATTTCAACAATCTATAGCTTGTTCGAAAAGTATTCGTTGAAGCTGTCTAAAAACATATAAATTGTTAATCTGTATTGTCAATTTCGGCACGCCATTTTTACGCATTCAAACATTCATATCTTGGAAACTAAACTTCAGAATCAAAAACAAATTAATAGCGTTCTTACTGTTCTTTAGTTCTTTCATTTAAAATTGGTTTGGATAAGATCGGTTCAGCCATTGCTGAGAAACACGAATGAGAATTTGTCCGTTACATACACACACACAGACATTGTCCCAAATCGTCGAGCTGAGTCGATTGGTATATAAGACTCGGCCCTCCGGGCCTCGGAAAAAATCTTGAAAGTTTGAGCGAATTCTATACATAATTTATAAGAAATGT
Source organism: Topomyia yanbarensis (assembly GCF_030247195.1). Classification (NCBI taxonomy): domain Eukaryota; kingdom Metazoa; phylum Arthropoda; class Insecta; order Diptera; family Culicidae; genus Topomyia; species Topomyia yanbarensis. Next base: position 229,647,673 of record NC_080671.1, read on the forward strand.
AAAAATGATGGTGGTCCTGAGAAGGACCGTTTTTTTTTGGCGTTGTTGGCCTTGGTGAGGGAGATGGCTAACGATGAAATTAATTGTTAGCATGAGGAAGTCGCATAGTACTGGCTAATGGTAGAACAGATAATAATTGATTCCTGAAAATCAATTTTTCTTTATTCATGTAAATTATACATACTTACAAATCTAATAGAAGATTCCTGGTCATATTTCTGAATCATTGGTGCGAACATTGTGTAATTTGGCTAAGTACAATGAAAGTTACAAACTTTCCAAACTCGACCTTCTGTTCCTATCGAAATATTGAAATGGGGTGTCTATATTAAACCGTTAGTCGTGGTCACAATAAAAAAGAGGGGTGGGTAATGTCTGTGACATAACCGGAGCGTCGTGACTTCAATTCGAGACGTTTAATTACGCCTGAACTTTATAAGCTTAGCTCGACTTTGAAATCCTGCACAATCTCACGAATCAGACGCTGGTAGGGCCATTTTGTTTGCTACTAGCACGGAGCTGCACAAAGAATCATTTAATGCAGTTAGTTCACGGAGGCTGCCAAAAAGCTCGAATAGAAGCATGCGACTTCAACGTTTCTCTTAAAAACATGCAATTGAAGCAACACTGATCACTAGAGGGATGGTGAGGGAACACGCACATTCGTTTTTGTTATACTGTTAATAGCAGCAGAAAGGAATGGAAAAGCAGTGCACGAAACGAGCGAGAGGATAATTTAAATTTTTGTTCCGTGTGCAAGCTACTTTTTTCACACAACGTATGTTGCTTGTTGAAAATTTGTTACACATCTTAAAATGAAAGTTTCAGTTTAACTCTCACTAGAACACAATTGATTGGTCCTGAAAAGAACCGTTGCTTTTATTGTAATTTACGCCCACTCCCAGCGGACACTGTGAGCCAGTTTGATTTCTTTTGCGAGAAAGTTACGTACTTGGCGCACTATTTTGTATCCTCAAACAAACCGACCAAGTAGGCATGACTGGCTTCACTACGGCTGAGTTTTGTAAGCGTAGCTCGACTTTGAAGTAATACACAACCTTACGAACCAGACGCTGAAATGTTAGCCAGCGGATTAGTTGCTCCGTTGCCCTTTAGTTGGGGCGAAATACTGGCATGGCGACAGTTCCTGATCGATAGTTGGTTGCGATGGGCCACCAGTAGCTGGGGCACTTTTTCGGACCGTCATCGTTGCCAACTGCTTTTCTCCGGTGGACTGGCTGCTTGCTAGTGCTTGAACGAATACGAATGTTGAGAAAAACCGACCGACCAATATTCATATATGAACACACGAGAAAGCACTACTATCGCTCTCTCGCTCGTTTTCGTGCCATTCCTGTGCCTTTCCTTTCCGTTCGGCTACCAATACTAGCATAACCAAACCGAATATTCTGTCTTTCCATCGCCTTCAATCTAGTGGCCAGTGCTAGCAAACTTGCATGTTCAGTTTTTCAATAACAACATTCAAACAATATTTTTTAAGAATGTTGCAGATTTGAAAAGAAGGAAGGAAAAGATTTTCACAAATTTAAATTCTTTTGTCTTAACTGTTAGCGCTGATACTGGCCATGGGATGGTGGGGGAACACGTACATTCCTTTTAGTTATGATGGTATTAGCAGCAGAAAGGAATGGAAAAGCAGTGCACGAAAACGAACGAGAGAGGATAATTTAAATTCTCTTTCTTTCTTTCCACACATCGTATTTCTTATATAGCTACACCATAAAATGTAAATTTCAGTTTAACTCTTATTAAAACACAATGAATTGGTCCTGTAAAAAATCGTTTATTGTTTTATTGCGGGAGCATAATTCAAACGCACTCCCCGGGGACACGGTGAGCCAGTTTAATGTATTTGGCCTGAAAGTTATGCGCTTGGTGCACTATTTTGCTAACTGCTTTCCTTCGGTGGACTGGCTGCTTGCTAGTACTTGAACGTTGCCCTATAGTTAGGGCGAAATACTGACATGGCGACAGTTCCTGATCGGTAGTTGGTTGCGATGGGTCACCAGTAGCTGGAGCACTTTTTCGGACCGTCGTCATTGCTAACTGCTTTCCTTCGGTGGACTGGCTGCTTGCTAGTACTTGTACGTTGCCCTTTAGTTGGGGCGAAATACTGACATGGCGACAGTTCCTGATCGGTAGTTGGTTGCGATGGGCCACCAGTAGCTGGGGCACTTTTTCGGTCCTTCGTCATTGCCAACTGCTTTCCTCCGGTGGTCTGGCTGCTTGCTAGTACTTGAACGAATAGGAATGATGAGAAAAACCGACCGACAGATATTTATACAGGGTGTTTGGTTCATGGTTAAGAATCTCTCGGGGGGTGATAGACTGCCATATTTGGAGAAAAAAATTGTTCTACACATACCATCAAATCTCAACCGTTACAGAGTTATTGAACTTTTTGTGTAAAAAACTTATTTGTCTTAAAATACCTCTAGCTTAAAAAGTATACTTTGTATTTTAAATGTTTCAGTTCCATTCGAAAGGTAAGAAAATTTCCTATTGAATGGTGTTCTCATATCTTGTAACTAATTAGTTTTAATTACCTTTTAACTGTAAAGTAGTTAAAAGTTAGTGTTTTTGAGGAGGTTTTTGCTAATTTTCTCGAAATAATGAAGTATGATTATAGCAATATCCATTATCCAAAAGTTGGGTTTTGGGACGATGCATGATTTGTTCTTGGACGTCATATTTCTATCTCTTCTCATTTCTTTGTAATTTCATTACTATACTTTTCCTGTAACCGACTTGCAAGTGCTTAAAAGACTCTAATCTAAAAAATATGCATTATATCGTTATTAGCAAGATTTCATTAAAAAGCTGAGAAAATGTCCTATCAGTGTATTTACAAACATCTTTTAGTTAAGTGTGCTAAATGATTTTTTACTAACGAAATAACTCAAAATTTGTGTTTTTTGGAGAGTTTTTTAATTATTCTAATTATTAATCAACAAAATTTATCGTAACTATTGTTCATTGATGCCCCTTAATGTTCTCTATAACTTTTTATTAGACACTTTATCTATTTCTCTTTTCATGTTGCTGCTATTTAATAGTTAACACAGCATGAGCTCCCTACAAATGTAGTGGGTTCGAAATCATTATTTTTGCATATGAAACGATGTGATAAAAATGATTTTGCGTCGAAACCAAAAGAGATAATTGAATGGAGTCAAAGAAAGAACTGTAGAACTTGCTGAGATGCATTATTTCCATGATAATAATGGTGATGTTTATTATTTACTATTTTAAGAAAATTAACGAAAATGCCAATATTAGCACTAACTTTAAACTAATTTACTTTTAAAAGAATACTAAATTCACTTAACTGAAAGGTATTAATACATTTTTCACTGTAAAATTTTCCTGGCTTTTGAATAAAAAGAAAAAAAGTACAATAGGTGCCGTAATTTTTCAATTAGAGCTGGTACTAGTGAAAATGAGATAAAAATATCCAAGTTGAATAACCCAAAATCATGAAAATAAGGAAAGGTAAGTGTATCACGTCAAAGAACAAATTAAGCAGCTCATCAAGACTAACACTCTGAATTATTTAAATGATGAGGTTAACTATTAGGATTTTCAAGAAATGAACGAACAATCGTTTGAAATTGTTTGATTTTCAATAAATTACTTTGAAAAGGCTACTTAAACTCATTAGCTGAAATATGTGAGGGCATCACTCAATGCGAAATGTTCTCACCTTTCGAATGGTACTAAAACATTTAAAATGCAAAGTACACTTTTAAAGTTAGAGGTATTTTAAGACAAATAAGTTTTTTACACAAAAAGTTCAATAACTCTGTAACGGTTGAGATTTGATGGTATGTGTAGAACAATTTTTTTCTCCAAATATGACAGTCTATCACCCCCCGGGAGATTCTTAACCATGAACCAAACACCCTGTATAATCGCGCTAATATGCACTACTATCGCTTTCTCGCTCGTTCTCGTGCCGTGCATGAGCCTTTTCTTTCCGTTCAGCTTCTAATGGCCTAACCAAAGGAATATGCCGTCTTTCCCCCACCAACTGCTCTCGTCAAGCAACCCAATACGAATAATCATAGGAACAAACATGTAGTGGACCTATATTTAAACTTTTCATTATTTTATTGTTCGGTTGGTCCCCCATATTGACGGCTCTGTGCGGGATGGGCTGAAAATTTCCACTTTTCCGAGTCGTTTTCGAAAGATATTTCAAAACACATTTTTTTGTTATTAGTGCATGTTATACATACTTCAAATTTTAATACAGCATAGAGGAACATATTTTCAACAAATTTGCCTAAAAATCAAATCATTCTGTTAAGTATGATAAAAGTTATTAACGTTCAAAATCTGACGCGGCGCCGCAGCCGATATTTTGAAACGGGACCCCTATATTGAAAGCTTAAATGTATTCTATATTAATAGATGTTTACCACCATTTTCAAATTCAAGATGGCGACTTCCAGTTACGCAAAATCGTCAACAATCCTATTAATATGGGTATTTTTGGAATGGGGTTGATGAGTACATGACGGAAATCGACGTTTGGTGTCGTTTTGAAATTCAAGATGGCGACTTCCGGTTACGTAAAATCGTCAACAACCCCATCAATGTGGGTATTTTTGGAATGCGATTGATGAGTACACGACGGAAATCGAGGTTTGGTGTCGTTTTGAAATTTAAGATGGCGACTTCCGGTTACGAAAAATCCTCTATAATCCCATCAATATGGGTATTTTTGGAATGGGGTTAATGAGTACACGACGGAAATCGACGTTTGGTGTCGTTTTGAAATTCAAAATGGCGACTTCAGGTTACGCAAAATTTTCTATAATCCCATCAATATGGGTATTTTTGGAATGGGATTGATAAGTACATGACGAAAATCGACGCTTGGTGTCGTTTTGAAATTCAAGATGGCGACTTCCGGTTAAGCAAAATAGCCCCATCAATATGGGTATTTTTGGAATTGGATTGATGAGTACACGACGGAAATCGAAGTTTGGTGTCGTTTTGAAATTCAAGATGGCGACTTCCGGTTAAGTAAAATCGTCAACAACCCCATCAATATGGGTATTTTTGGAATGGGGTTGATGAGTACACGACGGAAATCGATGTTTGGTGTCGTTTTGAAATTCAAGATGGCGACTTCCGGTTACGCAAAATCCTCTATAATCCCATCAATATGGGTATTTTTCGAATGGGGTTGATGAGTACACGACGGAAATCGACGTTTGGTGTCGTTTTGAAATTCAAGATGGCGACTTCCGGTTACTCAAATTCCTCTATTTTTATGGGTGTTTTTGGAATGAATCGGAAATCGATGTTTGGTGTCGTTTTGAAATTCAAGATGGCGACTTCCGGTTACGTAAAATCGTCAACAACCCCATCAATATGGGTATTTTTGGAATGCGTTTGATGAGTACACGACGGATATCGATGTTTAGTGTCGTTTTGAAATTCAAGATGGCGACTTCCGGTTACGCAAAATCCTCTATAACCTCATCAATATGGGTATTTTTGGAATGCGGTTGATGAGTACACGACGGAAATCAATGTCTTGTGTTATTTTGGAATTGAAAATGGCGACTTCCGGTTACTCAAATTCCTCTATATCCCCATCAATATGGGTATTTTTGGAATGGGGTTGATGAGTACACGACGGAAATCGATGTTTGGTGTCGTTTTTAAATTCAAAATGGCGACTTCCGGTCACGCAAAATCCTCTACATATTACTGCATCAGTATGGGTATTTTTGGAATGCGGTTGACAAGTACACGACGGAAATCGATATTTAGTATCGTTTTGAAATTCAAGATGGCGACTTCCGGGTACTCAAAATCCTCTATAACCCCATCAATATGGGTCTTTATGTAATGCGGTTGACAAGTACACGGCGGAAATCGAAGTTTGGTGTCGTTTAGAAGTTCAAGATTGCGACTTCCGGTTAAGAAAAATGGTCTACAACTCTAAAACAATTTCTTTTGCATAAAAAACTTAAGAATAAAGTAATAAGAAATAATTATGAGACAAGGAACTAGAGCAGGATTAAAACAGCTTCGGTTTATTACAAATAAAGAAAGAATATGATTTAAGCAAAACCGCAATCTTGAATTTCAGAATGGCGCCGGACAGCAATTTCAGTCGTACACTCATCGACTCCATTCCAAAAATGTTGAGCATTAAGAGTCACTACAGCGAATACTTGTTTTATCAGCCGCTTTGTTTATTTTAGACCGACGAAATGGGGACACAGTTAAACTTCGATATACATCTCGGGTTAAAAATTGTACGTTATATCGAAGCATGCAAAATTCTCACAGAATTGTTGTCTATGGTACTTTATTTTGTAGAATTTTGATAACGAGTAACTAATTTTGAAAATCTTACCCACCTAGCAGTGATAAACAACTTTTCTCATAAGAATATTATAGTGGTTCCATGAAAAAGATGTCACAATTATTTTTTTTACTTACAAGAATTTTTTTTATTTCGATTATAGATATTTTAACCTTAAGGTCATTTGCTTCTTCGGGTTTGAAAAATCTCATATGAGAAATTTCTAACCCTATGTGCGGTGTCGGGACTCGAACCCAGGCGCGCTGCGTACAAGGCAATCGATTTACCAACTACGCTACGCCCACCTCCAATTATAAGAATTAACTTTATTGAAAATTTTCTTATTTTGACTCATTTCCTAATAATTAAACCATTAGTCATTATTATTATGTCTGGGTTTGTAAAGTGTTTCTTAATATTCCCACCGCTTGCTTGCACCTCATCAAATAAAAGTAATACATGAACTTATATCATTAGAATGAACTATAAAGATCCACTTGTATCCACGATTCAAGAAATTTTGAAAACATATTTCAGTCCGCTAACCGGTTTCCTAAATACCCCAAACCGGTCGTAAAACGTACACAGTAACTAAAATTATGATCTCTCACTCTTATTAATTTGATGTGACACATAATAGGATTCGAAAACACTCTTCGATTCTAGTAACCAGATTCAGGAGTTTCAAAAACTAGCAGTAAAATTTTGATAAAAATCACTGGACTTACGTCATTTCATGCGTCACATGATGGCAAAATCGATGCAAAACAGACAAAACAATCATGAGTCCAGCGAACTGAATTCAGGAACATCCGAAATCGGAGTTAAATGTGTCGGCATTACTTTCAATATATTTCGTAGATCATGTGGATGAAGTAATTTGATGACCCAAATGTTGAGAATGATAAAAAGATTCTGTAGTCCGAAGAACCGAATTCGGGAGATTCAGGAAGCGATTGTATCTGATTGTCATCAAATATGACATGCTATTTTTTGTGGCACAGCATGCCATAGAACTTACACATGTCATTCGGCCCAGAGAATCAGATTCCGCAGTCCCGAAACCAACCACCAATGGTCACACCAATATTATTCATTTGAGTTTTCAGTTAGAACTTACTGATCTTGTATTATTTATTGAGATACGTGGTTGGTTTTAATAAATTACGATCATACGAAAATGAAATTGGACAAAATCGCTCTTTTAGCTTTCACTGAAGTAATTAATTGCGAACATGCTCATTAGAAGCCTAATTAATACGTTTTAAGATTGTGTGTAACATATTGAATTCTTAAAATATGGAATACATGCGTAATTGATGAGAAATTGGGACCTGAAAAATAAATTAAAAAATAAATACGTTATATCGAGTGACGCTATATCGAGGGTATGTTGTTTCGAAAATTACCTGTATTGGACAAATTGGGACACATTTTATTTCTATCCTTTTAATTAACCAAAGATGTTAAAATATTCTTCAATCGTTCCTAGATGTAGCCCCTATAACCTATTCTGATTATTTGGTATAAATTTTTCTAAAGGGGGTATTCCAGCGCAAAATTTAAAAAAATGATCTTTTTTATTTTTGAATATTTTGCATCTTAAAGACAAGAAAAGAAAAATTGTTAACAGTTTTGTTGTGAAACATAATCTTTTCCGCATGTTTTTGTACTGTTTCACAAATAAACCTAGCGGAAAGGAAAACTTACACCTGTTTTGTTCAAAGAAAAAATGCACTTCGCATAATTTTTTTAGATCATCACAACCATCCTCCTTTACCAGGGCTTTGGACCTGTAGCTCTGGTTCTCAATAGTTCCAGGTACATATATTATTACAGACATGCTACTATTGAGATCCGTCATTCGCTAGCGGAGTTATGGCCCCCTTTTTTTACAATGGAGAACACCTTTACGTCCTAGCCCAGTACACGTGCTATTGGTAGGGTCCAAGCTACCGCACGGGGTGCACTGGGGGCGTGTCGGGCTCGAATGGTAACGCAGCCATTAATACCGACTAAACTCCATTGGGCTCCGCCATCGTCCCCCCCAGGAACTACCTCTCGGTATTACTTCTGGGGGGATGGCTGTATTTAATGTACTCATTCTCTCTCACTCACGCGTTCATACGTCCTGTATGAGGCTTACTTGGGTGCTCTCTCTATCGTACCTTGATTCACTCTGAAACACTCCACATGAGGCTGACTTTTGTGCTCACATTTTTCGTTCCTTGCGAGGCTGACTTGTATGCTCACCTTACTCATTCCTTGCTAGGCTTACTTTTGTGCTCGCCTCACCCACACCATGTGAGGCTGACTTGGGTGCTCACCCTATCACCTAGTTCACTCTCGATCGTGCCACTCTATTGTACCTCTGTCACTCCCCCTGGCATCCCATGTGGGACATTTTTCTTAGGCCCCACTTTTGACATACCATGCGAGGCTGACTTGTGTGCTCACTTTTTTCATTCTTTTCTAGGCTTACTTTTGTGCTAGACTCTACCATACCATGTGAGGCTGACTTTTGTGCTCACCCTTAACATGCCGTGTGAGACTGACTTGGATGCTCACCCTTTCACTCCTCTGCCACGCCATGAGGCATCGATAGCTAAGTCCCAACATACTACGCTACGACCCTTCCGTCTTGGCATGAGGCAGTCCACTTATACGCCTATACACTCACTCTTCTGTCTTGCTTCGGGGTGGCTGGGTTTACCCCTTACGCGGTTGCCAGTCGCTGCGCCAAACCTGCCTCAGCATGAACAGACCATTCACTCCCTTTTTTTGCGCTTGGCCTTTTTCGTTCCAACTAACCAATCACTAGTTAGCCGTACCCGTCGTCTGTTGCTCGGTGCGCCAGATTACCTGTAGCCTATAGGCAATCTGGGTGGTAGCAGCCGAGACTGCGTTCCACTTCTCCACCGATTGACACATCCGCTGAATAAGGGTATCAGGGGTTGTGTCCCAGCCACAGACGTCAAGCATTGCTCTCCTTTCGACGTCGAACCGAGGACATACGAACAGTATGTGTTCGGCAGTTTCATCTACACCTGGGCAGTCAGGGCAGGCTGGGACCTCAGCGTGCCCGAACCTGTGGAGGTACTGTCGGAAACAGCCATGGCCTGACAGGAATTGTGTCAGGTGGAAGTGAACTTCCCCATGGGGTCTTCCCACCCAGCCGGTGGATCACCCTGGTGCGCTCGCGGGCTCCTCTATTTCCACGTAGCTCGAAATACTCCTCATCTTCCCGAATGACCAGCCTGACTGGCATCATGCTTGCTATCACGCAGAATGGTCGAACCCAACACGCAAGTACACTCCCATTTGGTAGGTTGGTAACTACTAAGTACGTGTACTGGGAAAGTGCGGTAATTGCATTCTCCATTGGACAAAAAGCCGTACTGCCCGCTACAGCGACGCATCATTGCTGCTGCTGCCAGAACGGTAGCCAGACTGAGTACACTTTTCCGTATAGCAGTAAAAACATTTTTGTTTTGCTGCTGTATCCCGACTGCTCGGTGAGAGTGTAGCGCAACAATGTTTGTCCTCTCGCTTTGTACACTCTTCTCTGTCCATTCAAAGAGAGCGGACCGCACACAAAAGCGTTGATACCGGTCCTGGCGTAATTCATCGTCGTTTTTTTATTCAAATCGTTTATTTGATAAGGCACGTTGCGTTAGCTTAAAGGTGCCAATTTTGTTTTGTTTTACATTTTAAATTGCTTAAAACTAGGGGATTACATATTGATTTTTTAACATGAAACTAATGCGATTTTATAGCTATCTTATATATCTACACAAGGGGATAATATTATTTTCGTAAGATTAGGGGGGTCATTTAGTTTTTGTGGCAATATGGTTTGACATTTTTATCAGTGAGATTATTGGAGCAAATAATGTTTAACTAAGGGGGACAATTTTTTACGACTATCTTAAAAGTAGGAATAACTAGAGGGCATGATTTGATTTTGTAAAGATTCGTAATTATAGTTATTTTTGTGGGTAGTAGAGTTGGGCATTTTCAACGAGATTATATAATATAATAGTTAAAACTAGAAGAGACGAGAAGAGCTAAATGCTTCGTGATGATATTGGGGGGGGGGGGGGCAGGGGTGTTACTTCTGGGTATAAGAGTCGGGGGAGGGAGTGTATACAAAGATGGCAGGGAGAGAAAATTATTTCAGTTTCAGGCATCGTGAGATCAACGAATGGATCACAAACTCGGGCGGCCTTCATCAGGGGAATCATGTACTGGGACGCTGGGTGGTCCTCCTCAAGATGGCAGGGGTTTTTCCAGACGATTTCGTAGTACGGCTCAGATGTGGATCGGCTACATTTCGAGATAAGCGTGTTATTTTCGTACCGTAGGTCCCGTGTTTGTTGGCTCATTCGATGCAGATGCTTTGATACAAGTGGAAGAGGGTTCTGAGAATGATAAGGAAAATAAGAAGAGGCAGTTAGACTTGTATATTGATGGTTTTCACAAAGGGACATATAGAGGACATCGCGGCTTGCCAGCACATCTCGAACCGGGACGTTGGTTGGTCTTCCTCGGGCCCGCAGGGTATCCATTGGCCGAGACCTGGCGGAACTGTACTCGGTGCACGTCCAGACAATACGCCGGAGATGTGCATCCAGCGTGTAATGGTTTGCCATGAGTCGGGACATCACACGAATGAAGTCACGACCCACATCCATCCCCTTGAACCAAGGTTTCGTCGATACCTTAGGGATTATCGAATGTAGCCACCTTCCCAGCTCCCCACTGCTCCACGAAGTTTGTTAACTTTCGAGGGTTCTCTGATGAGTAATACTGAAAAATTCGTTGAAGTAAATTGGTCTTTCGTAAACGTCTCCTTCTAAGACACCCACCTTAGCTAAGGAGTCTGCCTTCTCATTGCCCGGAATGGAGCAATGGGAAGGGACCCATACCAAGGTAATCTGGAAAGAGTTGTCAGATAAAGCACTCAGTAGCTCCCGTATTTTCCCCAAAAAATACGAGGAGTGCTTTCCATGTTTCATCGAGCGAATAGCGTCAATGGAACTGAGGCTATCCGAAACGATGAAGTAATGGTCTGCGGGTAATGTTTCAATGACTCCAAGGGTATACTGAATGGCAGCTAGTTCTGCGGCATAAACTGAAGCAGAGTCACTGAGTTTGTAGGAGGCGGTGAACTTTTGTTTGAAAATACCGAAGCCACTGGACCCTTCGAGGTTTGATCCGTCAGTATAAAACATCTTAGAACAGTCGACTTCTCGGAATTTATTATAAAAAATGTTTGGAACCACTTGTGGGCGTATGTGGTCCGGAATTCCACTAATCTCGTCTTTCATGGATGTGTCGAAGAAAACAGTAGATTCAGAAGTATTTATGAAATGCACACGGTTGGGATTGTAAGAAGAAGTGTTAATATTCTGCGCCATGTAGTCAAAGTACAGGGACATGAAATGGGTCTGAGAATTGAGCTCAACAAGCCTTTCGAAATTTTCAATCACGACCGGGTTCAAGATATCGCATCGAATGAGCAATCGATATGAGAGTTCCCAAAATCGATTTTTCAACGGGATAACGCCCGACAGCACTTCGAGACTCATCGTATGGGTCGACTGCATGCACCCTAAGGCGATACGCAAACAACGATACTGAATTCTTTCGAGTTTGATGAAATGTATGTTCGCGGCGGAGCGAAAGCAGAAGCATCCGTATTCCATTACCGACAGTAACGTGGTTTGATACAACCTAATTAGGTCTCTTGGGTGGGCACCCCACCATGTTCCGGTTATTGTATGAAGAAAGTTGATCCTTTGCTGGCATTTCTGTTTCAGATACCGAATATGGCATCCCCAAGTACCTTTCGAGTTGAACCAGACCCCTAGATATTTTACTGTGAAGACCTGAGCGATAGTTTGACCCATTAATAGAAGCTGTAGTTGTGCTGGTTCACGCTTCCTTGAAAATACAACTAGCTCAGTTTTCTCCGTGGAGAATTCGATACCCAGCTTAATAGCCCAAGCAGACAAATTGTCCAAGGTATTCTGTAATGGTCCTTGTAGATCGACAGCTTTGGGTCCTGTAACAGACACCACGCCATCGTATGCAAGTTGCCTTAACGTGCAGGAATTGTCAAGACATTCATCAATGTCGTTGACGTAGAAATTGTATAACAGGGGGCTTAGACATGAGCCCTGGGGAAGACCCATGTAGCTAAATCGTGATGTCGATAAGTCACCATGCGAAAAATGCGTGTGCTTTTCCGACAACAAGTTTAGTAAAACGTTGTTTAAAGTCGCTGAAAGACCATGCTGGTGCAGCTTCTCTGAAAGAATGTTGATCGAAACTGAATCAAAAGCCCCCTTAATATCTAGGAATACTGATGCCATCTGCTCTTTGCTAGCATAGGCCATTTGAATTTCAGTTGAGAGCAACGCAAGACAATCGTTCGTCCCTTTGCCTTTGCGAAAGCCAAATTGTGTATCTGACAGTAAGCCATTTGCTTCGACCCAATTGTCGAGGCGGGATAGGATCATTTTCTCGAACAACTTCCGGATACAGGATAGCATTGCGATCGGACGGTACGAATTGTGGTCGGAGGCTGGTTTTCCTGGTTTTTGGATGGCGATGATCTTCACTTGTCTCCAATCGTGTGGGACAATGTTAGCCTCGAGAAACTTATTAAATAAGTTCAACAAGCGTCTCTTGGCAGAGTTAGGCAGATTCTTCAACAAGTTGAATTTGATTCTGTCTTGCCCTGGAGCTTTATTGTTACACGACAAGAGAGCAAGTGAGAACTCCACCATCGAAAAAGGTGTTTCGTTCGCGCTATCGTGAGGAGACGCGGCGCGGTAAATCTTCTGTGCCGGGGCGGAATCCGGACAAACCTTCTTGGCGAAATCGAATATCCAACGGTTTAAATATTCTGCACTCTCGTTAGTACTGTTTCGGTTTCGCAAACGCCGGGCCGTGCCCCAAAGAGTGCTCATCGATGTTTCTCTCGTTAGTCCGTCAACGAACCGGCGCCAGTAACTACGTTTCTTGGCTTTCATCAAACTCTTCATTTGCGTTTCTAACGTCGCTTATTGTCGATAGCTAGCGGGTAACCCGTCGTCCCGGAAGGTCTTATACGCGGCGGTCTTCTCCGCGTACACGTCTGAGCACTCTTTGTCTCACCACGGATTAGGAGAGCGTTTTTGTATGTTCGCGTCGGGTACTGGCTTAGTCTGAGCTTGATTCGCGCTGTCGAGAATCAAGCCAGCCAAAAAGCTGTACTCTTCCTCCGGAGGAAGTTCTTGGGTCTATTCGATGTTGTCGGATATCGCGGCAGCATAGCTCTTCCAATCGATATTTCGTGTGAGGTCATACGAAATATTAATTGATTTCAATGGCCTTGAACCATTATTGATTGAGACTACAATCGGCAGATGGTCGCTGCCGTGGGGATCAGGAATTAGCTTCCACGTGCAATTTAACCGCAGCGATGTTGAGCAAAGGGACAAGTCTAAGGCGCTTGGGCGCGCTGGAGGAGCAGGAATCCGTGTCATTTCACCCGTGTTTAAAATTGTCAAATTGAAGTTATCGCAAAGATCCTGAATTAAGGAAGACCGGTTATCATCATAGAGGCAACCCCATGCTGTACCGTGAGAGTTAAAGTCTCCTAAAACTAGTCGCGGTGCTGGCAGGGATTCTAAGATGTCTTGTAGCCATCGGTGCCCAACCGCGGTGTTGGGGGGAATATATATGGAAGCTATGCAAAGGCTTTTGCCTTTGGTTGTTACTTGACAAGCGATAACTTCAATACCTGTTATCGAGGGAAGGTTAATTCTGTAGAAGGAATAGCACTTTTTGATCCCCAAAAGCACTCCTTCATAGGGGGTGTCTCGATCCAGGCGAATAATATTAAAGTCGTGGAAGTTGAGATCTATGTCGGAAGTTAACCAAGTTTCACATAAAGCAAATGCATCGCAACTCAAATTATTTATTAAAATTTTGAAGGAATCGATTTTCGGGATGATACTTCTGCAATTCCACTGTAGAACAGTGATCAAATCCGTGACCTCGTTCGATGAGTAAGCCATCGAAGGATACAATCACTGAGAGGAGGGGCCATTTAGCAGTCAACTGCTTCAAAAATGTTCTCACTGTAGGGAGAAAAGCTAACATAAGACTTTTAATAGGATCAGTAATATTGAAAGTTTTTATTATACAGTCCACTATGTCCGAGAGTTTTATAATTCTAGTGCTGTGATTACTCTCGAACTGAAACAAAGGAACACTTGGGATTTTTGATGTTCCTGGAAGTGCTGGGAACTCCTTCTCTCAGCTTAATCCTCCGAGACCAGGAGCTAATTGATTCGGTTTGGTTGCAACACTTCCAATAGATGTCACTTTCGGAGCCCCGTCAAGGGACACCTTCTGGCCTTTACAAGGAACTTTACGAGAGGAAATGTTCCTCCTCTTCTTATAAATTCTAGGCACCCTAGTAGATGTTCCCTCTTGTGGGTTACCAGCCTCGCCCTCGTCAGGAGGCAAGTGAGTATAGATGTTTGCTGAGGATGGTGGCGTAGCATTCTTTAACATTTCTACGAAAGAATGTTTGGATCGTCTCGCAAGGGAACGTTTCAGTTTATCCCCGCGTAGTTTGTACGCGGGACATGCCGAGATATCATGCAGACTCTCCGCACAGTAAGGACACTTTTCGGCTTGCGTACTGCACGAATCATCTAGATGATTCTCCCCGCATTTTCCACAGCGGGCCTTATTGCTACAATGGGTGGCTGTGTGACCCAGTTGTTTACACTTTGTGCAATTCATGACCCGCGGCACAAACAGACGCACAGGCAGACGAACATTGTGAAAGAGGACGAAATTTGGCAAAGCGGTACCAGCGAAGGTCACCCGATAAGAGTTTGATTGGGGGTACGTTTTTGAACCATCCCCCGCAACTACTACTGAGTGCAAACGTTTGCACTCAAGTATTTTCACTGGCTGAAGTTAGTGGTCTCTGAAACGGCCAACCCCGTACTTCAGCAGATCCTCGCATGTCAAACTCTCATCGGTTACGACGCCTTCGGATTGTACTTTTACAGCTGGAATATACACGTTATAATCCCGCGTAAAGTGCTCACAGCAAGCAATATCGTTTGCCTGCTTTGAGTTGGCTAGCAACACCCTTACCTTGTCTGAGCGGACCTTTGAAATTTCGGTCACAGCCAAGAACCGTTCCGTCAGCTCTCTAGAAATCTGAAGAAGATTCAGTGATTTAGTCTTGGGCCGAAAGAAGACCACAAATGGACCAGTTGTTCTGGATAGCATTTGGGCCGGGGGGAGCCTTAGAAGTTGAACCCGATTCAACTTCCATTTGACCGTCCGGAGAGGGAACCATAGAAAACGTCAACGCACGGGGTCAGCGCCCGCGCAGACGGAAGAAAGCAATAAATGTGTCACAAAAGACAAAACCCACTTAGCTTTAAACTGGTGTCCAACGACGAACCGATCCAGCTTATACAGCTGGCTATTGTTTAATCCTCACACGCAGGCATTGTAATTCTCTCTCACTCACGCGAAAAGAAGCTTATCCGATGTCCAACTTTTCCGAGATAAGATGAATCGCAAAATTCTCCGTCTCCACAAATAGCATGAGAATGATTTTCCGGATAAAATTTATTTGACTTTTTCCTTCTCACCGGAGAAGATGATAAAATTTTAATTTCGTGGAAATCAATAAAAACTTAAAAAATACACTTAATTACAAAGAAAAGCGGCAAAGAAAAATGATTGACTTGTTTTTTCGTGTTTTGGAATAACGGCAGAAAAGATACCGTGAAAAACTCATTCACTCATTCTCCGGCTGTTTTATTTATCCGGAGAAATAACACGTTGTATTTATCCGGAGAAGTTGTATGAGTGCCAATAACTTTTCGTGTGAAAATGTGAGTTTTTATTGTCGCAGTAGCAAACTATCCGGGCGCATTTACTCATATGAGCGATAAATGCAATGCCTGCTCACACGCGAACAAAAGACTGAGGACCGAACCGAACTGGCAAAATAACCTTGAATGCGGATTAACACTATTCTTTATCGCTTCACACAGCACTACGGACTAGAAAAAACAACCTCTGTCTCGATGGAGAGCTCAAAAACGAATGAATTCATTGTCGTTGTTTGCTATTATAACCATTATAATCCTATGTTTTAACTATGTTAAAACTTTTGGTAATTTATAAAATACTTCGTGAGCCCTCATATTATGGCAAATTAAGTATGGGAAAAATAAAACATCCACTTTGGAACGTTCTGTTGCGAAAAAAACTAACGTATGAAATTTCATACGCTGGGCTGATAGGGTATGTAAAAAATCATTACATAGAAAATTCGGCTAAAAACTTTATATTCAGCATAAAATCGAATAATATCTTTAACCTTGCGAGATCATTCATTTAGCAATTTTTTCAATGATTTTAACACTTCTCTCCTCTCTCGTGCCGTTTCGTCTCATGATTTGTGCGTTGCATCAAACCATTTTTCCCTCAAACTTTGTAATTATTTTAAGAAAAAGAACATTTTCTTACGAGAATTTGTATAAAAAATATTCTGTGTGGAACCAGGTATGATTTGCTACGTATTAAGCATTTGTTAGCCTTGAATGCACTGATTCAATGTTAAAATCAGCGAGAAAGTTGTGAATCCCCTCCTGGTCCCAAAGAGGAAATAATTTTGCCTTGGGAAAAAGATATCGGTTCAGCCTAGCGTATGAAATTTCATACCTTGAACTACCAGCAGAATTTTCGCTAGTGTTTAACCATTTTCTTCCATTTTTTCGCTCTGAGCCACATATTTCACACCTCTCATGGCCATTCGTTCACAATCCGAAACAAAAATTCGTGATTTAGAAGATAAAATTAATAATATGTATTGTTCAAAACACAGTTTTATTAAAAAAACGTTTTTAATCCACCTAACAGTGTGATGAGACATTTCTTATAACTCTTATCACTCTCTTCGGATATTATATCGTTTGAGAACATTTAGAACTTGATGCTTCGCGATGTTTTTGATAACACATACTACATGGGATAGTGGCAGGACTCAGAGAATCGCTCAAATCAGCATAGGACAACATCAGTGCTAGAAATCTCAAACCAAATCAATGGGAAAGCGAAAAAATGGCCCATAAAATAGACATACCAACGAATTATTGTTAATGCTCTGTTAATAAAATATCTATATTGTGGTGGGAAAACTGAATTTTCCTAAAGGGGTTATATATTGTACTGAGCCAAAAAAATCGAATTTTTTTTTTGAATCGATTTGAAGTTTATACTTTACTCAAATTTTCAACGCGACTGAGAACTAAGAAATCAACACTTTTTCTTGAAAAGGGCGATACTAGCAGTGATACCATTCAAAGAAAATCAACAGTGAATATTTTCAGACTTGGTTTTATTTCCTATTTAAGAACTATTGTGTTTTTTACATCCTGGATTGCATAATTCAGTGATCGAAACCTAAAACTTCATAAAGTATTTGAAATTATTAAATTAAAATTTGCTATTGAAATTGACAAAATGATAGTATCGCCTCTTTGGCGATTGTTTACTTTTTCTGTCCCACCTATCAGCATTGAAGTATCGCCCTTACGTTTTTTTTACAATAACAACCGTTCTACACCACCGATTTCGTCCGTGTTTTTTCAATAAAGGTCATTGTTACTATTTACAGCTGGTATCAGCTTGATAATCCTAAAAAAATCCGAAAATAACAGTTTCGCCTCTAAACTGCTAGCAAAAAAAGTATCGCCCTGTTTGTTTGCATGGAGCGTGGAAGGCGAAATTTTAAATAAACAAACAAAAATACAGTTTCGCCCGTTGTATTTTTTGCTGTAGTTTAAGAAAGCAATATCGTAGAATCCAAATTTTTAGGTTAATTTGTTGCGTTTCAAAGCCCTCATACGCATGTATGAAAAAAGCCCTATATTTACATTCGTAAGTTTCGCCCTTTTCACAAAAAAGCGTTGAAATGAAATCGCAGCTCCGGATATCACGCTATCTCTGAAGTACATGCGTGCATAGTTTCAAATTTTACTTCGACATCGACTTTTTCTAAAGGTGATTTCCCAGTAGTATCCTTGATTTGAATTATTATCGCTAATCCTAATGCCAAAAAACAAATAAAAACCTCTCGAAAACGAACCGTTTGGGAAAATCATCATCATCACTGGAATTTTCATTTTCACGAAACTTTTCGATAACCTTCCGTCACTTGCGTTAATGCACTGGGTGCACAGTGCTCTGAAAATCTAGCGAAATCGTCTTAGGGCACCAGTGGGTCTAATTCAGAGCTATCTGCGCGGCGAGTTAAATCTGCAAAGAATACTAAAAAATAATTTCTTTTCCATAATTTTCAGTTCAGCAATTCGAGAAATCGTGCCCACCGCAAGCCATGAAAAATAGACTACGTTGTGAAGTGATGGTCACTATTTATTAAAAAATCACGGTAAAATAAAAAATAAAACTATTAACAATTTTCAAAGAGTTTATAATTTTCACAAACTTATTACGAAAAATTGTTTACTAAGCTTTCGTAATACTGTGTGGGAAAAAAGGTGAAAATTTCAATATTTTCTCCATCTGCAACATATAAACCCTTAAGTATACCAATTAATTGGTATACGAATTGGAATAGGTTCGCCAAATTTTGGAAGAAGTCTATAAAATAACCCCTTGAAAACTATCTAAAAATTGTTGTAGTTCGATGCAATAAAAAATGGGTAGGTAATGTCAGACACATAACCGAAGTGAAGTAGAATACACTTAGGCTGATCTTCTGCATTAAAAGCCAGCTATTTCGATATTTTTTATGATGCATTGTGCCCCGCTGTTGTGGTGCATTTTACCCCTGCACAATTTATAATGATTTTGAAAAATTGAATATTTTTCATGTCCCTGAATATTTTGCACAGCGATTGTGATTTCAGAGTAAAATGTTGGCTAAATGATATTAATTAAATTCTCCCAATTGATGGTCTATAGCTAAGTTATGATTATATTTTCTTAGGGGTGTATTTGGAATCTTGGTCATACCTCGAAAATTTCAAACGTGCACCCGAGACACATACATGGCAAAATTCAAATGTTGGGTTTGTTCCATAGTTTCGAGTGGGTAATTACCAACTCGATTATTTTCAAGTTGATAGTACTACCTTTACTACTCACATTACCCACCGGCCCTGATTATTGAATATTTCATTACACATATGTATAGTGGGATCAAAACGCATTCGTCTTGCTGAATATTTTTAGAAATACGCTACTTTAAAGTATGGCATGTACTAATAAAGTAAATTAAGGGCCAAATCGGATAACAAATAGTTTATGGACTTACTGTAAATTGTACTTACTCTACAGTTAAGATCCAGCAGAAGGGCATTTGCGTGTAAAATGTCAGCATTAGAGAGTTAAGGCGAATGCCCTATACATAATATGTTCAAACTTTCACCAAGTAGGTTTCTTAGCATGAAGTTTTCGCAATAACCCTGCAATTGCCACGTATGACTATAACCTACAACGAATGTAGTGCCAGGCAGCGATGCCACATGTTTTTATGAAATTTCTGTAGAAGAATAATTAAAATGTCTGTAAATGTCTCTAGATGGTTGTGTAAATCCTAGTTACACTAGAGTATTAATTTAAAAATAGTTTGAAATTAGAATACTATTAATGAAGGAATCACTCGTAGTCGAATACAGTTATTGTAGTACAATTTTGCTAAACACTATTACTCTTTCAAAAGTCTGTAGATCAAATCAACGGCAGAAACATATTATATCAGTATCCAATAAGCCAACATCATCTCCTTCACACAACACAACAACCAAAGCTATTAAAATCGTCATAATCAATCGTACTACCGCTTACCAAAAGAAAATTAACCAAATGATGAATTTTTTTGAGCCCGCCACGCATAATTTAAAGAGCAAGAGAGCGGGGTCTTTCGCACTCAACCACCTCTTCGCACGCGCACACTTGCAATCCGCATATTGAACTCCGAAAAAAGAGCGTTCTGCTTTTTCTGCGATGTGCGCTGATCATTGTATGCACGCCACGCCTGTGCATCATTGGGTGGAATGATGCCTGGCGGCTGTCATTGAATATATTCCAACCGAAGAGTTTGAGCTGACACAAAACGTAGCAGCTACTACGAGGTCAGAAAGCAAACTGACGAATTTTCTCTTACGTGCCGTTTTTATACCTGGCGAGGTTCATTTGATAAAAAAGAGGCACTCCTAACGACGCTCGCTGCTTGGTTGAATTGTACGGACCAATCAGCGCAGATAATTACCACCTTTACAAATTACAGTATTTTCGTTATCTATAATAGACGTACATTTTACGGGATCAAATACAATATACGTGCACATATTTCCGATCAGATAGTGCAAAAATATAGCGATTTCGATCAGTACAACGGAAGTTAGTCGCGTTTGAACACTGGGAAAATATCTCAGCAGAAATTTTTGAAAAGGGACCCCCATATTGAAACGTTAGAAGTATTCTACTTCAAAAAATCTCCAAAAATGAAATGTACCTATTAATGTGAAACACAGTGAATAATACGTACAATAAAGACCCATTTTTATCAGTCTCATGGCGTATTTTAGGCTGCCAAATGGGGACATTGACTAAATCGGGCAATTTTTTTCTTTATAATAAACTGAAGCTGTTAAAATTTTCTTCCCGTCCCTTGATGTAGTCTGATAACTATTTCTGATTATGATGAACTTTTTATTTTTGCATATTTCCATCTCCATGATAAGGAAAACATGCTCAAGAAAGGATTTACTCGAATTCAGTCTTGTTCGTCTGCTAGAGCCCATCAAAGATATGTTCATATTTGGCTGATAAAATCGGGATTTCAATGTATTATAATAGATATTCAGCATTCGAAGAAGTTTCTTGTGAACGAGTGTAGAACGACTTTGTTTCTACCTATTTGAAATCAGCGGCGTAGCCAGAAATTCGGTTTGGTGGGGATTTGGTGAAAATCGATCATACTGTCCAAACGGCATAATTCCGAAACCGTAATTTTTGAAGTTTTAAAATTATGCAGAATTAATTTTTCAGACAGGAGCGGATCCAGAAAAAAATGTCGGAAGGGTCCAAAATTTTGACTTTCAAATGTTCATTGTACAATACGTGATATGTAATATCCTCATTCAATTAAAATCGGTTTTGGTTATCGAATCTGGTTTAGAATGATTTTGAAGTTAGAATGAATTTAAATGAATGAAACTATTTCAAAATTTCTCAAGAAGTTAAAAAATTTCGTGGTGGTGGGTCTGGACCCCTAAGACCCTCCCCCTGGATCCGCCACTGTTTTCAGAAAATAGTAACAGAGTTCGTGTCTTTAGCGAATTTGTTGAGACTTTATTGTAGTCATGAATATTAACCTGAGAAAATTCACCATAAATACTTCTTGGACGATATACCGTCAAAATTATTTTATCAAATGATGCGCTGTTTAACGTTTGTAAAACTCATCGAAGATACTAAACCTCCGAAATTGGCGGTTTCAAAATGATGTTATCTTGACCTTAAATTACTGTTTTTAAACATTTGACCTATACATACAATTAGTCATACAACAAAAATCAAATGCTCATCAAAATCGATCAGAACCTGCTAGAATCGAATAGAAATCGTCATTTTTCATAAATTTCTCTCTACATTCGGAAAGTGTTATCCTCGTTATTAATCATATTACGTTTTCGTCTCAACTCGACGCATTCCCAAAATAAAAACCTGTTTTAATCCACCTAGTGGTGCAATTGTGCTTGTCTCATTTGTCTAGACTACGATTCCATGGCTGGTTATGTTCAATACAATGGTGGAAATGAATATTACATGTTCAGTACGATTTGCACATACATACAACGGATCGACAGCCACGATCTTGAGATACTATGTGATACTGAAACATCGCTTGAAACCAGCGGCGGATCATGGAGAAAGATCCGGGAGGTCCAGGTCCTGCCGAAAACTTTCAACTTGTTAAGAAATTTTAAATTAGTTTTAATTTTAAAATAGCAACCCCTCACTGCATATTCCCTCCGGGCCGGTATGATTGACGATTTTTAGAGTGATTGCATAACCTTTCTATATGAGAAAGGCAAAAATGTACCAAAGTCCAAAGATGTCAATTTTTGTCAAACATCTCAATGTTTCATGCATTTTAAAGTCATTTGGCATCAAAAATACGAATTTGATTTTGAAAATTTTTCATTTCAGTTTATATGGGAATTTGCTGTGTGATTGCACTCTTCAACTCGTAACTCCAGAACCGGAAGTCCAATCAATAAAAAATTCAATAGCAGCCGATGGGAAGGTTGTACCTTTCATTTGAGACTAACTTTGTGCAAATCGGTCAAGCCATCTCTGAGAAACAGAGGTCACATTTTTTTACACATACACATATACATACACACACAGACATTTTCCGATCTCGACGAACTCAGTCGATTGGCATATGACACTCGGCCCTCCGGGTCGGGATTAGATTGACGAATTTTAGAGTGAATGAGAAAGACAAAAACATTTTTAGCAAGTGTTGAAAGTTATGCATTTTTTGGTGAGCAGTTCTATGTTTCATAGACATTAAATCAATTTTAACTTCGCTTCCTATTAAATAAAGACCCTTATTACAGTGCATATCTACAAAAACAAGCTCAATTTGAAAAGTAGTCTGAGGATTATGATTGATTACAGAACTCTGGAATTTTCTATTGGAATGTTTTCAGGCAGGAATTTGATATTGATGCTATTAGACAACTGTGAAATCAAGACCAATAGATCAGTTACATATCAGGACCCCAGTGGCGGATCCAGGGGGAGGGTCCTGGGGGTCCGGACCCCCTCCGAAATTTTGTTACTAGTTGAGAATTTTTAAATTAGTTTAAATTTTATATTAGTTTCAAACACAAAATCATTCCAAACCAATTTTGACCAACAAACCTGATATTCATTAAATGAGCTTATTACGTGTTACGAAGTGTACAATGTTCATTTTAAAATTGAAATTTCGGACCCCTCCCGAAATTTTTTTCTGGATCCGCCCCTGCAGGACCCCATTCCGACAATTTATCAAAAGTCCTCGTGACGTTTACCACAACAGGTTATCAATCTACGGATCAGATAATTGTTATTGTAATATTGAATTAAATCAGTCTGCATCAATAAATTTTCAACTTCAATCCAATAATTTTTTTTGTGTGGGGGAGGGGGGGTTGTATGGTGTTAAACCCCAAAATCTTCGGCTACGCCGTTGCTTGGAGTTTTTTTTTCGCTTTTCATTTTCCGATATGTTTCAGATCGATCCGATGGTTATAAGTTAGAAAAATTTGCAGTCAGAAGGTTCGCACAAATGAACATTTTTGTACTGATAAGTTATCAAGTTGCTTCCAGACAACTTGGAAGTGTTCGATGATTATTTCTAGCGGTTGTAGATTGTAAAATGAAATACAAAATTCGTTTTATCGAAATAATGTTTAGCTTATTTCAATGGATTATTACTATATTGAACAATAAATAGGCGACAAAGAGTAATCAACAAACAACAAGCCATAACTTTTAAAGTATTCAAAATAGATATTTAAAGTCTTTAGTAAAGTTATTCGCAAAAGTAAGAGCTACAAATTTGCTGAAGACATCATTTCGATGTAATCACTTCCAAGAAAATTTTTGAAAATATCTCACTCATAGGGGGATTAATCAGCAAAAGCACAATACCAAAAGAAAGGGCATATTACCTTCATTAAATTCTCCGAAGATACAATTGACCTAAAATAAGCCGTTTTGGCGTTAATAATAGATTACATGTTTTTGGTCATATTTCTGGCAATGGGAAATGATAAAAATCTTTCGTCCGCATTTAATGTTAAATATCTCTTTTGATAATAGTCCGATTTCAACAATCTATAGCTTGTTCGAAAGGTATTCGTTAAAGCTGTATAAAAATATATAAATTGTTAATCTATATTGTCAATTTCGGCAGATAATTTGAAAAAACTGCAAAAACACCATTTTTACGCATTCAAACATTCATATCTTGGAAACTAAACATCAGAATCAAAAACAAATTAATAGCGTTCAATCTGTTTTTTAGTTCTTTCATTTAAAATTGGTTTGGATAAGATCGTTTCAGCTATTGCTGAGAAACACGAATGAGAATTTGTCCGTTGCATACACACACACACACACAGACACAGACATTGTCCCAAATCGTCGAGCTGAGTTGATTGGTATATAAGACTCGGCCCTCCGGGCCTCGGAAAAAATCATGAAAGTTCGAGCGAATTCGATACATTTCTTTTATAAGAAATTTAAAACGTTTTTAATCCACCTAACAGTGTGATGAGACATTTCTTATAACTTTTATTACTCTTCGGATATTATATCGTTTGAGAACATTTAGAACTTGATGCTTCGCTATGTTTTTGATAACACACACTACAAAGGATAGTGGCAGGACTCAGAGAATCGCTCAAATCAGCATAGGACAACATCAGTGCTAGAAATCTCAAACCAAATCAATGGGAAAGCGAAAAAGTGGCCCATAAAATAGACATACCAACGAATTATTGTTAATGCTCTGTTAATAAAATATCTATATTGTGGTGGGAAAACTGAATTTTCCTAAAGGGGTTATATATTGTACTGAGCCAAAAAAATCAATTTTTTTTGAATCGATTTGAAGTTTATACTTTACTCAAATTTCCAACGCGACTGAGAACTAAGAAATCAACGCTTTTTCTTGAAAAGGGCGATACTAGCATTGACACCATTGAAAGAAAATCAACAGTGAATATTTCCAGACTTGGTTTTATTTCCTATTTAAGAACTATTGTGTATTTTATATCCTAGATTGCATGATTCAGTGATCGAAACCTAAAACTTCATAAAGTATTTGAAATTATTAAATTAAACTTTGTTTTTGCTATTGAAATTGACAAAATGATAGCATCGCCTCTTTGGCGATTGTTTACTTTTTACACCACCGATTTCGTCCGGGTTTTTTCAATAGCGATCATTGTTACTATTTACAGCTGATAATCTTAAAAAATATGAAAAAAAACAGTTTCGCCTCTAAACTGCTAGCAAAAAAATTATCGCTCTCTTTGTTTGCATGGAGCGCGGAGTGCGAAACTTTAAATAAACAAACAAAAATACAGTTTCGCCCGTTGTATTTTTTGCTGTAGTTTAAGAAAGCAATATCGTAGAATCCAAATTTTTAGGATAATTTGTTGCGTTTCAAAGCCCTCATTCGCATGTATGAAAAAGACTTATTTTTACATTTGTAAGTATCGCCTTTTCGTTGAAATGAAATCGCAGCTCCTGATATCACGCTATCTCTGAAGTGTATGTGTGCATCGTTCCAAATTTTACTTCGACATCGATTTTTTCTAAAGGTGACTTCCCAGTAGTATCCTTGATTTGAATTATTATCGCTAATCCTAATGCCAAAGAACAAATAAAAACCTCTCGAAAACGAACCGTTTGGGAAAATCATCATCATTACTGGAATTTTCATTTTCACGAATCTTTTCGATAACCTTCCGTCACTTGCGTTAATGCACTGGATGCACAGTGCTCTGAAAATCTAGCGAAATCGCCTTAGGGCACCAGCGGGTCTGTAAAGAATACTAAAAATTAATTTCTATTCCATAATTTTCAGTTCAGCAATTCGAGAGATCGTGCTCACCGCAAGCTATGAAAAATAGACTACGTTGTGAAGTGATGGTCACTATTTATTAAAAAATCACGGTTAAATAAAAAATGAAACTATTAACAAATTTCAAATAGTTTATAATTTTCACAAAATTATTAGGAAAAATTGTTTAATAAGCTTTCGTAATATTGTGCAGGAAAAAAGCTGAAAATTTCAGTATTTTCTCTATCTGCAACATATAAACCCTTAAGTATACCAATTAATTGGTATACGAATTGGAATAGGTTCGCCAAATTTTGGAAGAAGTCTATGAAATAACCCCTTGAAAACTACCTAAAAATTGTTGTTGTTCGATGCAATAAAAAAATCTCCAAAAATGAAATGTACCTATTAATGTGAAACACAGCGAATAATACATACAATAAAGACCCATTTATATCAGTCTCATGGTGTATTTTAGGCTGAAAAAAAGGGGACATTGACTAAATCGGGCAATTTTTTTTCTTTATAATAAACTGAAGCTGTTAAAATATTCTTCTCGTCCCTTGATGTAGTCTGATAACTATTTCTGATTATGAT
The DNA here is from genome assembly GCF_030247195.1 of Topomyia yanbarensis. Lineage (NCBI taxonomy): Eukaryota > Metazoa > Arthropoda > Insecta > Diptera > Culicidae > Topomyia > Topomyia yanbarensis. The sequence goes on from NC_080671.1 coordinate 229,674,315, forward strand.
GAACTTTTTATTTTCGCATATTTCGCATATCTTCACGATAAGGAAAACATGCTCAAGAAAGGATTTACTCGAATTCAGTATTGTTCGTATGCTAGAGCCCATCAAACATATGTTCATATTTGGCTGATAAAATCGGGGTTTCAATGTGTTATAATAGATATTCAGCATTAGAAGAAGTTTCTTTTGAACGAGTGTAGAACGACTTTGTTTCTACTTACTTGAAATCAGCGGCGTAGCCAGAAATTCGGTTTGGTGAAAATCGATCATACTGTCCAAACGGCATAATTCCGAAACCGTAATTTTTCAAGTTTTAAAATTATACAGAATTAATTTTTCAGAAAATAGTAAAATAGTTCGTGTCTTTAGCGAATTTGTTGAAACTTTATTGTAGTCATGAATATTAACCTGAAAAAATTCATCATAAATACTTCTTGGACGATATACCGTCAAAATTATTTTATCAAATAATGCGCTGTTTAACGTTTGTAAAACTCATCGAAGATCCTAACCCTCCGAAATTGGCGGCTTCAAAATGATGCTATCTTGACCTTAAATTACTGTTTTTAATCATTTGACCTGTACATATAATTGGTCATACAACAAAAATCTAATTCCCATCAAAATCGATTAGAACCTGCCAGAATCGAATGGAAATAGTCATTTTTCATAAATTTGTCTTTACATTCGGAAAGTATTATACTCGTTATTAATCATATTACGTTTTCGTCTCAACTCGACCCATTCCCAAAATAAAAACCTGTTTTAATCCATCTAGTGGTGCAATTGTGCTTGTCTCATTTGTCCAGACTACGATTCCATGGCTGGTTATGTTCAATACAATGGTGGAAATGAATATTACATGTTCAGTACGATTTGTACATACATACAACGGATCGACAGCCACGATCTTGAGATACTATGTGATATTGAAACATCGCTTGAAACCAGCGGCGGATCATGGAGAAAGATCCGGGAGGTCCAGGTCCTGCTGAAAATGTTAAAAAATTTTAAACTAGTTTTAATTTTAAAGTAGCAACCCCTCACTGCATACTCCCTACGGGCCGGTATTATTGACGATTTTTGGAGTGATTGCATAACCTTTCTATATGAGAAAGACGAAAATGTACCAAAGTCCAAAGAAGTCAATTTTTGTCAAACATCTCAATGTTTCATGCATTTTAAAGTCATTTGGCATCAAAAATACAAATTTGATTTTGAAAATTTTTCATTTCAGTTAATATGGGAATTTGCTGTGTGATTGCACTCTTCAACTCGTAACTCCGGAACCGGAAGTCCAATCAATAAAAAATTCAATAGCAGCCGATGGGAAGGTTGTACCTTTCATTTGAGACTAACTTTGTGCAAATCGGTACAGCCATCTCTGAGAAGCAGAGGTCAAATTTTTTTCACATACACACATACACACACATACATACACACACAGACATTTTCCGATCTCGACGAACTCAGTCGATTGTCATATGACACTCGGCCCTCCGGGTTGGAATTAGATTGACGAATTTTAGAGTGAATGAGAAAGGCAAAAACATTTTTAGCAAATGTTGAAAGTTATGCATTTTTTGGTGAGCAGTTCTATGTTTCATAGACATTAAATCAATTTTAACTTCGCTTCCTATTAAATAAAGACCCTTATTACAGTACATCTCTACAAAAACGAGATCAATTTGAAAAGTAATCTGAGGATTATGATTGATTACAGAACTCTGGAATTTTATATTGGAATGTTTTCAGGCAGGAATTTGATATTGATGCTATTAGACAACTGTGAAATCAAGACCAATAGATCAGTTACATATCAGGACCCCATTCCGACAATTTATCAAAAGTCCTCATGACGTTTACAACAATAGATTATCAATCTACGGATCAGATAATTGTTATTGTAATATTGAATTAAATCAGTCTGCATCAATAAATTTTCAACTTCAATCCAATAATTTTTTTTGTGTGGTGGAGGGGGGGGGGGTTGTATGGTGTTAAACCCCAAAACCTTCTCTTGGCTACGCCGTTGCTCGGAGTTATTTATTTCGCTTTTCGTTTTCCGATATGTTTCAGATCGATCTGATGGTTATAAGTTAGAAAAATTGCAGTCAGAAGGTTCGCACAAATGAACATTTTTGTACTGATAAGTTATCAAGTTCCTTCCAGACAACTTGGAAGTGTTCGGTGATTATTTCTTGCGGTTGTAGATAGTAAAATGAAATACAAAATTCGTTTTATCGAAATAATGTTTGGCTTATGTCAATGGATTATTACTTGAACAATAAATAGGCGACAAAGAGTAATCAACAAACAACAAGCCATAACTTTTAAAGTATTCAAAATAGATATTTAAAGTCTTCAGTAAAGTTATTCGCAAAAGTAAGAGCTACAAATTTGCTGAAGACATCATTTCGATATAATCACTTCCAAGAAAATTTGTGAAAATATCTCACTCATAGGGGGATTAATCAGCAAAAGCACAATACCAAAAGAAAGAGCATATTACCTTCATTAAATTCTCCGAAGATACTATTGACCTAAAATAAGCCGTTTTGGCGTTAATAATAGATTACATGTTTTTGGTCATATTTCTGGCAATGGGAAATGATAAAAATCTTTCTTTTCACTTCAGTGTTGCACATTTTATTTCAGATACACACTAAATGATGTTATAGGGGAGCTTACTATACTTAGAATCATCACATAAATGCGATGTTGATTTTATTCAAGTGTATAAATGTGGGATACAATTTCTAACCTTTCATCGTCATTAGTACTGTCCTCTATCTGCTGTTGGATAATTCATATACTATCACAACAAGCAAAGCAAATTATGGTTACTACAAACTTTTGTAACTAGATTTTATGGGTGCATTTTAAGATTTTTAAAACTGATCTAATTTGTAACTGGGCATCATTACAAACTGCTTTTATGAATATCGAACGAAAATATAAATTTTAGCTTACTGAAAATCCTAAGCTTTAAAATGAAATAAATACTTCTGCATGTCCGACCTACAAGTGACCGGATTATATTGTTATTTCTATCTCGTTATGTATTTTAAAATTTTACATAGATAACGTTAATGTCGTTTAATTGTTGGTTTTTAAATTTGAGTCATTCAGCCCTTAGTATAGTCAATATCTTTTAAAAAATTATGCCTGCTGTTTAAAAGCGGCGGCTGAAAATGCTACCAGCGAGGCGGCTGCCCGTGTTTGATTGCTGGGAATTGTTGTTCCACTTATTTCCACCACCGACATTACAGGGGTTGAAATTACTGTTAGAATTACCACCGCCGAAGTTACGGTTGGTATTCGAGTTAAATTCGCCAAAGGACATACCACCTCCCTGATTGCCACTATTAAATTGTTTGTTTTGACGGTTCGGGTAAAAGTTGTTACCCTTCTGGTTCTGATTATTACCACCGAAGTTGTTATCGTCATCGAAACGATTGTTTTGGTTGCGCTTAAAATTACCACCGAATTGGTTATTATCGGTATTGAATCGATTATTGCCAGTGCCGCTGCTATTGATTCCACCACCACCGAACGAGCTAAAATTGTCGTTCTGGTTGCGGTTGTTACCGCCGAAGTTATTACGGTTGTTGCCACTAAAGTTGTCGCTTGAGAAATTATCATTACGATTGTTGCCAAAGCTGTCGTTGTTAAAATTATCATTAGCAAAATTGTTACGATTATTGCCAAAGGTGTTACCTCCTCCAAAGGAGGAGTCATTGTCGAAGTTATTGTTGCGATTATTTTGTTTCCAATTTGGGTTCTGGTTGCGGTTTAGATTGTCGCCACCTTGGTTCCTATTCTGATTCAGGTTGTTGCCACCAAGACATGGCTTATTTGGCTGCACACGGTTACCTTGATTCAGGTTATTACGATTCTGGGCAACAACGTTAGCAATTTCATTATTAGCAGCATTACGGTTTTGGTTGTTCGGTTGATTACCACCACGGTTTGTTACGTTCTGGCCACCACGGTTCTGATTGATTCCGGGGGCATTTTGGAAGTTATTACCACCAGCATTATTGCCGCCAAAACTATTGTTGGCATTGCCACGGTTGTTCTGGTTCATGTTTCTTCCTTGACCACGGAAGTTGCCTTGACCGCCTTGGTTATTGCGATTGCTATTACGATTTCCGAAACCACCGTCGCCAAAGTTGTTTGAACTGGCAATTGGTGGATCGGGACCATCAAACGAGTTCTGGCTAGAAGCCAGGCTCTCGCCAACGTTCTTACCAGACATGAACGCAAGACGCAACAAGTCTTGTATAGCTTGGGGATTGTTCAGATTGCTATTGGGATTAAAGCCACCAGGGCCTTGATTAAAACCGGGACCATTAAGACGTGGGCGCTTGTTCATCGGTCCACCCTGAGATATTGGGGTTTTTTTGAGCATGTCCGGATTTTGCGAGATAATCTTAGCGATGCCGGCCAACACACGCGAATCGTTCTCATTGTAGAGTCGTACATTCACCGCTGTTTTGATAGCTTCAATCCGGCTCTTTGGGAACGGGTGATCCGCTGCATCCTTTTTTAACATCTTCTCAACATCAGCAGGATCATTGAGCTCAATGTACGCAGCCAATCTCGATTTCTTCACAATGCGATTAATCTTACCAACATATGGCTTAATCTTCTTGAACAATGCATCCTCGGATAAGTAGTGAATCTTTGTCAATTTTGGTGTCTTTGTTGTGTCGAAAGATTGCTCGCCGCGCAACGGAAGCACATGCAAACGGTGTCCACCGAAAAACTTGTGATCGAGAAATTTGCAAGCATTTTGCGCACTTGGCTTGAAGTTGTAGTAGATGATAAATGTCTTCACCGGATGCGGAGCGCTTGTGCGATATGACACAATCTGTGGCGAGAACATAAACTTGATTGGTCGCTGGGTGAAGTAACGCTTTAATTCCAATGGAGGACAGTTCAACGGAACATTAGCGACAAATACGGGAAAGTATGCTTGTAGTTTTTTTCAAAACATCTTGTTGTTCCTTAGTTCTTTCCTCCGTGTCAATCGGCTTGCCATCTTCGGTGGTCTTAATTTTTCGTTTGATAGCTTGTGGTCGAAGCACCAATGGGCCATCGTATTTCTTCACCGTCACCTCCTTTGTTGCATCCTTGTTCTCCTCAGTTGGGACCGGAAAAGTAGTACATGCTAAAGCTTTATCTACCAAATCTGCAGTTTTAAAGCAAATGATAGCTGCATCGTTGCAGTTACGACGATTTACAAAGTTAATGTCACCAAATTGCTTAAAATGATCATACACCTGCTCTTCAGTAGTTTGTTTTTCCAAAGCAGTAACATACACCGATGTTTTGTAATTTGGAACCAAAGCTGATCCTAGATGCAAAGCATGAATACGTTTATCCTCAAACACACGACCATTCAAAACAGTAGCTGCCTTGGCGGCTTGCTCTTCGGTCTCGTAAAAAATACGAGCGTAATTAGAAGCATTTTGGCTCACATTATTTGAAACTGCTTCTAAAATTGAACCACCTTCGGCACATTGCTTCGTCCGCATTTAATGTTAAATATCTCTTTTGATAGGGGAGACTGAGGTAACTTGATCCCCTTTTTTATTTTTCAGTTCAACTCCGTGGAATGATAAAAAACTATGTATTTTTTGTAGTTTTATATTGTTTCTAGGGATGACTAATAATCATAAAAAAATTACATGGAAATATTATACTTGACATGAGCTATGAGCATTTCTGGAAAACAACAAAAAAATGGAAAATTCTTAGATTAGTGGAGACTCGATCCCTAATTTGGGGACACTTGATTCCTTTATGAAAACGTGTTTAAAAGAGCATGTAGGGTAATAAGCCTATTTTTGCCCTGTTTCTACTATCATCCTACCCATCTGAAGCCTTTGGTTAGAGCAGCGTCTGCCATCTTTGCTCAACGCATTGACTCAAATGGTATTGCGATAATGGGGGTACTCGATTAGAGATTTTGCTGCGCTCAAACAGAAGATTTTCACCATTCTCAAGACAATTTTGTTATTATATTGGCTCTTAATAAGAGGCGAATGACCTTAACGTTAAAACCTCTATAATCGAAATAAAAAATGGACCTTAATAACAAATCAAAGAAGCTGAAATAATAAAATTTTTGTAGTAATAATGTGGTACCCTTCTTAATAGGGCAAAAACGGGCACATTTCCCCATTCAATTTTATAAATGGATTGTAGTATTGATTAAATTGTTATGATTAGATATTGTTATTTTTGTTACTACATATTACGCATCTCTCACCTGATTTTTTTTACGAATTCCCCAAATCTCCGTGCAATTATTTGAAAGCTGTCTTTATTATGGTTGAAGAACGTCAAATGCGGGATGAATGGTTGCTACGTATACTGTAGTAAACAATTACAGTTATGTTTCTTTACGATGAAGCGTTCATTTTTGACATTTTTTTTATGACAACAATGACTTCAATTGTTCTGGTGTGAATTTGGTTATTTTCAGTGGTGTGTATGAAGTATGGCGAAGAGGATCAAATCTCCACGAATTTGAAGGGATCAAGTGAACCCATAGCATCTATTTCAGCAAACTTTAGTAAAAATATAGTTGAACAAAAGAATCAGCTCAATCATAACGTATTCATATAATTGACATTCTCCTGTAATTCTGTATCCGAAAGTAGAGTATGTTGTGGGTGATTTTATCAATTTTATAAAAGTTTGAAAATTTGAAAAATAAATCTTCTTCAGTTCTTCTGAGACTTTTTTTTAAATCGGTAAAAATTCGGTTACACAAAAGTCCAATTTCTTTTTTCTGTGTTAATGAAATTTATGTTTAGATAAAACTACGCAACTTTATAGTATATTCGATTAATGTATTCTGATCCGGCTTTGACTTACAATGATGGGATCAAGTCTCCCCGGGGATCAAGTCTCCTCAGTCTCCCCTAATAGTCCGATTTCAACAATCTATAGCTTGTTCGAAAAGTATTCGTTAAAGCTGTCTAAAAACATATAAATTGTTAATCTATATTGTTAATTTCGGCAGATAATTTAAAAAAAACTGTAAAAAACGCCATTTTTACGCATTCAAACATTCATATCTTGGAAACTAAACATCAGAATCAAAAACAAATTAATAGCGTTCATACTGTTTTTTAGTACTTTCATTTAAAATTGTTTTGGATAAGATCGGTTCAGCCATTGCTGAGAAACACGAATGAGAATTTGTCCGTTACATACACACACAGACACACACACAGACATTGTCCCAACTCGTCGAGCTGAGTCTAGAGATGGTCGGGTTTCAATTTTTTCGAACCCGAACCCGGCCCAAATCCGAGAGCATGAAAATTTAGAAACCCGAACCCGACCCGAGCCCGAAATTATAAAATTTGAAAAACCCGAACCCGACCCGAGCCCGAACATTTTAAAACTTAAAAACCCGAACCCGACCCGTACCCGAGAATGAAAATTGAACCCGAACCCGACCCGAACCGAGAATTTTAAAATTTGAAAACCCGAACCCGACCCGAACCCGAAAGTTTAAAATTTGAGAAGCCCGATCCGAATCCAACTTGCTATCAACCCAAGATCTCGAAGATTTTTAATTCTAGGCACCCGATCTGGACCCTAGGCTCATCAAGTAGAATCACTCAAATCTGAAGTAGCAACATACGCATTGAGTTATATCTGCATATGGCAAAACAAATCACTGCCGAGTAGAATCCGAATTTATATTTACTATTATTGAACGTCGAATTTGTAATGTTCTGAGAAACTTATAAATCGTCGATATCTTAACCGGAAATTAACTTAAATCGGCGGCTAACTCATGGGGAAACAGAGAGCTTGTTCACAGTTTCCAACAACCTTGTCCGTCGTCCTTAACCAAAATTTCTAATTTTTTTATCAGAAACCATTCCTGCAAGGCAGTTTCGTATAATTTATTACATGTATTAAATTAAGCTATGGCAATTGGCAATTCGTATTCGACAGTTTACATGACGTCACCCACGTTACTGGTTGGTAGGGTCAAACCTGTATCGAAGGGTATCAATCAAGATTTTTTGACGTGTACTTGATGTCCCATCATTAGCGTTAGGACGGTCTATGATGGGGTATCTAAGTTATTTTATACTTCAGATTATACGGTAAGCGCGCCAGTAGAGATGCTTCGACTTCTCCAATGGAGCTCTCGGAACGACTCCAAACTTTTAAAAATCCGTTAATTGCTTCAACAGAACACACAAAATTTCTGCGATCAATTCCTTAAGTTCGTGGAAATTCATGTATTTTCATGAAGGAATCCGGATCATGCAAACAGCTCAGCCCGGGAACAACCTGACAGAAAGTGCTTGTTACATATATGTACCATTGATTTCATAGTGGTGCTATTATACCATCATCATATGAGTGTCATGAACAACGGAACCTGGCGGAAGTGAAGCTAGGTTTAGGTCTGATGGAACAAAGACAGTCTCTAGAAAATAAATTTGGCCTAAATTATCCGCTTTTAAAAAAATAATGTGCCCTTTTTAAATTTGAGCCTCCATAATGACACCAAAGTACCACCAAATCCTTAATTTTCCGTTATAGTTTATTTAAATTGCAAGCAATCTTTATCATACACCAATTTGATTATTAAACTTCCGTTAAAGCAGGTACAACCTATTTGTTTCATTTGACCAACTTAACAGTGCTCGCTTAAAGTTTGTTTGGGATACAAATGTACCACCCAAACCCGTTTGCGTTAGTGTTGTGTACATAATTAAAAAAAATTATTTTATCTTTTTTTCAAAACAAAATATCGATACATAGAAAGGGAGAAACTTGTGTGAAATTGTATAAGTTCCAACTATGCCGAATAATAGTATCTGTTATTTCAAATATAACTTATTTGATATAACAAAGCACTATACCAAAGTAACTAGAAAATGCGCTTGGATTGGTATCGTAATTTTTGCTTTTGCGGATTAAATAAGCAAAACACATTCATGAATATGATTTGTATATAGTATGCAAAACGCATCATTCGATTTGTTATCTTCTGCAGCCCAGGCTCTGGAACATACTTACTTATATACACGTATAATGCACCGGCTCTACCTGTTCCTTCGACGCCTTCCTGTTTCATCTCCGTTACTGCATATTGCTGTATTTTCAACGTTTGTAGTGGCGTTTGGTTTTCAAAAAAGCATCGGAATAAATACGCTTTTTGAGTGGTTTTTGAAAAAAAAATTGTTCAAAAGGAAATTTAAAAGTCGTTACAAGATCGTATAAATGGTTAAAATCGATTTGCAGCTACCGGAGTTATAGCAATATGAAGAAAAAAGGGAATTTTGACGCATTTTAAAGACTTACTATATACAAAATGAAATATTACATAATTAAATAGTCAAAACGCGAATATTTTTAAACAGGTTACTTTACGATTGATTTTAGAATAAGACTATCCAATTTAATTATAAATTTAATAAAAATTAGACATATTAGAGCGCTTTTAATTCTGGGGTACGAATGTACCCCACAAAACCGCTTACGTAGAGAAAAAGTCGCCGCGGCCAAAGTATCGGTTTTAAAGTACCTGTCGAAATTTATATTCCATTATAGAAAGATGAACAGATATTTTTCGATAAATTCCTGTTGACTTGGTTTATTACTAATTATCATGAAAAATAAATCGCAAAGAGATTTTAGATGCGGAAACACGTATTGTTGAATGCTCTCTCATGAATGTTCGTTTAAAAAATTAAATAATTCAGGTAGTTTGCGAGTGTGTAGAGACGGAATTTTATGCAAGAATGAAAAATACAATATTTGAGAACCAGAAAATGCGACGAATTCTAGCGATTCAGAGGTGCTAACATTTGGTACGGTTATATGTGTCATCAATTCGTATCACGAAGTATAATTCATTACTACAAAAAAGACTGTCATGAAATGGTTGGGTTGTTTTGTTCAAAACCCGAACCCGAGCCGACCCCGATAATCTGTAATTTGAAAAACCCGAACCCGACCCAAGCCCGAAAGTTCAAAATTTCAAAAACTCGGACCCGATCCGAACCCGAGAATTTCAAATTTGAACACCCGGAACCCGACCCGAACCCGAGAAGCTTTATTTACAGAACCCGAACCCGACCCGAAACCCGTCGGGTTCGGGTCGGGTCCGGGTTTTGGGTCCAAAAACCCGAACCCGACCATCTCTAGCTGAGTTGATTGGTATATAAGACTCGGCCCTCCGGGCCTTGGGAAAAACCTTGAAAGTTTGAGCGAATTCTATACATTTCTTTTATAAGAAATGTAAAAAGATTATGGAGCATACACATTATAAACTATAGTTATCAGAAGACCAGAAGTTTGAAAACGCCTTTATGGTATAACAAGTATGACCCTGAAATGTGTTGTTTTTGCGTATGAAATTTCATACGCTAGGACACAATGGGTTAAAAATATTAAATATTTTAAATATATTAGATTTTACTTTCTAATATATCTAAGGGACCATTCATAAATTACGTAACGCAAAAATTGCCCAAAATTAACTCCCCCCTCCCCCCATGTAACAAATTGTCACAAATTTCTTCATCCCCCCCTCCCCTGTTACGTAACGAATTCCTAGAAAAAAAATTTTTTCTTCGGTGAAAACATGTTACGTAACGATCTAGCTAACTCCCCCTCCCCCCTATGTCACAACATGTCACAACTTGTTGTACCCCCTCCCCCCCTTAAAAGCGTTACGTAATTTATGAATGGTCCCTAATATATTAGGAAAGAGAAACTGTACTGCTCGCATGTGGTGGCTGTACTAGGGGCAGTATTTTTTTTATCGTGTTACTGCTTTGCAATCAGGCTGCCATACAGCGCTGGGCGTCCTGCAGTAGCGAACGGCAGCAGCGTCGTAAAAGAAAGGAGAATGTAGGCAAAAATATTACAGCCGCAGAATAGGTAAGCATTTTGCATCCTTGTTCGCAGGTTTAGTATTTGATAAAATAATTTTAGCGTTATATCCTCCAAGAAGTATTTATGGCGAATTTACTCTTCAAACAAATTTAGTTCCAGATTTAATGTCTTCAGCAAAATTTTGGGAAGTGCTATTACAAACCACTTTGCTGAAGACAGAAAATTCATAAATTTTCAGCTTTTCCTACACAATATTACAAAAGATTCTTAACCCATTATTGCCCAACTTATTTTTTAGTCGCATCCCAAATTGAGTTTTCCGACCGGAAAAAATTATGTGGTCATTCCAGTAAAAAAAATTGTACTCAAAGTAGCTGATATAATAAGGAACAACCAGTGAAAATTTAAGATTGATCGATTAATTGGTTCCTGAGATATCGTGATCGCTGCGAATTAACTTTTCAACAAAATACAACTCCGAGATAATCGAGTTTTACTGTCGGTGCAGCGAGTCAACGGTCTAGCGTATCAAACACTATGCACCGCCTACGAGTGGTCAATGGGTAGCGGTCTATAAATAGCTGTAACTTAAGTTGTAGTATTCCGATCTTCATGAAATTTTTTGAAAATTTTCCTCAGCGTATGTAGTTCCAGAATATCTAATTCATAATAATTCGATTTTTTTCATTCTGAAAAAAATGTGTAACCCCTTAAGGGAAAATTGAATAAAAACAAAACATAAACACCGGTTTAACCACTTTAACTTCTCTAAACGTAGAGTAAGGTGGGATAAAAGTGCGCTACAACCTGGCAACTCTGTATGGATTTAGTGTATCATTAAGTCAACTAAACGCACATATAAGCATGAAAGGTTTTAATATAGTGGCTTGAAATTAAGGGGGAAGGACCATTTTTCGCTGCTTTGATGTATTTTTTTTTTGAATTTTGGGAATCATAAATTGGCCGTTTGAATAAATCAGGATCTATAAAATTACAGTACCCTAAAAATCTTCAACATATGGTTCGTTGCGAGATATATTTGATTTGATGAAAAAAATTCAGTAATTTTCGTAACAATTTAATAAGTTAAAAAACTGACGGTGGGGTAAAAGTACGCATACCATATCCACCCCAATAAAAAAAACGCGAATGAAGCTTTTTATATAAAAATTGAACTAATTCTTCCATAATTAAAAGAAGGGACCAGCATCTTCAATAACTGCGAGCTCACCGGTCAAATTACTACTGATATGAGCGGCTCAGGAACAAAAGCATCAGCATAACTGGTTCCAAGGGAAAACATAGAGTGCCGAAAGCTCAGAGTTATTGAAAAAGAAACAAAAAACTTTGAATATGTACATAAAAATGTATTTCCAATATAAATAGTATATTCGCAAGAATTCTTGTAGTGATCCACCCAACTATGACAAATAATGATGTTACAAGGGGTGACAGTTTGATAATGACATAGTCTAAAAGATGAAACATCCAATTTTTTTCAACATAATGGAAAACTGAACAACATTAAGGTTGCACAGAGAAAGCGTAAAATTCGCAAACGAAAAAAGCAGTTTTTTTCCACACCGTATGTCAGATCTTCATAAAAATCAATCAGCAGTACTGTAACAACATTCTACATACGCTGATTGATTTTTATGAAGATCTGACATACGGTGTGGAAAAAAACTGCTTTTTTCGTTTGCGAATTTTACGCTTTCTCTGTGCAACCTTAACCGAGGCAGAGGGAGGGGTACTTTTTAATTATGAAGGAAGAGTAAGAGGGGATGGATATCTTAAAATTATTTAGTTTAATTTATGGGCGGTAATAAATCGGCTATTTAATCAGTGCGCACTTTTGCCCCGTGCTATGCGCACTCTTTCCCCGACCATGGGGCAAAAGTGCGCATTTGAGAATTCATTCGAAAATAATTATTTCTCGGATTACAAGCAAAACCAAGAGATATCTAGTATTACGTTTGGAAGATGTGTGATGAGAGTATTAATTTGTGATCATGCCGATTTCCTAGTGCTTTTCTACCAATCGTTATTTTACGAAAACTGTTAGGTGCGCACTTTTGCCCCACCTTACTCTATTCTGCAAGAGTATATGAACAATATTAACTCATTTATAATGCCTGTTCTGCATTATTGCTTGAGTAATAGGAGTTATTCTCAGCACCTACTATATATAGTTTATTTATTTATTTATTTATTTCGTCAATCAAATGTAGACTACATTATATAAATATTAATTGCTTATATACTATCCTGTAAACTATTTCTATGTACTATGATGCCGTAAAGAGTTGAAAAACTGTTTTAAACTTGTTCGGGGCATGGTAAGGTCAATACTTTCACAATGCTCGTTATACACAGCCATCATCTGGTTTAGTGGTCCGAATTTAGCATAGTCTGTACGGTGATGACCTATCGCGAACAAATTTCTATTGCGTAATTGACGAGTAGGAGCATATAAATTTAATTTTGACAAAATGTAAGATGAGTCAATACGCTGCATGACGATATCGTTTAGAAACGAGATCATAGCATAGTCCCGACGTTCTTTCAATGTTTGAATATCTATCAACATACAACGTGCTTCATAAGATGGAAGTGGGAATACTGTCCATCTTAACTTGCGTAATGCATATAATAGAAACTGTTTTTGGATTGATTCAATTCTCACTTCGTGTTTTTTTATGAATGGTGACCAAACAATACTACAATATTCTAAAATAGACCGAACATATGCTACGTAAAGAGTTTTAATTGTGTAAGGATCTTGAAAGTGATATCCGAAGCGTTTTATAAAATTAAGCATATTACTAGCTCTATAATTGTTCATAGAGCTAGTAATAATGTTGTAATGTTCCACAAATTTTAATTTTTTATCTAAGATAACTCCTAAATCTCTTATTTTATCGCATTTCTGAACGGTTTGATTACCTAATGTAATTGACACGGAAGCCGTGATTTGTTTTCTGCTAAAAGTCATGAGTTTACATTTTTTAACATTTAACTCCAGTAAACATTTACAACACGATGTATAAAAGATTTGTGTTTCATCGTGAAAAACATTATAGTCATTATTATTTCTGATTTCTAAAAATAGCTTCATATCATCCGCATATATGAGAATATTAATGTTTTTTAAAATAAGAGAGATGTCGTTGACATATAAAATAAAAAGAAGAGGTCCTAAGTGTGAACCTTGCGGAACCCCCGAAGTAACTTTAATTATATCAGATTTCATCTCATAGAATTTTACTATTTGCTGACGATCTGTTAAATACGACTTAATCCAATTGAGGAGTCTCATCTCGATTCCCAATTTTTCAAGTTTGAATATTAACATGGGAATGTCCAGCTTATCGAAAGCTTTGCTGAAGTCAGTGTAAAGAGCTTCTATATGATTTCCTTTATCCATGGCATTTAACGAGTAATCAACAAATTCTAAAAGGTTTGTACTAGTTGAACGGCCTTTAAAAAACCCATGTTGTGAATTTGTTATTTTATGTTTGACTTGGTTGAAAATGGTTTTATTTATGATGGATTCGAAAAGTTTGGGAAAGCAAGACAGAATGGCAATTCCACGATAATTGCGAATATCAGATTTTTTACCCGATTTATAAATAGGTATTAAAAAAGATTTTTTCCAATCTTTTGGGAAAATACCAGATTCTAGTGACTTATTGAACAGCCAGAATAAAGGTGACGTAAGCTCAGTTGCTAAATTCTTTATGAAAGCAGGTGGAATTCCATCAGGTCCTGAGCCTTTAGTGGCATCTAGATCATTGAGACCAGACAAGATATCTTGAACATCAATGTGACTGACACCAACATCCCTTGAATAATCAGGAAAATAAGAAAAATATTCAAAGTCACGATCATTATCTGAATAGTTAGAATAAGTTTCTTGAAAAAATGTTGCGAAGAGATTACAAATATCTTTTGAAGTTTCACCCTCTTTCCCATCTAAAGACATTTTTGATGGGAAGTTGCATGAATTCAACTTAGTTTTGATGTAATTAAAAAAGTTTTTTGGGCATGACTTGATCTCATTTTCAGTTTTTGCATTATATACAGTTAGTGCCGAAGAAATAGCCAAAGTTAGTTGGTCACGAATGTTAAGGTATTTTTCCAAATTATCCTGATTATTGTGTTTTCTGTAAATTTTGTGAGCTTTTTGCTTCCGATTTTTCAAATTAACACTCGGAATACCAAGGGGGTAAAAAAAATGGGAACGCTTACTTTGACCGGTCATATCTCAGCTGTTACATAATCGATTTTAAATCTGTCTTCACCAGTATAAAGGTATGTCTTTTGTGAACACGTCGAATTAAAAAAATAGAAGAATAGAGTTGTCTACCGTAAGTTACAGTAAAAAGAGTATAACAAAGTCAGTGAGAAAAAAATGGGAACGCTTCTTTGACTTGCCATATCTTAGCTGTTTGCTCACCAATTTTAATTCTTTCTTCACCATTGGATAGGTAAATCTTTTATAAAAACAGTGAACAAAGAATGATGGAAAACAAATTTGTGTATCTGAAGTAATTGTAAAAACAGTAATTGAAAGTCAGTACAGACGAAATGAGTTTTTCTGTTCAAACAATCATATCACGACCGTTTGTCAACCAATTTCAATTTTCCTTACACCAATGCAATCCTTAGAGCTTCTAGACTTGTAATATATGCAATAAATAGTAGATTTTCAAAAATTACTATACTTTTTGAGTTTTTAGGAGATAGGATTTTTACAATGCACGTAGCATACGGTTGATTGAAATTCTTTGCGACTTGTTAGTTTTACGGTTCGAAAATTACCTGTTTACTCAATAGTTCTACATATTATACATGGATATTATTATATCAAAATGCTTGCATGGACGTGGAGAAGCACATTATTGTATGTAAGTTACTAAATAATAGAGTGTGTTAGGACGATTCAGTAAATACGAAGAAGCTCAGAATTTTAAAATATTCGTCATATAACTTTAAATTTGAAGCGATGACCTATACATTTTAATACACCAGTCGATTGTAATTGATGGCGGCTACAATTTCTGAGAAAACACATTTTTATATTTTCTCAAAAAATAGCCAAAAGTACGTAGAAGTACAGAAATTTCATTTAGTTGGCAAAAAACGTCGAATTAAAAGCGATGGCCTATACCTTTTTATATACCAATCGATTATAATTGATTTTGGTTACAATTTCTGGAAGAACGATTTTTATATTTTCTCAAAAAATAGACAAAAGTACGTAGAACTACAGTAATTTCATTTAGTTGACAAATAGCTTCAAGTATTCAAAGCTATCACCTATTCCATTTATACACCAATCGATTGTAATTGATTTTGGCTACAATTTCTTAAAGAACAAATTTTTATATATTCTCAAAAAATAGCCAAAAATACGTACAAGTACAGAAATTTCATTTAGTGGGCAAATAATGACGAATTCTAAGGGTCGATTTATACTTTTTTATACACCAATCGATTGTAATTAATGGTGGCTACAATTTCTGAAAGAACACATTTTTATTTTTTCTCAAAAAATAGACAAAATACGTAGAAGTACGGAAATTTGATGTAGTTGGCAAATAAGGTCAAATTCAAAGTGATGGCCTACACTTTTATATATATATACCAATCGATTGTAATTGATTTCGGCTACAATTGTTGCAAGATAAACTTTTCATATTTTCCCAAAAAACGACAAAAATACGTAGAAGTACAGAAATTTCGTCTGATTGGCACATAACTACAAATTTCCGTACTTCTACGCATTTTTGGCTAATTTTTGAGAAAATATAAACAATTGTTCTATCAGAAATTGTAGCCGCTATCAATTACAATAGATTGGTGTATAAATAGTGTAAGTCATCCCTTTTAATTTGCAGTTATTTGTCAATCAAACGAAATTTCTGTACTTCTACGTATTTTTGTCGTTTTTTAAGAAAATATAAAAAGTTTATCTTGCAACAATTGTAGCCGAAATCAATTACAATCGATTGATATATATATATATATATATATATATATATATATATATATATATATATATATATATATATATATATATATATATATATATATATATATATATATATATATAAAAGTGTAGTCATCACTTTGAATTTGACCTTACTTGCCAACTAAATCAAATTTCCGTACTTCTACGTATTTTGTCTATTTTTTGAGAAAATATAAAAATGTGTTCTTTCAGAAATTGTAGCCACCATTAATTACAATCGATTGGTGAATAAAAAAGTATAAATCATCCCTTAAAATTCGACGTTATTTACCCACTAAATGAAATTTCTGTGCTTATACGTAGTTTTGGCTATTTTTTTAGAAAATATGAAAATATGTTCTTTCAGAAATTGTAGCCAAAATCAATTACAATCGATTGGTGTATAAATGGAATAGGTGATAGCTTTGAATACTTGAAGCTATTTGTCAACTAAATGAAATTACTGTAGTTCTACGTACTTTTGTCTATTTTTTGAGAAAATATAAAAATTGTTCTTCCAGAAATTGTAACCAAAATCAATTATAATCGATTGGTATATAAAAAGGTATAGGCCATCGCTTTCAATTCGACGTTTTTTGCCAACTAAATGAAATTTCTGTACTTCTACGTACTTTTGGCTATTTTTTGAGAAAATATAAAAATGTGTTTTCTCAGAAATTGTAGCCGCCATCAATTACAATCGACTGGTGTATTAAAATGTATAGGTCATCGCTTCAAATTTAAAGTTATATGACGAATATTTTAAAATTCTGAACTTCTTCGTATTTACTGAATTGTCCTAACACACTCTATTATTTAGTAACTTACATACAATAATGTGCTTCTCCACGTTCGTGCAATCATTTTGATATAATAATATCCATGTATAATATGTAGAACTATTGAGTAAACAGGTAATTTTCAAACAGTAAATCTAACAAGTCGCAAAGAATTTCAATCAACCGTATGCTACGTATATTGTAAAAATCCTATCTCCTAAAAACTCGAAAAAGTATAGTAATTTTTGAAAATCTACTATTTATTGCATATATTACAAGTCTAGAAGCTCTAAGGATTGCATTGGCGCAAGGAAAATTGAAATTGGTTGACAAACGGTCGTGATACGATTGTTTGAACAGAAAAAGTCATTTCGTCTGTACTGACTCTCAATTACTGTTTTTACAATTACTTCAGATATACAAATTTGATTTCCATCATTCTTTGTTCACTGTTTTTATAAAAGATTAACCTATCTAATGGTGAAGAAAGAATTAAAATTGGTGAGCAAACAGCTAAGATATGGCAAGTCAAAGAAGCGTTCCCATTTTTTTCTCACTGACTTTGTTATACTCTTTTTACTGTAACTTACGGTAGACAACTCTATTCTTCTATTTTTTTTAATTCGACGTGTTCACAAAAGACATACCTTTATATTGGTGAAGACAGATTTAAAATCGATTATGTAACAGCTGAGATATGACCGGTCAAAGTAAGCGTTCCCATTTTTTTTACCCCCTTGGTATTCCGAGTGTTAATAATTTCCTTGTTGAACCAAACTGGATTTTTGGATGCATGATTTCGTCGTTTTTTCGTGAGTGGAACTTCCTCCTGTATTATTTGCCATAAAATATTATAAAAGATCTCCACTCCACATTCAACGTTCACTTGATTCTTTAAAAGGGACTGCCAATTAGCACTGCTTAATTTATATTTAATATTTTCATAATTTGCTTTTCTATAATCGAAAACGTCCTCCTTCTTGTGCACAAAATTTTTATTTGTTCTTTGGCATTAGTATTAGGGATAATAATTCAGATCAAAGATACTCTTGGGAAGTCATTTTTAGAAAAAGTCTATATCGAACTAGGCACGCATGCACTTCAGAGGTAGCGAGATATCAAGAGCCATTCGTTTTCGAGCTCTCCATCGAGACAGAGGTTGTTTTTTCTAGTCCGTAGTGCTGTGTGAGGCGATAAAGAATAGTGTTAACTCGCATTCAAGGTTATTTTGCCAGTTCGGTTCGGTCCTCAGTCTTTTGTTCGCGTGTGAGGATTAAACAATAGCCAGCTGTATAAGCTGGATCAGTTCGTCGTTGGACACCAGTTTAAAGCTAAGTGGGTTTTGTCTTTTGTAACACATTTATTGCTTTCTTCCGTCTGCGCGGGCGCTGACCCCGTGCGTTGACGTTTTCTATGGTTCCCTCTCCGGACGGTCAAATGGAAGTTGAATCGGGTTCAACTTCTAAGGCTCCCCCCCGGCCCAAATGCTATACAGAACTCTCAACTGGTCCATTTGTGGTCTTCTTTCGGCCCAAGACTAAATCACTTCTTCAGAATTCTAGAGACCTGACGGAACGGTTCTCGGCTGTGACCGAAATTTCAAAGGTCCGCTCGGACAAGATAAGGGTGTTGCTAGCCAACTCAAAGCAGGCAAACGATATTGCTTGCTGTGAGCACTTTACGCGGGATTATAACGTGTATATTCCAGCTGTAAAAGCACAATCCGAAGGCGTCGTAACCGATGAGAGTTTGACGTGCGAGGATCTGCTGAAGTACGGGGTTGGCCGTTTCAGAGACCGCTTACTTCAGCCAGTGAAAATACTTGAGTGCAAACGTTTGCACTCAGTAGTAGTTACGGGGGATGGTTTAAAAACGTACCCCCAATCAAACTCTTATCGGGTGACCTTCACTGGTACCGCTTTGCCATATTTCGTCCTCTTTCACAAGGTTCGTCTGCCTGTGCGTCTGTTTGTGCCGCGGGTCATGAATTGCACAAAGTGTAAACAACTGGGTCACACAGCCACCCATTGTAGCAATTA
Organism: Topomyia yanbarensis; assembly: GCF_030247195.1. Classification (NCBI taxonomy): domain Eukaryota; kingdom Metazoa; phylum Arthropoda; class Insecta; order Diptera; family Culicidae; genus Topomyia; species Topomyia yanbarensis. Next base: position 229,694,039 of record NC_080671.1, read on the forward strand.
GGCCCGCTGTGGAAAATGCGGGGAGAATTTTCTAGATGATACGTGCAGTAAGCAAGCCGAAAAGTGTCCTTACTGTGCGGAAGGCCTGCATGATATCTCGGCATGTCCCGCGTACAAACTACGCGGGGATAAACTGAAATGTTCGCTTGCGGGACGATCCAAACATTCTTTCGCAGAAATGTTAAAGAATGCTACGCCACCATCCTCAGCAAACATCTATACTCACTTGCCTCCTGACGAGGGCGAGGCTGGTAACCCACAAGAGGGAACATCTACTAGGGTGCCTAGAATTTATAGGAAGAGGAGGAACATTTCCTCTCGTAAAGTTCCTTGTAAAGGCCAGAAGGTGTCCCTTGACGGGGCTCCGAAAGTGACATCTATTGGAAGTGTTGCAACCAAACCGAATCAATTAGCTCCTGGTCTCGGAGGATTAAGCTTAGAGAAGGAGTTCCCAGCACTTCCAGGAACATCAAAAATCCCAAGTGTTCCTTTGTTTCAGTTCGAGAGTAATCACAGCACTGGAATTATAAAACTCTCGGACATAGTGGACTGGATAATAAAAACTTTCAATATTACTGATCCTATTAAAAGTCTTATGATAGCTTTTCTCCCTACAGTGAGAACATTTTTGAAGCAGTTGACTGCTAAATGGCCCCTCCTCTCAGCGATTGTATCCTTCGATGGCTTACTCATCGAACGAGGTCACGGATTTGATCACTGTTCTACAGTGGAATTGCAGAAGTATCATCCCGAAAATCGATTCCTTCAAAATTTTAATAAATAATTTGAGTTGCGATGCATTTGCATTATGTGAAACTTGGTTAACTACCGACATAGATCTCAACTTCCACGACTTTAATATTATTCGCCTGGATCGAGACACTCCCTATGAAGGAGTGCTTTTGGGGATCAAAAAGTGCTATTCCTTCTACAGAATTAACCTTCCCTCGATAACAGGTATTGAAGTTGTCGCTTGTCAAGTAACAACCAAAGGCAAAAGCCTTTGCATAGCTTCCATATATATATTCCCCCCAACACCGCGGTTTGGCACCGACGCCTACAAGACATCTTAGAATCCCTGCCAGTACCGCGACTAGTTTTAGGAGACTTTAACTCTCACGGTACAGCATGGGGTTCCCTCTATGATGATAACCGGTCTTTCTTAATTCAGGATCTTTGCGATAACTTCAATTTGACAATTTTAAACACGAGTGAAATGACACGGATTCCTGCTCCTCCAGCGCGTCCAAGCGCCTTAGATTTGTCCCTGTGCTCAACATCGCTGCGGTTAAATTGCACGTGGAAGGTAATTCCTGATCCCCACGGTAGCGAACATTTGCATATCGTGATTTCAATTGCTAACGGTTCAAGACCATCGGAAACAATCAATGTCTCGTATGGCCTCACACGGAACATTGATTGGAAGAGCTACGCGACCGCGATATCCGTTAAAATCGAATCCACTCATGAACTTCCTCCGGAGGAAGAGTACAGCTTTTTGGCTGGCTTGATTCTCGACAGCGCGAATCAAGCTCAGACTAAGCCAGTACCCGGCGCGATCATACAAAAACGCTCTCCTAATCCGTGGTGGGACAAAGAGTGCTCAGACGTGTACGCGGAGAAGGCCGCCGCGTATAAGACCTTCCGGGACGACGGGTTACCCGCTAGCTATCGACAATATGCGACGTTAGAAACGCGAATGAAGAGTTTGATGAAAGCCAAGAAACGTAGTTACTGGCGCCGGTTCGTTGACGGACTAACGAGAGAAACATCGATGAGCACTCTTTGGGGCACGGCCCGGCGTTTGCGAAACCGAAACAGTACTAACGAGAGTGCAGAATATTCAAACCGTTGGATATTCGATTTCGCCAAGAAGGTTTGTCCGGATTCCGCCCCGGCACAGAAGATTTACCGCGCCGCGCCTCCTTACGATAGCGCGAACGAAACACCTTTTTCGATAGTGGAGTTCTCACTTGCTCTCTTGTCGTGTAACAATAAAGCTCCAGGGCAAGACAGAATCAAATTCAACTTGTTGAAGAATCTGCCTAACTCTGCCAAGAGACGCTTGTTGAACTTATTTAATAAGTTTCTCGAGGCTAACATTGTCCCACACGATTGGAGACAAGTGAAGATCATCGCCATCCAAAAACCAGGAAAACCAGCCTCCGACCACAATTCGTACCGTCCGATCGCAATGCTATCCTGTATCCGGAAGTTGTTCGAGAAAATGATCCTATCCCGCCTCGACAATTGGGTCGAAGCAAATGGCTTACTATCAGATACACAATTTAGCTTTCGCAAAGGCAAAGGGACGAACGATTGTCTTGCGTTGCTCTCAACTGAAATTCAAATGGCCTATGCTAACAAAGAGCAGATGGCATCAGTGTTCCTAGATATTAAGAGGGCTTTTGATTCAGTTTCGATCAACATTCTTTCAGAGAAGCTGCACCAGCATGGTCTTTCAGCGACTTTAAACAACGTTTTACTAAACTTGTTGTCGGAAAAGCACACGCATTTTTCGCATGGTGACTTATCGACATCACGATTTACTACATGGGCCTTCCCCAGGGCTCATGTCTAAGCCCCCTGTTATACAATTTCTACGTCAACGACATTGATGAATGTCTTGACAATTCCTGCACGTTAAGGCAACTTGCAGACGATGGCGTGGTGTCTGTTACGGGACCCAAAGCAGTCGATCTACAAGGACCATTACAGAATACCTTGGACAATTTGTCTGCTTGGGCTATTAAGCTGGGTATCGAATTCTCCACGGAGAAAACTGAGCTAGTTGTATTTTCAAGGAAGCGTGAACCAGCACAACTACAGCTTCTATTAATGGGTCAAACTATCGCTCAGGTCTTCACAGTAAAATATCTAGGGGTCTGGTTCGACTCGAAAGGTACTTGGGGATGCCATATTCGGTATCTGAAACAGAAATGCCAGCAAAGGATCAACTTTCTTCGTACAATAACCGGAACATGGTGGGGTGCCCACCCAGGAGACCTAATTAGGTTGTATCAAACAACGATACTGTCGGTAATGGAATACGGATGCTTCTGCTTTCGCTCCGCCGCGAACATACATTTCATCAAACTCGAAAGAATTCAGTATCATTGTTCGCGTATCGCCTTAGGGTGCATGCAGTCGACCCATACGATGAGTCTCGAAGTGCTGTCGGGCGTTCTCCCGTTGAAAAATCGATTTTGGGAACTCTCACATCGATTGCTCATTCGATGCGATATCTTGAACCCGGTCGTGATTGAAAATTTCGAAAGGCTTGTTGAGCTCAATTCTCAGACCCGTTTCATGTCCCTGTACTTTGACTACATGGCGCAGAATATTAACACTTCTTCTTACAATCCCAACCGTGTGCATTTCATAAATACTTCTGAATCTACTGTTTTCTTCAAAACATCCATGAAAGACGAGATTAGTGGAATTCCGGACCACATACGCCCACAAGTGGTTCCAAACATTTTTAAATTTCTTATAAAAGAAATGTATAGAATTCGCTCAAACTTTCAAGATTTTTTCCGAGACCCGGAGAAATATGACCAAAAACATGTAATCTATTATTAACGCCAAAACGGCTTATTTTAGGTCAATAGTATCTTCGGAGAATTTAATGAAGGAAATATGCCCTTTCTTTTGGTATTGTGCTATTGCTGATTAATCCCCCTGTGAGTGAGATATTTTCACAAATTTTCTTGGAAGTGATTATATCGAAATGATGTCTTCAGCAAATTTGTAGCTCTTACTTTTGCGAATAACTTTACTGAAGACTTCAAATATCTATTTTGAATACTTTAAAAGTTATGGTTTGTTGTTTGTGGATTAGTCTTTGTCGCCTATTTATTGTTCAATATAGAAATAATCCATTGAAATAAGCCAAACATTATTACGACAAATCGAATTTTGTATTTCATTTTTCTGTCTACAACCGCTAGAAATAATCACCGAACACTTCCAAGTTGCCTGGAAGGAACTTGATAACTTATCAGTGCAAAAATGTTCATTTCTGCGAACCTTCTGACTGCAATTTTTCTAACTAATGACCATCGGATCGATCTGAAACATATCGGAAAATGAAAAGCGAAATAAATAACTCCAAGCAACGGCGTAGCCCAGAGAAGGTTTTGAGGTTTAACACCATACAACGCCCCCCCCCCCTCCCCACGACACCCAACAAAAAAAATTGGATTGAAGTTTAAAATTAATTGATGCTGACTGATTTAATTCAAAATTACAATAACAATTATCTAATCCGTACATTGATAACCTGTTGTTGTAAACATCATGAGGACTTTTGATAAATTGTCGGAATGGGGTCCTGAAATGTAACTGATCTATTGGTCTTGATTTCACAGTTGTCTAATAGCATCAATATCAAATTCCTGTCTGAAAACATTCCAATAGAAAATTCCAGAGTTCTGTAATCAATCATAATCCTCAGATTTCTTTTCAAATTGAGATCGATTTTGTAGAGATGTACTGTAATAAGGGTCTTTATTTAATAGAAAGCGAAGTTAAAATTGATTTAATGTCTATGAAACATAGAACTGCTCACCAAAACATTGCATAACTTTCAACATTTGCTTAAAATGTTCTTGCCTTTCTCATTCACTCTAAAATTCGTCAATCTAATCCCGACCCGGAGGGCCGAGTGTCATATGCCAATCGACTCAGTTCGTCGAGATCGGAAAATGTCTGTGTGTATGTATATGTCTGTATGCGTGTATGTGTATATGTGGAAAAAAAATTTGACCTCTGTTTCTCAGAGATGGCTAGACCGATCTGCACAAAGTTAGTCTCAAATGAAAGGTACAACCTTCCCATCGGCTGCTATTGAATTTTCTATTGATTGGACTTCCGGTTACGGAGTTACGAGTTGAAGAGTGCAATCACACAGCAAATTCCCATATAAACTGAAATGAAAATTTTTCAAAATCAAATTTGTATTTTGGATGCCAAATGACTTTAAAATGCATGAAACATTGAAATGCATGACAGAATTTGACTTTTTTGGACTTTGGTACATTTTTGCCTTTCTCATATAGAAAGGTTATGCAATCACTCTAAAAATCGTCAATCATACCGGCCCGGAGATAATATGCAGTGAGGGGTTGCTACTTTAAAATTACAACTAGTTTAAAATTTCTTAACAAGTTGAAAATTTTCGGCAGGACCCGGATCTCCCGGATCTTTCTCCATAATCCGCCGCTGGTTTCAAGCGATGTTTCAGTATCACATAGTATCTCAAGATCGTGGCTGTCGATCCGTTGTATGTATGTGCAAATCGTACTGAACATGTAATATTCATTTCCACCATTGTATTGAACATAACCAGCCAAGGAATCGTAGTCTGGACAAATGAGAAAAGCACAATTGCACCACTAGGTGGATTAAAACAGGTTTTTATTTTGGGAATGCGTCGAGTTGAGACGAAAACGTAATATGATTTATAACGAGTATAACACTTTCCGAATGTAGAGAGAAATTTATGAAAAATGACGATTTCCATTCGACTCTAGCAGGTCCTGATCGATTTTGATGGGCATTTGATTTTTGTTGTATGACCAATTATATGTATAGGTCAAATGTTCAAAAACAGTAATTTAAGGTCAAGATAGCATCATTTTGAAACCGCCAATTTCGGAGGTTTAGTATCTTTAATGAGTTTTACAAACGTTAAACAGCGCATCATTTGATAAAATAATTTTGACGGTATATCGTCCAAGAAGTATTTATGGTGAATTTTCTCGGATTAATATTCATGACAAGTCTCAACAAATTCGCTAAAGACACGAACTCTGTTACTATTTTCTGAAAAATTAATTCTGCATAACTATATAACTTCAAAAATTACGGTTTAGGAATTATGCCGTTTGGACAGTAAGATCGATTTTCACCAAACCCCCACCAAACCGAATTTCTGGCTACGCCGCTGACTTCCAGTAAGTAAAAACAAAGTCGTTCTACACTCGTTCACCAGAAACGTCTTCGAATGCTGAATATCTATTATAATACATTAAAACCCCGATTTTATCAGCCAAATATGAACATCTGTTTGATGGGCTCTAGCAGATGAACAAGACAGAATTCGAGTAAATCCTTTCTTGAGCACGTTTTCCTTATCATGGAGATGGAAATATGTAAAGTAAAAAGTTCATCATAATCAGAAATAGTTATCAGACTACATCAAGAGACGGGAAGAATATTTTAACAGCTTCAGTTTATTATAAAGAAAAAAATTGCCCGATTTAGTCAATGTACCCATTTTGTCAGCCTAAAATACACCATGAGACTGATAAAAATGGGTCTTTATTGCATGTATTATTCACTGTGTTTCACATTAATAGGTATATTTCACTTTTGGGGATTTTTTTATTGCATCGAACTACAACAATTTTTAGGTAGTTTTCAAGGGGTTCTTCCAAAATTTGGCGAACCTATTCCAATTCGTATACCAATTAATCGGTATACTTAAGGGTTTATATGTTGCAGATAGAGAGAATACTGAAATTTTCAGCTTTTTCCTACACAACATTACGAAAGCAATTTTTCCTAATAAGTTTGTGAAAATTATAAACTATTTGAAATTTTTAAAAAGATTTATTTTTTATTTAACCGTGATTTTTTAATAAAAAGTGACCATCGCTTTTTCATGGCTTACGGTGAGCACGATCTCTCGAATTGCTGAACTGAAAATTATGGAATAGAAATTAATTTTTAGTATTCTTTACAGATTTAACTCGCCGCGCAGATAGCTCTGAATTAGACCCACTGGTGCCCAAAGACGATTTCGCTAGATTTTCAGAGCACTGTGCATTAACGCAAGTGACGGAAGGTTATCGAAAAGTTTTGTGAAAATGAAAATGCCAGTAATGATGATGATTTTCCCAAACGGTTCGTTTTCGAGAGGTTTTTATTTGTTCTTTGGCATTAGGATTAGCGATAATAATTCAAATCAAGGATACTACTGGGAAGTCACCTTTAGAAAAAGTCGATGTCGAAGTAAAATTTGGAACTATGCACGCATGCACTTCAGAGATAGCGTGATATCAGGAGCTGCGATTTCATTAAATTTTCTTAGTTCTCAGTCGCGTTGGAAATTTGAGTAAAGTATAAACTTCAAATCGATTCAAAAAAAAATTCGTTTTTTTTGTCTCAGTACAATATATAAATTCAGTTTTCCCACCACAATTTAGATATTTTATTTTATGGGCCATTTTTTTCGCTTTCCCATTGATTTGGTTTGAGATTTCTAGCACTGATGTTGTCCTATGCTGATTTGAGCGATTCTCTGAGTCCTGCCACTATCCCATGTAATATGTGTTATCAAAAACATCGCGAAGCATCACGTTCTAAATGTTCTCAAACGATATAATATCCGAAGAGAGTGATAAGAGTTATAAGAAATGTCTCATCACACTGTTAGGTGGATTAAAAGCGTTTTTATAATAAATTCCGAGAAGTCGACTGTTCTAAGATGTTTTATACTGACGGATCAAACCTTGAAGGGTCCACTGGCTTCGGTATTTTCAATCAAAAGTTCACCGCCTCCTACAAACTCAGTGACCCTGCTTCAGTTTACGCCGCAGAACTAGCTGCCATTCAGTATACCCTTGGAGTCATTGGAACATTACCCGCAGGCCATTACTTCATCGTTTCGGATAGCCTCATTTCCATTGACGCTATTCGCTCGATGAAACATGGAAAGCACTCCTCGTATTTTTTGGGGAAAATACGGGAGCTACTGAGTGCTTTATCTGACAACTCTTTCCAGATTACCTTTGTATGGGTCCCATCTCATTGCTCCATTCCGGGCAATGAGAAGGCAGACTCCTTAGCTAAGGTGGGTGCTTTAGAAGGAGACGTTTACGAAAGACCAATTTGTTTCAGCGAATTTTTCAGTATTACTCATCAGAGAACCCTCGAAAGTTGGCAAACTTCGTGGAGCAGTGGGGAGCTGGGAAGGTAGCTACATTCGATAATCCCTAAGGTATCGACGAAACCTTGGTTCAAGGGGATGGATGTGGGTCGTGACTTCATTCGTGTGATGTCCCGACTCATGGCAAACCATTACACGCTGGATGCACATCTCCGGCGTATTGGGCTCGTGGATAGTGGTATCTGCGCTTGTGGCGACGGCTATCACGACATCGAGCACATTGTCTGGGCGTGCACCGAGTACAGTTCCGCCAAGTCTCGGCTAATGGATACCCTGCGGGCCCGAGGAAGACCAACCAACGTCCCGGTTCGAGATGTGCTGGCAAGCCGCGATGTCCTCTATATGTCCCTTTGTGAAAACCATCAATATACAAGTCTAACTGCCCCTTCTTATTTTCCTTATCATTCTCAGAACCCTCTTCCACCTGTATCAAAGCATCCGTATCGAATGAGCCAACAAACACGAGACCTACGGCACGAACATAACACGCTTAACTCGAAATGTAGCAGATCCACACATGAGCAGTACTACGAAATCGTCTGGAAAAACCCCTGCCATCTTGAGGAGGACCACCCGGCGTCCCAGTACATGATTCCCCTGATGAAGGCCACCCGAGTTTGTAATCCATCCGTTGATCTCACGATACCTGAAACTGAAATAATTTTCTCTCCCTGCCATCTTTGTCTACCCTCCGTCCCCTGACTCTTATAGCCAGAAGTAACACCCCTACCCCCCCCCCCCCCCTATATCATCACGAAGCATTTAGCTCTTCTTGTCTCTTCTAGTTTTAACTATTATTATATAATCTCGTTGAAAATGCCCAACTCTACTACCCACAAAAATAACTATAATTACGAATCTTTAAAAAATTCAATCATGCTCTCTAGTTATTCCTACTTTTAAGATAGTCGTAAAAATTGTCCCCCTTAGTTAAACATTATTTGCTCCAATAATCTCACTGATAAAAATGTCAAACCATATTGCCACAAAAACTAAATGACCCCCCTAATCTTACGAACATAATATTATCCCCTTGTGTAGATATATAAGATAGCTATAAAATCGCGTTAGTTTCATTTTAAAAAAAATCAATGTGTAATCCCCTAGTTTTAAGCAATTTAAAATGTAAAACAAAACAAAATTGGCACCTTTAAGCTAACGCAACGTGTCTTATCAAATAAACGATTTGAATAAAAAAAACCGATTAATCCACCTAGCAGTGAGATGAGACATTTCTTACACATTTCACTATTGGATTAGTTTGCAGAACTCACGAGAAGTATGCACCCAACTAGAGGTGGGATGAAAACAGTTCTAGTTTTCTAGTAGGGTTGGGAGTACCGGTTTTACCGTTACCGAAAACCGGTAAAACCGTCCAAATATTAAATACCGAAATACCGGTTTTGCAAGAATGAAAAACCGGTATTTTCGATATTTTTTTAGCGAAAACTATTTAAATAATTTTTCATTGTTATTTTATAATAGAGTTTTCGAAATACTTTAAAAATATTTTCACCTACTAATGATAGAAGTAAGATCGCCTGTTTTGGGACACTTCAATGTTTTTGTATAAGCAGTGGAATGCAGCTCGATTGATCTTCAGCACATGGCTGTATTAAATTAGTGAATCAGTTTCCTTCCTTCGATCATTCTTGCTAATAGTAATAATATTATTACGCGCGCGAATGTTAATTGCATAACAATCTGCATCATATTCAATCGTTTGTAGAGAGAGAAATCAACTCATATTTGTCGTTTCATTGGTTATAATAATACGATGAATATTATTTATATTTCGAAATCTTCAATTACATAGCTATTAGCATATTCAGCAGTCACATATCGCTTGAATCAACTAAACAACACTCACGACAATCAGTTGTCCGGAGTTGAAGTTGCATTTTTAACAATCTAAGAATCTGTTATAAATTCTCGGTGGCTAGCTGCCCAGAGCAATGAATACATGATAACACTTCTCCAAGTTGCATTGACTTGTGCAATTATTTACCTCACCCCACTGACAAAATTCCTGCCCGTGGCAAACGTGGAGATGCAGAGGTACACGGTCTCCATAACAAAATTTGTTACGCTAACATTTCGTTCCTTACCAGATGGCTGTAAGGACGCGGCAGACATCGCCATTGGCATTATACCGTACAGAACTCTCGATTGATGATGGATAGCTACTCCCAGGTTCCATTCGCAAATTTGTTGTGAAATTATGAGTTGTACGGTCATCCTGCTCATGCTTAATTGGAAAAGGAAGCACATAAACGCTGGTTTGCAAGACAAGGTGGAATTGAAACTTAAGCGGTTTCATATACGAAGTAGGACTGTTAAAATGGGTATTTTGAATACTGGTGACAAAATAGACAGATTAACCTGACCTATTACAAATCTAAAACGTTTTTGATGCGCTGGAGCTCAAACATATTTTGAACATTGTTTTCAGTATATGTTAAGGCATTTGTATAAGGAGAAAACAGCAATTTTAGGTCTGGTTTCGATGTAATGATTTGTCGAATCTCTTTTGTCTCTTTTTGTCTACTGAATTTAGCTAACCTGCTGTGCTTTTTGGTACAATAAGCGAGTTAGACAACATGACGACATGCACACTTTTCATGCTGCGATCATCAGTGGTTCTTAAGTAACGTCTGTTCAGCGATTACTTTGTTACTAAAGTATGAATTGGCATCAAAGCAAGTTAAATACGACTGCTTTTTAAATTCAATTTAATTTCGATTTTTCTTTGTGATTACCGGTTTTTAGCGGTTTTACCGGTTTTTAGCGATTTTACCGGTTTTTTTTCATTTTCAATACCGAAAATACCGGTTTCTCAAAATGCCTCGGTTTTCCCAACCCTAGTTTCTAGTCTTGCACGAATAAAATCTCGAATAAATTATAGAAATCAACAAAACGACCGAAATAAAAAAGTAAAGCAAAAAATGAAATACTAGGTTTTTAAATTTATAAAATGAGTACAAAAATTAATGTAAATCAAAATTATAAAATACCCGAATGAAATTAGATTAGGTTATCAAATAAAAATAAGGATTATATTTAGAAATAGTTATAAGAATAATAGAATAAATTGACTCATACTAACAAATTGAATGAAAAAAAAAACATATGACTGAACAAATGAATCAAATGAATCATTCAAATGATTCAAATGAATCAAATGATTCAAATGAATCAAATGAATCAAATGAATCAAATGAATCAAATGAATCAAATGAATCAAATGAATCAGATGAATCAAATGAATCAAATGAAGCAAATGAATCAAATGAATCAAATGAATCAAATGAATCAAATGAATCAAATGAATCAAATGAATCAAACGAATCAAATGAATCAAATGAATCGAATGAATCAAATGAATCAAATGAATCAAATGAATCAAATGAATCAAATGAATCAAATGAATCAAATGAGTCAAATGAATCAAATGAATCAAATGAATCAAATGAATCAAATGAATCAAATGAATCAAATGAATCAAATGAATCAAATGAATCAAATGAATCAAATGAATCAAATGAATCAAATGAATCAAATGAATCAAATGAATCAAATGAATCAAATGAATCAAATGAATCAAATAAATCAAATGAATCAAATAAATCAAATGAATCAAATGAATCAAATGAATCAAATGAATCAAATGAATCAAATGAATCAAATGAATCAAATGAATCAAATGAATCAAATGAACCAAATGAATCACATGTATCAAATGAATCAAATTAATCAAATGAATTAAATGAATCAAATTGATTTAATTCATCCAGTGAATACAATAAATCAAATTAATGTAATGGATAAAATGATTAAAAAGAATGGATGAACAAAATGAATAAAGTAAAAAATAAATGAAATGGCATAAATAAAACAAACGAATCAAATAAGCAAAATGAGCTGAAGTGAAAAAATGAATAAAAAGAAGAAAATGAGCAGAAGAAAATGCATTGATAAAAGGAAATATTAAACAATGGTAAAAGGTTATAAATTAATAAAAAGAAATAAATTGATCAAATAAATTATTTGGATGAAATGATTAAAACTGAAAAAGTAGTCAGATTATTAAAATGAAGAAACTGAACAAAATGAATAAACTGGAAAAAATGAATAAAATGTATACAATGAAAACAAAGAATAAAATAAGTTAAATGAATGATATGAGTAAAATGCACAAAATGAATAAACTGATCAGAGTGAATCCAAAGAATGAAACAAAAACGCTTTTAATCCACCTAACAGTGTGATGAGACATTTCTTATAACTCTTATCACTCTATTCAGATATTGTATCGTTTGAGAACATTTAGATCTTGATGCTTCGCGATGTTTTTGATAACACATACTACATGGGATAGTGGCAGGACTCAGAGAATCGCTCAAATCAGCATAGGACAACATCAGTCCTAGAAATCTCAAACCAAATCAATGGGAAAGCGAAAAATGGCCCATAAAATAGACATACCAACGAATTATTGTTAATGCTCTGTTAATAAAATATCTAAATTGTGGTGGGAAAACTGAATTTTCCTAAAGAGGTTATATATTGTACTGAGCCAAAAAATTCGAATTTTTTTTTGAATCGATTTGAAGTTTATACTTTACTCAAATTTCCAACGCGACTGAGAACTAAGAAATCAACGCTTTTTCTTGAAAACTACTAGCAGTGACACCATTCAAAGAAAATCAACAGTGAATATTTCCAGTGTTTTATATTCTAGATTGCATGATTCATTGATCGAAACCCAAAACTTCATAAAGTATTTGAAATTATTAAATTAAAATTTGTTTTTGCTATTGAAATTGACAAAATTATAGTATCGCCCCTTTGGCGATTGTTTACATTTTCGGTCCCACCTATCAGCATTGAAGTATCGCCCTTACGTTTTTTACAATAACTACAGTTTTACACCACCGATTTCGTCCGGGTTTTTCAATAGCGATCATTGTTACTATTTACAGCTGGTATCAGCTTGATAATCCTAAAAAATACGAAAAAACAGTTTCGCCTCTAAACTGCTAGCAAAAAAAGTATCGCCCTGATTGTTTGCATGGAGCGTGGAGGGCGAAACTTTAAATAAACAAACAAAAATACAGTTTCGCCCGTTGTATTTTTTGCTGTAGTTTAAGAAAGCAAAATCGTAGAATCCAAATTTTTAGGTTAATTTGTTGCGCTTCAAAGCCCTCATTCGCATGTATGAAAAAAAACCTTATGTTTATATTTGTAAGTATCGCCCTTTTCACAAAAAAGCGTTGAAATGGAATCGCAGATCCTGATATCACGCTATCTCTGAAGTGCACGCGTGCTTAGTTCCAAATTTTACTTCGACATCGACTTTTTCTAAAGGTGACTTCCCAGTAGTATCCTTGATTTGAATTATTATCGCTAATCCTAATGCCAAAGAACAAATAAAAACCTCTCGAAAACGAACCATTTGGAAAAATCATCATCATTACTGGAATTTTCATTTTCACGAAACTTTTCGATAACCTTTCGTCACTTGCGTTAATGCACTGGGTGCACAGTGCTCTGAAAACCTAGCGAAATCGTCTTAGGGCACCAGCGGGTCTAATTCAGAGCTATCTGCGCGGCGAGTTAAATCTGTAAAGAATACTACAAATTAATTTCTCTTCCATCATTTTCAGTTCAGCAATTCGAGAGATCGTGCTCACCGCAAGCCATGAAAAATAGACTACGTTGTGAAGCGATGGTCACTATTTATTAAAAAATCACGGTTAAATAAAAAATAAAACTATTAAAAAATTTCAAATAGTTTTTAATTTTCACAAACTTATTAGGAAAAATTGTTTAATAAGCTTACGTAATATTGTGTAGGAAAAAAGCTGAAAGTTTCAGTATTTTCTCCATCTGCAACATATAAACCCTTAAGTATACCAATTAATTGGTATACGAATTGGAATAAGTTCGCCAAATTTTGGAAGAAGTCTATAAAATAACCCCTTGAAAGTTATCTAAAAATTGTTGTAGTTCGATGCAATAAAAAATCCCCAAAAATGAAATGTACCTATTAATGTGAAATAATACATACAATAAAGAATAATACATACAATAAAGACCCATTTTTATCTATCTCATGGTGTATTTTAGGCTGACAAAATGGGGACATTGACTAAATCGGGCAATTTTTTTTCTTTATAATAAACTGAAGCTGTTAAAATATTCTTCCCGTCCCTTGATGTAGTCTGATAACTATTTCTGATTATGATGAACTTTTTATTTTTACATATTTCCATCTTCATGATAAGGAAAACATGCGCAAGAAAGGATTTACTCCAATTCAGTCTTGTTCGTCTGCTAGAGCCCATCAAACATATGTTCATATTTGGCTGATAAAATTTCAATGTATTATAATAGATATTCAGCATTCGAGGAAGTTTCTTGTAAACGAGTGTAGAACGACTTTGTTTCTACTTGCTTGCCAGAAATTCGGTTTGGTGAAAATCGATCATACTGTCCAAACGGCATAATTCCGAAACCGCAGTTTTTGAAGTTTTAAAATTAATCAGAATTAATTTTTCAGAAAATATTAACAGAGTTCGTGTTGTCTTTAGCGAATTTGTTGAGCCTTTATTATAATCATGAATATTAACCTGAGAAAATTCACCATAAATACTTCTTGGACGATATACCGTCAAAATTATTTTATCAAATGATGCGCTGTTTAACGTTTGTAAAACTTGAAGATACTAAACCCCCAAAATTGGCGGTTTTAAAATGATGCTATCTTAACCTTAAATTACTGTTTTTGAACATTTGACCTATACATATAATTGGTCATACAACAAAAATCAAATGCTCATCAAAATCGATCAGAACCTGCTAGAGTCGAATGGAAATCGTCATTTTTCATAAATTTCTCTCTACATTCGGAAAGTGTTATCCTCGTTATTAATCATATTACGTTTTCGTCTCAACTCGACGCATTCCAAAAAAACCTGTTTTAGGTGGGTGCAATTGTGCTTTTCTCATTTGTCCAGACTACGATTCCATGGCTGGTTATGTTCAATACAATGGTGGAAATGAATATTACATGTTCAGTACGATTTGCACATACATACAACGGATCGACAGCCACGATCTTGAGATACTATGTGATACTGAAACATCGCTTGAAACCAGCGGCGGATCATGGAGAAAGATCCGGAAGGTCCAGGCCCTGCCGAACATTTTCAACTTGTTAAGAAATTTTAAACTAGTTTTAATTTTAAAGTAGCAACCCCTCACTGCATACTCCCTCCGGGCCGGTATGATTGACGATTTTTAGAGTGATTGCATAACCTTTCTATTTTTTTTTTTTTTTTACTGTGTTGACGGTGTAATCAATTAGTTTTTATATCTGATCACAAATCGACATATTTTTATGTGTAATATCTGGTTGTGCAAAAATATTTTTAATTTATGTAGAGTGAGAAAGTGGGTCCACAACAATAAATAACAAGTGCTTTTAATCTGTGGTTCGGAAAAGGAGATATTTGTAAAATTTCAGACTCCATAATCGCTGCTAAGTGTCTGTTTTGTTATCATTTTTTGCCCGGGCCAAATGCCCGTGGATACGAACGCAGAAGAAAAAGAGCCCGGCAGCTCTAGCCAGCCGTGTGCTCAGTGCGCTACGCCTATTATAGATGGTCATGCAAGTGTTGAATGCTTCGGTCGATGTAAATTATCGATCCATGTACGTTGTCTACCCGGGGCGACGGAAGAAGAAATAGTGCTATTGCAGAAGATCCACAATGCCGTGTTCGTGTGCGATGCGTGTCTAGCGTTGAATGAGTTCGAGGATAGGCACAGTGAAAAACGACTAGATGAAATTGCCAAAAAATTAGATGATCTCGCGGGTGTTATGGAAATGGCAAAAAATTTTAAACAAACAGTGAAAAAGATAGTATGTGAAGAAATAGTGCGAATTAATAAACGGTCTACTGACGCTGGTGGAGATAAGGATGAGCTGCCTCGACGTATACTTACGCGATCATCTGCCAAGCGGAGGAAAGTGGATGAGTGTGAAATCCACAACGACGAATCGCCAAAAACAAGCTTTGCAGATGCGGTGAAAGGCCGAACCGACAACAAAACTTTAGAACAAATCAAGAAAAAGGATTCCATTCAAAAGCCCGACCCAGTAGTCATCATAAGACCAAAAGAAGGCATACAGGTTGACGATGCGCGTGCTGAGCTGCGAAGGAAAGTGGATGCTCGAAGTGTGAATGTAAAACGAGTGACTAACGGCAAGAATGGTGAGGTTGTAATTGCGCTGAAAGATGATGAAAGTGTTGAGCTGTTGAAGAAACACGTAGAGCAAAACATGGACGGCAAATACGATGTCAGTGTCAGGGAGAATTTACGACCTACTATCAAACTAGTCGGCATGAGTGATGTACTGGATGAAAATGAGCTGAGAGACACATTAGTGAGCCAAAACGACGTCTTTGAAAACCTGACGCACTTCAAGCTTCGAAAAGCATACCGCAATGAGAAATTTCAGTTCAACAACTGCAGCGCTATCATTGAACTCGATGCTAAAACGTTCACAGCGGTCATGCAGAAAGAAAAACTTAATTGCGGGTGGGACCGATGCAGAGTGCTTGATGGACTGCAGGTGACAAGATGCTTTAAATGTTGCGGATACAACCACAAGAGCAATGAATGCAAAGCAGAAACTTCAAAGTGCCCAATCTGCAGTGAAAACCACCCCGTGAAAGAATGCAAATCCAAGACGCTGAAGTGTGCAAACTGTGAAAATCTCAACATTAAGAGAAAGCTTACCATTGACACAAATCACGCTGCTTGGAGTGTCCTTTGCCCGGTTTACACTAAACACTTAGAAAAGCGGAAAAACATGATTGATTATTCAAAGTAGCAATCATTGTACAGTTCAAAAGATCGTACCATCAACAACGTTCATCTGCTTCCCACGGAACTTGCCCGTCATGGCGGCGGCCTTCTCCGGTCAGATCCACAATTGCAGCATGCCGATGGGTGCAATCAGCCAGATTCCATCAACGACGTTCTTTTGGTTTCTACGGAACTTGAATGTTATGGCAGCGACCTTTCCCGGTCAGGTAAAGCTAAGGAGGGTATATGTCCTCCCGAAGCTACTCAAGATACTGCGCACCTTAAACTAGATCCACAATTGCAGCATTCCGACGGGTATAATCAGCCAGATTCCATCAACGACGTTCTTTTGGTTTCTACGGAACTTGAATGTTATGACAGCGACCTTTGCCGGTCAGGTAAAGCTAAGGAGGGTATATGTCCTCCCGAAGCTACTCAAGATACTGCGCACCTTAAACAAGATCCACAATTGCAGCATTCCGACGGGTGCAATCAGCCAGATTCCATCAACGACGTTCTTTTGGTTTCTACGGAACTTGAATGTTATGGCAGCGACCTTTCCCGGTCAGGTAAAGCTAAGGAGGGTATATGTCCTCCCGAAGCTACTCAAGATACTGCGCACCTTAAACTAGATCCACAATTGCAGCATTCCGACGGGTACAATCAGCCAGATTCCATCAACGACGTTCTTTTGGTTTCTACGGAACTTGTATGTTATGGCAGCGACCTTTCCCGGTCAGGTAAAGCTAAGGAGGGTATATGTCCTCCCGAAGCTACTCAAGATACTGCGCACCTTAAACTAGATCCACAATTGCAGCATTCCGACGGGTATAATCAGCCAGATTCCATCAACGACGTTCTTTTGGTTTCTACGGAACTTGAATGTTATGACAGCGACCTTTGCCGCTCAGGTAAAGCTAAGGAGGGTATATGTCCTCCCGAAGCTACTCAAGATACTGCGCACCTTAAACTAGATCCACAATTGCAGCATTCCGACGGGTGCAATCAGCCAGATTCCATCAACGACGTTCTTTTGGTTTCTACGGAACTTGAATGTTATGACAGCGACCTTTGCCGGTCAGGTAAAGCTAAGGAGGGTATATGTCCTCCCGAAGCTACTCAAGATACTGCGCACCTTAAACTAGATCCACAATTGCAGCATTCCGACGGGTGCAATCAGCCAGATTCCATCAACGACGTTTTGCTCTCCACGGAACTTTTATATTATGGTAGCCAACTTTCCCTGTCAGGTAAATACAATGAATGTATATGTTCTTCCGAAGTAGGACATACAGATGCTGCTCCCGCTGAAAACCCACCCCCATTACAGGTGGACGTCATCGCCGCTCATCTTTCTACCGCTCAACCGTCAGGACATTACTTGCAGGAACATCTTAGTATCTACTATCAGAACGTGAGAGGACTACGCACCAAAATTGACGAGTTGTTCATAGCTGTTTCAGACGCCGAATATGATGTTATTGTTTTAACCGAAACGTGGCTGAATGATCAAATCAATTCACTCCAGTTATTCGGCTCAAAGTACACAGCTTACCGTAACGATCGCGATCCAGACAGTACAGGGAAAAAACGCGGTGGCGGTGTGCTTATCGCAGTGTCCAACCGGCTCTCGTCTAAACAAAAAAATGCTAGAACCGATCTCGAACAACTATGGGTAGATATTCGCGGTCGCGATACTAATATTTGTGTTGGTGTAGTGTATATTCCCCCCGACTCCGCATGTGATAGTGATATTATTCAGAAGCACATAGATTCAGCACTTGACATCGCAACTTCCATTCAACCCAACACGGCTCATCTACTGTTTGGTGATTATAATCAATCTGGACTTCTATGGAAAAGTACCTCCTCCGGCTATGCCTTCCCAGACCCTTCTGAATCAACCTTCTCTAGAGCGAGTATTGCCTTACTGGACGGAATGTCTGTATTGAACATGCTGCAAATGTGTACAGTAAATAACAGACGAAATCGAACCCTGGACCTCCTTTTCGTAAATGAAGAAGCTTCTATTAACTGCACCGTTTCAGAAGCCCTTGAGCCGTTAGTTGCTTGTGACGCACACCATCCTCCTCTTCTAGTAACGCAGATCTGTCCCCAGTTAGTTGTTTATGACGAAATGCTAGATGTCAGGGAGTTCAATTTTTCAAAAACTGATTTCAATAGGCTCCACAACTCACTGCAGGCAATCGATTGGGAGACTTTGCTAAATTCTGCGATCGATGTGGATGTTGCCGTAGAAAAACTTTCACTGGTCCTAAAACAACTTTTCAAATTACATGTTCCCGCACCACGTCCCCGACCAAAACCAGCGTGGTCCAATCGTCAATTACGTAAACTGAAAAGACTGCGAGCAGCTGCACTTCGGCATTACACCAGCCGACGAAACCCCCTCACAAAACGAGAGTTTATTGAAGCCAGCAACAGTTACAAGGCATATAATCGCTTTCTCTATTCAAGACACGTCGCACAAACCCAATCGAACCTGAAACAAAATCCAAAGCAGTTTTGGTCTTTCGTTAACGGGAAACGTAAAGAAAATGGGCTTCCTTCCAGTATGTTCCTTGCAAATGAAACATCAAGTACCCCAAGCGGCATCTGTGACCTATTTGCGCAGCATTTCTCAAGTGTGTTTAAAAAAGTCTCGGCCAACTCCACTCAGATAGAATATAGTCTTCAGGATGTCCCTCATGATGTAATTAACTTAGGCATTATTCAATTTACTGCCGAAGATATTCTAACTGCTATGAGAAAGCTAAAGTCTTCAACATCGGCAGGACCAGATGGTATTCCTTCTATTATAATCAAAAGATGCGCAAACGCTTTATGTACGCCTTTAAGACTAATTTTTAACCAATCGCTGTCGCAATCAACATTCCCCGTCTGTTGGAAAAAATCAGTTATGTTTCCGGTTTTTAAAAAAGGTGATAAGCAAAATGTTGCGAACTATCGTGGCATAACTTCACTCTGCGCTGGCTCAAAGTTATTTGAAATATTAGTAGGAAATGTGCTGTTTCGCGAGACCAGAGCATATATATCGAAGGACCATCATGGTTTTTTTCCTGGTAGATCGACAACTACTAATCTAGCCCAATTCACTTCGCTCTGTATTAAAAATATTGAACTTGGATCTCAGGTCGATACTGTATACACGGATCTCAAGGCTGCATTCGATCGTGTAGATCACACTCTTCTACTGGCAAAGATGAAGCGGCTGGGCGCTTCGGATTATTTTATAGGGTGGCTTAAATCATATCTCGAAAATCGTTCTCTGTGTGTAAAATTAGGAAATAACGAGTCATACAGTTTCATCAACTTGTCGGGAGTGCCACAAGGGAGCAATCTAGGACCGTTGCTTTTCTCGTTGTTCTTCAATGACGTTTGTTTTGTTATACCTCCAGGGTGTAGACTTATATATGCCGATGATCTCAAACTATTTCTTATTGTGCGGTCAATAGAAGATTGCAAGGAACTACAGAAACACTTAGATGCTTTTTGTTGTTGGTGTAATCGCAACTTGCTGGCTCTCAGCGTGTCCAAATGCTCCATAATATCTTTTACACGTAGAAAAAATCCAATACTGTGGAACTACACCATTTCCGGGGAATCGCTAGAGAGAATGACAGTTGTCAGAGACCTCGGTGTACTTCTGGACTCACAACTGACATTCAGAAATCATTACTCTCATGTTACAGCACAGGCAAATAGAAATCTCGGTTTCATTATAAGAATCGCCAAAGAGTTCACTGATCCATATTGTTTGCGGGCACTCTATTTTTCACTTGTGCGATCTGTCTTGGAAGCTTCAGCACCCATTTGGTGTCCTTACACAAGCATTTGGATCAACCGAATTGAAGCAGTGCAAGCAAGATTCCTCCGTTTTGCTCTTAGAACTCTGCCGTGGCGTAACCCAACA